>NW_023494805.1:42159963-42477463 GCF_904425465.1 Colossoma macropomum
ATTAACCATTATTAACTAGGTTACAAATCATTAACAAGCCGGTATAACACAAGCGGCCTCTGTGAGCTGTTATAGCTGATGAATAATGACTGATGGAGAAGACAGATTAAAATCGGTAACCAGATCTGAGGTTTAACAGTATAGATGAATGAGGGATCACTATTTGGCAAGAAACAGGTCACTTTTCCATTTTTATTTACATTAAAATTGCTTATTAATGATTTTTAGTGACCTAACAAGTTATGATGGTTCTAAAAATAATCATTGTCTTTACTGGATTCAATGGTTCTTAAATGGTTCTGCACGCATGCTTAAATGTTTCATTGCATGATGTAATGGTTCTTCAGATTGATAAGCAATGTGCTGTATGTGGTTCTTTACAGAACCTTTTTAAAAATGGTTCTATATAACACCAAAAAGGGTTCTTATACTGTTGAAAGCTTGGCACCATAACAGTAGCAGAACCCTTTTTGGTGCAATACAGAACCATTTTCAAAAAAGTTCTATATAGCACCATATAAGAACCACTGCCTTTAGTAAAGGCAATGGTTGTTTGTAGAACCACAGGAACCATTTGCTTGCTTAAGTGGTTCTTTGAATGGTGAAATTGTTCTTCAGATTGACGGAGAATGTGCTGTATAAGGTTCTATGTAGAACCTTTTTGAAAATGTTCTATATAGCATGAAAAGGATTACAAGCTTGACATCGGAACAATAGCAGAACCCCTTTTGGTGCTACATAGAACCATTTTCAAATAGAACCATTGCCTTTAGTAAAGAACCCTTGAAGAACCATCTTTTTAGTTTCTGTTTCTGGACCTTTGAAAGCAAGAAGTCTGATGTAACTGGACCCTTACAAGGTTTAGCTGAATAGCCCTGACCTGGAGGATGTTCCACAGGTGGGCTACAGTCTCTACCTGCACCAGCAGGTGGATCTACAGGGGTCTCTGGTCAAACTGGGGAATGTGAAAGAGCCGTTCACACCAGTTCTTACAAAACCTCATTCAAATGGTGGAACTACAGAGGAAAGCAGTGACCGCTTTGTTGATGACATCAGCATAAAGCAGAAAAACTTCCACGGAAGTCTTTGTTTCTGCTCTTATCAGTTCCATCGACCTCCTGCATTACACGGGTGTGAAATATCGCATCTGGCAGCTGATCTCCGACATGATTTCCATACATAGCTCCTCTAACCACATGACATTTTTGCTCAGCTATCTGAAGCATGTCTCACCACCTCACTGTGTTCGGTCTTGTCACAGTTAGACTGAAGGAGCTTGTAAAAATATTCTCAAACTGCCAAAAGAAAACAGCTTAGGAGATCCTGCTCAACGATTTCCCCTCCGCACTGACTGACAGCCCCTCGGAGTCGCTCCAGATGTGTTTACCGTGAGGCAAGAGTGCCTCAAAGACGTTTAGACACACTTAAGGCAAGTAAATGGGCTGCCTTCAGGGCGAGTGCACAGTTTATATAATGTAAATGCCTTGCGATGTCGCATGTTGCTACAGTCATAATAAAGGAATCTCCAGTGAATCACTTCTGCTTTAGTGGGAAATTTGGCCTATCAGGTTCTTCGCACATGCTCTTCCAAACGAGCAGAAGTGGTGCCGTCAGGATGACACATTTACGTCTCTGGGTTTTTGTGGTGGATGGGAATTCCTTGCTGATAATATCGAGTGGACTCTCCAAAAGTAACCTGAGCTGGGAGTTACTCAATAATACTGAATCATAATAGACTAGCTTGGCCGAACGAGGCGCGTAGTCATGGACCAAAATCATTCCCAGAATAATTTGGGAATGTCTCGGTAAGATCGAGGAGCTGATAATGCCTTCCAATAAAGTGGATTTGAGACGTGTTGATCATCAGACTAGATGTCTCACCCAAGCTGAAGGCCTCAGGTACTTTATTATCCAATGCTATTTCCACTGTTTCCAATAAAGTGGCCGGTGAGTACTGAGCACAATTCAGAGAACAAAAATACAGGAGTTTCCAAAACTGAGCTCAAAAAACTGATTAAAAGCTACTGATAAAATGTGCCTCCTAACAACCACCTGGAAGACCTGGTAGACCCCAAAACTGCCCCCATCAGATAAACAGCACTTTCATCTCTGAGAGAGAGGAGAAAATCAAGCTGCTTCAGATCTGAAAACATCCACAGGTGTTTCTGTCCATCCTTCCACTGTGAGAAGACGACTCAGCGCTGTGGGTCTGAAAGGATGTGTAGCTGATCAAGAAGAACCTCACTGAGAAAAGGAGACGGACACATCAAACAAAGAAGCTGAACGATGGACTGACCACCCCAGAGTCCAGACCTCAACACCCCTGAACGTGTTTGATTACTTCGGAAAATCATCAACCAGCTTCTAAGACTGAACTTTGGAGGTGTGTCTGCAGATTCTTTGAGGAACTGAAAGTGAGTCTCCTGAGAAGAATGGAAGCTGGAATAAAGGTGAAGATTGACTCACTGACTCTCACAGCTGAGAGTAGAGTTAGTTGCTGATGCTTCTGTGTGATTTTCTTTAATGCACAGCCAGTACATGACCAGCAAACACAGGTTTGAACAGCTGTTCACACAGAAAATCATATGGGACCTAATGGGACCTAACTGCTCACTATGTGGCCACAAAGGGACAGGGATGCAGCCTCACTTCTTGCTTGAAAATGCAGGGGTGTGGCTAAAACAAGGCTCCGCCTACAGACTGAAACTGTGTTTCGGTACTGACATGAAAACATGTAACAGCATTTTTTTTTACATTTTTTTATTATTCTTTTTTATTAAAAATAAAATTTAACTATTTCAGCTTCACTTTAAAAGAAATCAGAAACTTTCTTTTAAAAAACATTGAAAAAAAAATTGTTTTATTTTCACAAGAACCTTTTATGTTTTTTTTTATAGCACAAACAGACGGTTCTACACAGCAGCCAAAAAAAATTGTGCTATTGTTGCAATGTCAAGCTTAAAAAGAATAGAAGAACCCTTTTTGTTGCTATATAGAACCATTTTGGTTCTCCAAACACACTGATTTTCAGATTCTGAAACAAATTTACTTCAAAACAATGGGATCTAACTGCTCACCATGTGGCCATGAGGGACAGGGATGCAGCCTCACTTCCTTCTTCACCCCCTTGAGCGTCTACTGACTAAAACTCTTTGTGTTTCAGTACCGACATGAAAACGTGGGACAGAATTCATCTTCATTTAATATAAATTTTAAACTCATAATAGATCTAAATGTATTTAACTTCACTTTATAAGCGAAATCAAAAAGAAAATCAAAAGAGAATAAAAGAACATTGAAGTTATTATATACAGTTATTATAAAGTATTATTTTCAGAAGTGTAAATTTAGGGGTTGGGTTTGGAACAGACCCCCCCAGTACAAAGTACCCTATAAATGACTGTAAATTAAATGAATGTACGGTGGTCTCTGACTTTTGTGGCTGATTGCGTGCTGACCACTCTGCAGTTATAGTCTCTGACCAGCTTACAGCAGTGTTTCTCTCTCTGCTTCCACAAATCAGATTAAGCAGATTAACGTGCGAACAAAAATCCCAGCAATGCAGAAGCCATTGAATCCGGGCACAAAGTGGCTATTAGCCTCTCTGAAATATCCTCATGTGAGGCATTAATAGTTACAGTGAGTATGATATTAGTGAAGGTGATGAGGGGAATATGGGAAACTTTAAAGTGGCAGTTCTACTGATGGACGTTTAGGTCACTCAGAAAGATTTTAGATTCTAAGGTTTTTTGGGCTGAAGGGCTTATTTGAAACCCTTACCTTGTGCTTGCACTAACTGGCCACTTTATTAGAAACCCTTACCTTGTGCTTCCACTAACTGGCCACTTTATTAGAAACACCCACCTTGTGCTTCCACTCACTGGCCACTTTATTAGAAACACCCACCTTGTGCTTCCACTCACTGGCCACTTTATTTGAAACACCCACATTGTGCTTCCACTAACTGGCCACTTTATTAGAAACACCCACCTTGTGCTTCCACTAACTGGCCACTTTATTAGAAACACCCACCTTGTGCTTCCACTCACTGGCCACTTTTTTAGAAACACCCACATTGTGCTTCCACTAACTGGCCACTTTATTAGAAACACCCACCTTGTGCTTCCGCTAACTGGCCACTTTATTGGAAATACCCACCTAGTGCTTCCACTAAATGGCCACTTTATTAGAAACACCCACCTTGTGCTTCCACTCACTGGCCACTTTATTAGAAACACTCACCTTGTGCTTCTACTAACTGGCCACTTTATTAGAAACACCCACCTTGTGCTTCCACTAGCTGGCCACTTTATTGGAAATGCCCACATTGTACTTCCACTAGCTGGCCACTTTATTGGAAATGCCCACATTGTGCTTCCACTAGCTGGCCACTTTATTAGAAACATCTACCTTGTGCTTTTACTAACTGGCCACTTTATTAGAAACATCTACCTTGTGCTTTTACTAACTGGCCACTTTATTAGAAAAACCCAGCTTGTGCTTCCACTTACTGGCCACTTTATTAGAAACACTTACCATCCCTTTAGCTTCTTGAACATAGTTGAATGCTAACGATGGACAAAAATGGACCTCACATTGGGCAACTGCACTTCTCAATTTATTCCAATTCCAGACCCTCCAGCATAGTAGTTTTGAGACAGCAATCCAGATGTGGACTGTTTTTACACCTTTAGACTTAATTTAACATCTTGTGGGAAGCACAGCGTTGAGTTTTTATTATATGAGTGGAGATAGTTGAGCTGATTGAGCTACGCAGCTAGCATAGCTTCCTCCTACTCGCTAGCACTGAATGTGCAAGAGAGAAAAAAATAGCCAAGCTGGTTCAAAAATATCTTCTAAACATCTAGAAAACTCATTTGCTCAACCTGAGAGAGCCACTTTGTAGGAAACCCTGTGTTTATTTCCCAATGAATATTTCATGCGTAATGTAAAATGAAGGAAGGTCAGCCAGCCTGCCTATAAGCCGGCAGGTTCAGAGCTGGAGCGAGGCACAGGAACGACCTGAGTGCATTTTACTGTATTTCATAAGGAAAAGATACGTCCTCTAAAAATAGGAGACGCAGATAGGGTTGGCTGAGGGAGCTCTATGCTCTATGCTGGCGCAGTACAGAGTAAATTTAGAGACAGCGGCCGCCATGGGACATACAGAGAGAGAGAGAGAATGCTGAGTAACTCCTTACTGCAAGCAGTTTTGGGTCAGAGGCAGGTAAAGCAGAGGGAGCAGAAGAGAAGTGAAGCGAATCTGAGTGTGTCGCTGTTGTGGAACATTACATTTCGTTACAGTTCCCGAGATGTTTGAATCCTCTCAAAAACACTTTGATTCTTCTTGTTTTGCTTATTAGAAACACCCACCTTGTACTTTCACTAACTGGCCACTTTATTAGAAACATCCACCTTGTGCTTCCACTAAATGGCCACTTTATTAGAAACATCCACCTTGTGCTTCCACTAAATGGCCACTTTATTAGAAACATCCACCTTGTGCTTCCACTAACTGGCCACTTTATTAGAAACATCCACCTTGTGCTTCCACTAAATGGCCACTTTATTAGAAACACCCACCTTGTACTTTCACTAACTGGCCACTTTATTAGAAACACCCACCTTGTTTTTCTACTCTTTTAGGCCTGAAGCTGTTTTGTGCTTTTGCATGTGTTTTTTTTCTTATTTAGCTGAAAAATAACAGCGAGAACATTTCACCCGTTCCAAAATCACTCGATGTACCGCCGCGCTGAGCAGACACGAGAAGACAACACTGGAGCCGTCACTCAAAGAACGTTTTGGGGACTTTAAAGGAGAAAGCGACGTGTATCTTCCTTCAGGCGCCGAATGCAAACCCCAAACAACGGACAACAAGTGTTTCCCCCCTAATTATGATCTGCGGACGGAGAATGTGTATGTGTGGACGCTCGGTGTTGAGAGTGTGGGTAAGCACTGGCTGGAGTGGCCACTCCAGGCCGTTCATTAGCTTTGCCTTGTTTCTCCTCTTCCCCTCTTGAGTGCGTAATGTGTGTCGGCGGACAATGGCGGGACCTCCAGAGCAGGCCGGCTGTTTGCCTGTCTCGTGAAGAGCCCACTTCACTGGCTCCCCCCAACAAAAGGCCTTTGGGATGCGCTGATGCCTTTACTTTGTCCCACGGCAGCATTTCACACGCACCCGGGCAACCTGAGGCCTTTGGGCACCAACAGGTTATTGAAAAAAGTGCTTTTTTTGTGTAAACCCCCAATCCCCTACGCCACCCCCTCCCCCCCAGCGCCCCCTCTTTTTCTTAAAGCCTTTTTTACCCTCGCTGTTCAAATACCACTGTTGGACAAATAGTGTCTTTTTTCTACCTCCTGCTCTGTTCCTTCTTTTTTCCATATTATTTTGTTGTAATTACTCGAGTTTGACAACAATAGCAGAACTCTCGGCCAGACGTCTAACGAACGGCTATTTTTGCACTGAGAAATGTGGTTCACTGCAATAAAAATGAGTAAAATCATCCTAAATGTAGCCAATATATCTGAGATTTATCACTCTTGTCATTGTAAGAACATCATTCAGTCTATTTCTAGACATTTTCACCTGTTTTGAACCCATTTGTATCCAGTTACACCCTTATTGCCAGATTTGGGAACACTGCAGCACAGGGGACGTTATTATGCATTTATAATGTGGTTATTAGCCTTACCGAGCCAGTAATTAATTACTACCTTTTTATGCTTTAGCAAAGCTGAATTAAGCATTTTCTAGAGCACGTTTGTTTATCTATTATACAATATAATCTTCTCAACATTTTAGATGCCCATTAAGATGCCCTTATTAAGCCTTATTAAGCCAATAGCTGGCACATAACATAATTACGCATTTCTCACAGCAGCTTTGTTACTGTATTGTACAGTCATATGCAAAAGTTTCGGTCCAATTCCATGTTGTGAAAGTGAACACATCCTCTACAGAGAATGCACATTTTAATGCACAATTACTGTTTAGTTGCTGAATTTAATATACTGGGGGGACAAAATAAAACACATTTTGTGTTTAATTTAATTTTTTAATTTTTGATTTTTTAAATTTTTTCCAGTATCAGCAGATAAATAAGCACAATGATTGTTACTCAGTATTTGGCACTAAATCCAGTTAAACGGGACTGATTTTATTTTCTTTATAATGAAACATGCCATAGTTCAGTGTTCTACAAGCACACGATATCCATGCTATGTTGAGGAAAGCATATTGTATTATGTTTTGATGTAATTTATCATGATATCAATATTTCTTATCATATTGCCCAGCCCTAGTGCTCATTAACAGAGCTTACAGTCAATACCAAACCTGTCAGACTGCATCTGATCTTCACATCATGTACAAAAGATTATAACACAAATAAAAGTGCTCTGTAAAGTCATCTGATTTATTGCTTAATAAAGTCACACAAAGCAGACTATTAATTATTAATTATCAGCTACCGACTTGATAAGCCTTAATACAGGCATTAAAACATTCCCGCATTCTGAAATGTTAGATAAACTAGCTTGTTTCTTGAACATCAGTGTTTGTACCGTAGTACTTTGTTTTTTTTTAAATTTGTAATACAGTAGTTCAGACTTTTAATTTGACTTTTATCCTTTCTATTATAGAACTTTGTGTTTTTACTATTTGTACTACAGTACTTTATACTATAGTACTTTGTAGTACAGCACTTTTTACTACAGTGTGTTTTTACTATGTTACTTTGTAGTACAGTACTTTTCACTACAGTATTTTTATGATAGTACTTTGTGGTACAAAACTTTTTACTACAGTGCATTTTTTACTATAGTACTTTATAGTACAGTACTTTTCACTACAGTGTTTTACTGTAGTATTTTGTAGTGCAGTACTTTTTACCACAGTATTTTTCACAACAGTGCTTTGTAATAAAGTACTTTTTGCAGTATTTTGTAGTACAGTACTTTTTACTGCAGTACTTTTTACAAATAAAAGTGCTCTGAAAAGTCATGTCATTTTTTGCTTAATAAAGTCACACAAAGCAGAATATTAATTAACAGCTACTGGGTTGATAAGTGTTAATACGGGCATTAAAATGTTCCCTCATTGCAAAATGTTACAGATAAATTTGCTTGTTTCTTGAACGTCAATGTTTTCCATTCATTCAAACCATCAACATCTTTGGCTACTTGTAGAAATGTTTTAAAACCCAGAGTTTGCCATGTAATAATAAAAATATGGTAACTTACTGATGGTTAGTAGACCAATCATTCAGTGGTCTGCAAATCGCAGCCACTCCTCTAATGTTTTAATTTTAGAAAACAGCAATGACCTGAATTCTAATGAACTGGATCCTAAATGACGCAATAAAGGCCTGTGTCCATTTGATACATTTCTGTTGTCGGTTCTAGTCGAGTCAAGTCAAAGTTTATTCATTTAGTGCTTTTTACAACAGCTTCACAGAAAAATCTGGGTCCGAGCCCCAATGAGCATCACTTTTACAGTGACTCTTTCAGGAAAGTTTGCTGGCAAAGAGCTGCTGCCACTGTTTTCCATTCCTAACAATTACCTTAACGGCTTAGATTGCGGCTCATGTTCAGTCAGTGATGTATGTAGAACTTCCAAAAGGACTAGAGGGATGTTTTTTTTCTCTCAATACTGTAAAAACATGATTCTTCTGTCTTTTCCTAATTATGTTGGTAGTTAATCTAACATGTATGGCTTTCAGTCCAGCTCCTGAAGTCCTAACCAATGGGAGAGCTCGGTCAGCTGTATCTGTGATGAAGCTATGATGACAATAGTAGGTCATTCACTCACATCCTCGGAAGACACGTCCCTCACCAAGTAGAACTCCCTCAGAGTAAGAGGAAGAAACGCTGAGAGGAACCAAGACTCAAAAGGGGAACCCATCTTTCTCTGGTTGACCCCAGATAGCAAACAATAACACAAGAGACCCTAGGTTGAGAATCGTCAACTGTCCAAAAATATACAGCTGAGAGTGAGAGCGGGAACAGACCACTGACAAAGGTCTGCGCCATTAAAAAAGATGGTTCCTCAAGGCTTCTTTAGGGTTCTTTAGAACCATGAACACTCAAAGAACCATTTGCATGCATAAATGGTTCTGTGCATGATGAAATCTTCAGATTGATAGAGAATGTGTTCTATATAGCACCGAAAAGGGTTCTTCTATTATTACAAGCTTGACATCTTAACCATAGCAGAACCCTTTTTGGTGCTATATAGAACCCTTTTCAAAAAGGTCCTATATAGAACCATATATAGCACATTCTCCATCAAACCGACGAACCATTTCACTATGCAAAGAACCGTTTAAGTTCATTGAGTGTTCATGGTTCTATATAGTTCCATTGTCTTTACTAAAGAACCCTTGAAGAACCATCTTTTTAAGAGTGTGGGGTAGTGGTCACCAACTTCTCTTGTGCTTATATTGGTGATGCAATAGTATTTGATGACTTTATCTTCACCTGAAAGATTAAAGAATTCACTAAATTGTCATCGGCTCCAGCTGCAAGTGCTACTGAAGCCAGAGGAGAACACCATCGAGAACCACTAGGTTCTGTTGGTACCAGTCTTCAGCAGGTACCAAAAACCATAATACTGGAACCTTCAATACTGGACTGATGGCCAGTGGAAAAAGCACAGTTCCAGTTTTCTGGTGCCAAAGTACTTTGTGCAGTGGGGAACTGTTCATCAGCAAGGTGGAGCTAGAAGGTTGGGGTTTCCAATAAAGTGGACGGGGAGTGTATGGGTGTCTATTATAGCATAGTTTCACTTTTGTGTCACACTAGCTTGCTAATAAAGCGAGCATCTGGCTATCTGGTACCCCAATTATGCCCTTTTTGTGCAGTAATATCAAGTGGGGGTGAAACACGCAAACCACAATAAACAGTGTTGGAAGAAATGTGTGCATTTAATTTAATCATCACGAACAAAAGAAGAAAGGTTCCCATCACGCCTGGAAACTCCCCATCCTCCGAGTCAGCTTTTTCCACAGCGTCACATGAAATAATCATGGGTCGGGGTTGGGGCCTGCTGAAAGATTGATGATGGTCAGTGGCACAGTGTGACTGTACAGTGTACGTTTCTGCTCGGAGAGGAGGATTAAGAGGAGGAGGAAGGATTGGAGATTCCTTAAAGCACCTTTCATATCATTACCTCCCAAACCACACAAATCAGTTCAGCTGGGTTTGCTGTATCTGTATCTGCTATCTGTGTGGCGTACAGCAGTGGCCAACAGTGACTGGGCCTTCAGTTCGGCCATCAATCTCAAAACCTGGTCAAAAACACCTCTATGGTAAAGCCAGTTTCTTCTAACATCCATATGGGATTTCTAATATTATGTTAGCGCTGAGCAAAAATGGCTATTCTAGAGTAAACATTTGAAGCTTGTAACCAACATTAGCAAACACCGATCAGGCATATCATTATGACCACCCTCTTGTTTCTATGCTCATTGTCCATTTTATCAGATCCACTTACTACATAGGTGCACTTTGTAGTTCTACAGTTACAGACTGTAGTCCATCTGTTTCTCTTCTCTTGGTTGGTGGACTATTCTCAGTCCAGCAGTGACACTGAGGTGTTTAAAAACTCCAGCAGCACTGCTGTGTCTGATCCACTCGGACCAGCACAACACACACTAACACACCACCACCACGTCAGTGTTACTGCAGTGCTGAGAATGATCCACCATCCAAATAGTACCTGCTCTGTGAGGGTCCATGGGGGTCCTGACCACTGAAGAACAGGGTAAAAGGGGGCTAACAAAGTATCAGAGAAACAGATGGACTACAGTCTGTAACTGTAGAACTACAAAGTGCACCTATATAGTAAGTGGAGCTGATAAAATGGACAATGAGTGTAGAAACAAGGAGGTGGTCATAAAGTTATGCCTATGGTGTATATTTGAGCTTGTATGTATCAGTTTTACAGTGACTCTTTCAGGAAAGTGTGCTGGCAAAGAGCTGCCGCCACTGTTTTCCATTCCTAACAATTACCTTAACGGGTTAGATTGCGGCTCATGTCAGTAATGTATCTAGAACTTCCAAAAGGACTAGAGGGATGTTTTTTCTCTCAATATTGTCAAAATATGATTCTTCTCTCTTTTCCTAATCATGTTGGTAGTTAATATTGTTAACATGTATGGCTTTCAGTCCAGCTCCTGAAGTCTTAACCAATGGGAGAGCTCGCTCAGCTGTATCTGTGATGAAGCTATGATGACAATAGTAGATTATTCACTCACATCCTCGGACGGCACGTCCCTCACCAAGTTCTCCTTTGAATTTTCCTCCGCTCGGGGAGGGGCTCTGAAGTACAGCCCACGTTACGAACTGTTTTTCTGCACACTGCATGCAATTACACATTTCCACCAGAGAGGTCTCCAAATCCCCAAAACCTATAAAGTACATTTTCTAGTATCTTAAGCATTTTAATAATATATAATAATTCAATGTATTGTTTCACTGCAATTCACAGTAAAATATCCTACTTTGTATTGCAAGAGACTAGATATTGCATAATATATGAAAAGAATATGATGCGCTTTTACTACTAAATAGTGCACCTTTCACTAGATCACTAGATCTAGTTTACTCAAGAACTGGACTTGTGTATTTTGTCCAGCACTTATATAACATTAACACAATTTTGTCTTTCAGTTTGAATTAAGTAAATTCAAGAACCTTTTTATCTCAGTGAACCTTTTTATCTCTGCCGTTATGTAACTGAACTTTTAAAATGGTAATTTTGCATGTAAAGAAAATTGCTCTGACATTTCGTTCAGTGTCCATCCACTCTTTCAAAACAGCTTAGCTTTTAGCTTCCAGTTCTTACAGGTTTAACGCAGATGTAAATGATGTACAGCTGTTTCTCTTGATAAAGTTTTAGTGTAATGTCACTGAAGGAGGAGGCTGGAGAAAAAGAACAGACACAGTTTCCAGGTGAAGCAAAGAAAATTGATTGGTAAGAAAAGTAGCCCCAAGTTTCTCAGCCCTACACTGGTTCAGCCTTTGCGGGTCTACGCAGCCTTTGAAGGACATGCCTTTGTAGACCGCATCCTTTTAAGGATGCCGCCCCTGTGGTTCTAGCTCCATCACTCCATAGAACCCAGTTCCACTGCTCCACAGCCCAATGCTGGGGTGCTTTATACCCCTCTAGCCCACACTTGGCACTGGACAGGGTGAGGCTCTGGTGACAGTCTGGCTGCTCCAGAGCGTCCCACTCTATTGGTCAGTGCTTTTCTATGGAGACTATACAAGCTGTAGCTAAATTCATTCAGTAGGGCTGTCTGGATACTTTTGGTGCATTACATAAAGTCATGATTGTTATTTCTAGTTTAATCTTCCATTTTATTCTGAACATTAAGCACTTTCTGCCACATAAGCGAGCGTTTTTGGTCCTGTAGTGCTTTAACAGTCTCTGCATACCTGCCCATTTCCAGCAACCTTCCTTTATCCGCTCATACCTTTAGATGCTGGTTGCTATAGCAATCAAACCTCTTTCGAAAAAGGCAGTCGTGGCCCCAATCAAAGAAAACTGCTTTGTGTGAAGAAAGAATTTCTCCTTCATGCAATGTAGCCTCTGAAATATCTTATATGAAAGGTTTGCTGTGTGGGTGGACGGATGAAACAAGACGGAAGGAACAACTTTCTGCTCAGCAGCAGCTCCTGAGTTCACTCTAGGTCTTCTGACAGATCGTCTTTAGTAGTATAGCAGTGTCATGTTACCATAATTAGGTTGGCTTTACCATTCCAGCTACTGTTCTTCATTATCTTTTTCATATTGTTTTTTGTACCACTGGTCACAGTTTTCAAGCTAGAACCACAAAACTTTGCACAATCGTAGAGCCTGTGAGGGAATAGTGGGCTTCTGCTTGCGGGACTGATTGCAAGTGCAGTTTTCGTACAGCGTTCGTTCAAACAAGCTTTTCTTTCTACCTTATTTTTCACTTCACTGCTGTATTTTGAGATTATGGCTGAAATATCTGGTTATGTCGTTCATTATTGCGTAAGCTAAGTCAAGAAACATGTGCTTGTAATCATTTTATAATTAAATGATTACAATATTTACATATTAAATATACATACGTATTAAATCAGGGTGTCTCGACCACTAGGCTGTGGAAACAAGTGAAGCAGCTGTTGTTGGTCAATACTGAGGAGGTCCAGTGGTCCACAGTGGGCCAGTGATGGCACTTTGTTCTGAAAATCAGAACTCTGAGCCCATGAAACCCTGCAAAAAGCAAAAAATCTCTATTTGAATGTCATAATTTTCAATCTGTATCATGCCATCTGAAATTAAATTCTGAACAGAAATCAAATGTTAAGGTTTGTAAATACGCAATATAAAATCTGAAACTGAATTTTATGGTTGATAATGCACAATAGAACATCTGATATTCAATTTTTGAAAAGCATTCAGTTTTTTTTTATTAATTCAAATCTTTTTCAAAAGTAACATGTTTGTGTCTTGCAGGCAAATGTATTTATCAGTTTTTAGGCCTTCTAAGTGAAAATAAAGTACAGATAAAAAAATATATAAATATTTCTTGGCAAAATTCAGTGCATTTACTGACTGGTTTTACTTCTGTACCTGACAGTGTAAACATACTTAAAAAGCTGAAATGAAATGACTTTATTAGCTTAAGTAATTCATGTATAATGATCGTTAAGAAGAAAAGACCCAACACAAGACTGGATATTCTGGAGGTCCAGTGGTCCACAGTGGGCCAGTGATGGCACTTT
This sequence comes from Colossoma macropomum, assembly GCF_904425465.1. Taxonomy (NCBI): domain Eukaryota; kingdom Metazoa; phylum Chordata; class Actinopteri; order Characiformes; family Serrasalmidae; genus Colossoma; species Colossoma macropomum. The sequence goes on from NW_023494805.1 coordinate 42,173,719, forward strand.
GTTCTGAAAATCAGAACTCTGAGCCCATAAAACCCTGCAAAAAGCAAAATATCTCTATTTGAATGTCATAATTTTCAATCTGTATCATGCCATCTGAAATTGAACAGAAATCAAATGTTAAGGTTTGTAAATACACAATATAAAATCCTCTTACAAACCTTAAAATTCAGTTTTAAATTCAGAATTCAGTTTCAGATGGTCTGATACAGATTCAAATGTCGTTCAAATTAAGATTTTTGGATTTCATTCAAATGTCTAATGGCGTAAATTTCTAACTCCAGAAGTTCTGGGTATGTATTTTTACTGAAACAGTTTGGGCTTTTTGGGTGAGTGTTGTGTTCTACTCATTAGCAACATGTTGTCAGCCTCACTGCTCCAGTTCTAAACTAAAGAAACTAAATTTGGATTACAAACAAGTCTTGGCTGATCGGAAATATCTGGGTTGAGAGGAAAATGGCATAAATTTGTTTTTTTTGCCAAACTGTTCCTTTTATAGGGCCTTTAACCAAACAGCCTTGTGCAAACGTTGCGCATGATCTCTGGAAGCGTCAGTCATAGCCGTCTCAGTCCAGCTGGGGCTCTACTGTACCGTTCTCATCTCAGAGACTCGCAGCCGTAGACGTCAAGATCACCACGCCTTTGTGCCTAATTTCATATTTCATATCGCACCTGCCGAAGCCTGAAAGCAGTCATTTAAACCCCAGAGCAGCCCTGTAACTAGCGCTCGTTTGGCTGCAGAAAAGATGGAACATGAAAGCTCTTAAACGAGTATTAAAGGGTCCACAGCGGTATTTATCGCATCTCTGCTTTCCCACTTAAGACACTTAATGATATGCCTGTATCTGACTATGAGAAGGTTGGTACCCTCAACTGTTGTGCCACAGCCTCCACCATGACACGACACTGTCCTTTGTAGCTGAAGCGCCTTCCACTCCACACTGTGACACATGTTGACATGCTAACCGGCTAGCTAGTATCATCAAAGTCCTCAGCAGTCCATCTCAGACCAAACTCCTACTTAAACAGGACACTGACTGCCAGACTAAAGTCACAAAATCACAAATATATCAAAATCTGACAAAAAATAGCATCAATCGTTTGTGGTATTTGACTCAAACCATGTAAAAACATGTTTTTGAGATTGTTACAGCTACTGCACGTACAGTCATGTGCAAAAGTTTGGCCAAATTTCATGTTTTTTGATTTTCTGAGTCAAAATATCCTCACTTATGCACATTTTAATGCACGTCAAGTCAAGTTTATTTATATAGTGCTTTTTACAACAGGAGTTGTCACAAAGCAGCTTTACAGAAAAATCACAAATACTGTTTATTTATTGAATTGAACATACATGGGAAAAATAAAACAAAAAAGTTATAAAAAAGTAAAAAAAAAGTTATGCAGCATTTTATATCTTATGTTTCATTGTTTACAATATGTTTTTGCACCTAAATTTACTGAAAATTACCATATTTAACCCCCTACTGACAGCAATATTTAAAAAATGTTCACTTTTCTTGCATAATATGGGACTGATAACAAAAATCAAAGAGAATTTTTACAAAATAATTCATGAAGGAGTCCTTTTTGGGAATGCTGCCTTGAGACAACATTGTGCCAAAATGGAAAGAAAGTTTTCTAGTTTTACATAGGAAACTGGACTTTTTGTCTAAATATCTGAAATGAAACTGACTAACTAAACAATTTGTTGATCCTCTAGAAACCATGTTAATATGATAAAACCATTTGGAATTGTAATATTTTGATTTCCTGAACACCAATTGATCATTTAAAAACCCAAATAAGAGTTAAAACTTTGTTAAAATCTAAAATGAATTGAGTCAATTTCAAATAACAATACTTGTGGTTCATTTTCTAAACAAAACTAATGATTTTTATAAATCGTGCGGGACGCTGACTGCTATGCCATCACTGACTGGAAGGAGCTTCTACCCTCTAAAACTGCATACATGTTAAATACTTTATACGTTAGAGTTCCAAAATAAGCAATAATTAACAATGATCCTAATGTAAAACTGAAGAATAACTGCAGTGTTCTCTGACGTGGCTGCATTAGCGACACCTCACTCACTACTAATTACATCCATTCTAATGTGGCACAATGTTGCTTCAAAGCAACAAAGATATTTCAGCAATTTCTTACAACATAAAATTACATCTATGATACTGAATATTAAAAAAATGAATTTCAAACACAAACAGATGTGATTCTTATGGATGAAACACTTTTCTGAGGGAGACTGTCTGGTGCAGTAAAGTGTATCATCCAAAAGCTTCACTGTGCCAAAAACAGGTTTAACAATCACACCAGGGGAGAAAGTGACCAAATACAAGCTTTCCATCAGTTTATCATTCATTATTAACCCTTTCACCATCATTAAACATCCATCATGTCATTATATAGTGAGGAAAATGGGTTTGTTACCCTGAGGCAACAATGAGCAACAGAGTACTGCAACACAATGAATTACTGTGAGATTAACATTTGCACTTGTGCAAGTTATAAGCAGTTATACTGTCTGTAAAATGTGTATTCGCAGTTTAAAATGCAACTTTGAGATGTTTACAGTGCAAAACATGGTGAATAAATATGTTCACTGATGCTTTACATTTAAGCACATATCCATAAGTAAAATTTAAAGTAAAAGTTATGTAAATAGACAGAAATTACTGTGAGTGTACAGCAGAATAACAGCTACATCACATCACCACTACAATCTTGTGGTGCAGGTGACTGTGGAGTCACAGTATACAGCTGTTATTTTACTGTTATCTACCGTTAATGTGGAACATATTAACATAAAAAAGAGAAAAATCACTGTGAAAGTACTATAAAATATAATGGTCTGTCTCACTTTTCTGAAAAACAAAAAGGTTAATACGAATAAAAAAATAAAACATAAAATTTGGTCTGTGTACAAGTTACGGAACATGTATTTTTTTTTGTATGTTAGAAATTATACCCTAAATGTTTAAAAAACGTTTACTTTTCTTGCATAAAATTGGACTGATAATTAAAATCAAGAACATTTTTACAAAAGTATACATGAAGGAATTCTTTTTTGGGTATGTTGCCTTGAGGCAACATTGTGCCAAAATGGAAAGATGGAAATAAAATGGAAAGAAACGATACAGGGTTTTATATAGGAAACTGGATTTTTTTGTCTAAATATTTGGAATAAAACTGACTGCACAATTTGTCAATATACTATAAATACTAAAAAGCAGATATATAATTCTATTTCATGCCTGTTTTCAGGCATTAGATACAATTAAAATAGTTAATGCAAATAAACCAGACATATCCTGTATTTTAGCACAGCAGTTCCGTTAATTTACAGAAATAAAATGTAAATTCACAAAAACAATTTATAATCTGGACTGGTGCTGGTGAAACTGGTGTTGAATTACAGTAAAGGAAATAAAGAAAGAAATAAAAAGTATAAATATACTTTTACTGTTGTTTAACAGGTGTTATTTAGCACTCCTGCTGCAGGACTTTTTACTGTTTTTCTACAGACTTTTTTTTTTGTTCTTTTACAGTGTTTGCAGTACATCTTACTGCTAATATATTGTGACTAAATAAGGAAATGGATTAATTATGCTGTTGTATTTGCTCTTCACTACATTAGTAAGGCCTAAGAGGAGCCTAACCTACTAACGTTTAGTTTCAGTGATCTGCTTTGTCTGTCTGTCTTTTCCTATTTTCATGGCTTTAAAACATGGCCTGTTATTCACAGCACTTACAAAGAGCAGCAGGTCTGTCAGATCACTCAGAGAGCCGTATACTGACTCACCTCCATCCAAACTGCTTTGGAAAAAAGAGACCGCCCTCTTCTTCTCTCTCTCTCTGTGAAGGATGCGATTATACCCCCCATTTAACAAATCACCATGAAATGTGCACGAACAAGCCTCTTTCACACTCGCTGGATAAATGTGGCTTAACAATGCAGACGTACTGGGTTTCTTTATACTGGAGTCATTTAGCAATTTACCACACGAGATGCATATTTACAGCCACAGTCCACTTCATTACAAGCACCCACCTTGTGCTTCCACTGACTGGCCACTTTATTAGAAACACTCACCTTGTGCTTCCGCTAACTGGCCACTTTATTAGAAACACTCACCTTGTGCTTTTACTACTTGGTCACTTTATTAGAAACACCCATCTTGTGCTTCCACTAACGGGCCACTTTGTTAGAAACATCTATCTTGTGCTTCCACTAACTGGCCACTTTATTAGAAACACCCACCTTGTGCTTCCACTAACTGGCCACTTTATTAGAAACACCCACCTTGTGCTTCCACTAACTGGCCACTTTATTAGAAACACCCATCTTATGCTTCCACTAACTGGCCACTTTATTATAAACACCTACCATGTGCTTTTACTAACGGGCCACTTTATTAGAAACACCCACCTTGTGCTTCGACTAACTGGCCACTTTATTAGAAACACTCACCTTGTGCTTTTACTACTTGGTCACTTTATTAGAAACACCCACACTGTGCTTTGTGCTTTTACTTACTGGCCACTTTATTCGAAACACCAAACTGCACATGGGCTCTAACTGTACACCAGCAAGGTGGAGCTACAAGGCAGGGGTTTCTGATAAAGCGGCACTAAAGAACCATACGATCTTTTTCTCATGTTCTTAGGAATAAAGGCTGCATTTCAGATCTCTTATTCAGTTTTTCTTGCTCTAGAGATGAAGATTACTGTTCATCGCTGGGGACAGAAATGACGTGGTTTGTTGGAGATGTACAGCAGGAGCCTCAGCAGGTGTGGAGCTGAAGGCCAGGTTCAGATCCCACCTGCTCGTTACAGTAAGCATGGCATTTAGCAGCACAGCATCCCCGTCTCCCCTATCACAGAAAAAAGCACAGAGACTGATTAATAAATGGTAGTACCAGATTAGATGTTAGTCCCGCGTGAGGAGCGCTCCCTTTGTTGTCCAGCGAGAGGTGTTTGATACCTCTACAGGCTGGGGTGTGATGAAGTAACGCCTTGTTCCCGTGGTCCAGACTTTGAACCATCCACCACAAGATCTCAGGAGGGTGTTCATCAGCTCTTTGTGGTCTGCTTTGGTCTGTTTTGTATACTGTGTATGACTGTTTGTGTCTGCGTGTGAACAAAAGGGAGTTAATTGTTATTTGGGGAAGGGCCAATCCTTTTATGAATGGGTTCTTGAGCTCTAGACATGGGTGGACCTACAATCAGAGATAAATCAATTCCGTCAGCCTTGAAAAGAATCCTCATGGCATCTCTCGCCCGTCACTCGCTGGATCCAGTCAGAATCGGGCGTTTTGGAGCCGCAACTCATGAACTTCAGTTCGGTTTTTCATGTATGGAACATTTTAGGGTTGATATTGTTTCAAGGGGAGAGTTTACAAGCAGAAGCCCTTAGATCATCCAGAGGAAAGATAATCTGGTGCCCAGTGTTAAATGCACTACTGGGACATGATTTGTTTTACATACAGAAGAGGGGTCATGTAAATATTTCTGGAATTTTTGCAATTTTAGTCCCATCTGAATCCACCCTGTGCCCTCCCACATCAAGAAAGATGCCTGTGACTTTTTCTTTACTAGAAAATGAACCAAAGAAATAACCCCGGATTATATTAATCCCATGTAATGGGATTAAAAAAACAGTAGAAATACCCGATGTTAAACCCAGACTGTAAAACAAACCCTAGACATAACCCCAGGTTATATTAATCCTATGCTATTAAACAAACTGTAAAAGTAATCCTAGGTTATATTAATCCCAAACTATTAAATGAACCATAGAAATAATCCCAGGTTATGTTAATCATATGCTATACAGTGAACTGTAGAAATAATCCCAGGTTGTATTAATCCTGTGCTATTATAAACGAACTGTAGAAGTGACCCCAGGTTATATTAATCCCATGTTATTACACAAACCATAGAAGTAATACCAGGATGTATTAATCCCCTGCTATAAAGTGAACTGTAAAAATAATCCCAGGTTATATTAATCCTGTGCTATTCAGTAAACCATAGAAATAATCCCAAATTATATCAATCCTGTGCTATTAAACAAACTGTAGAAATAATCCCAGGTTTTTTAATCCTGTGCTATTTAACCAACCATAGAAATAACCCCACGTTACATTAATCCTATGCTGTAAAGTGAACTGTAGTAATAACTCCAGGTCATACTAATCCTGAGCTATTAAATGAACCATGGAAAAAATCCCAGGTTACACTAAGCCCATGCTATAAAGTGAACTGTAGAAATAACCTCAGGCTATATTAAACCTCTATTATAAACATATTGTGCAAAGGTTAGTTTGATGGTTAGGATAAACAAAATTACAATTAGATAAAATATTTGCATGTGTTCTCTTCTTGTGAGCAGCTGAAAGTATTGCGTACGGAACGTTTTTGGTGTGACGGTCCTGTGTGATTTATTGTCCTGTGGAAAAATGACTTTACCCCACCTCCCCATGTAAAACTAATCCCGTCCAATAGCACTGAGGTCTCTGAAAGGCAGAGCAGTGGTCTCAGAGAATGTTTGCACACAGTACAGCTATGAGGGAGGGAGCTAATGCTAACACAATGAGTTACAATAGCCTAAACGACCTTTGGAACTTCTCTGCTCAATGCACATGCAGTTACACCTGGCTGTTTACAATGAATCATCCTGCACCAGGTGCGGCCTAAACAGCACAGTTACTTACATCTCGCCACAGCAGGAAGTATTTCATACTGTTTTTCCCTCACGTCATTCATAACCGCTCGAACAGCTGCAACAAACCATGAACAAACTCCAGAACTGCTGGTCTTGTTTTGTGATACACTCTAATACATATCTGCTAGGCTAGTTAGTGCTAGTAGCTGTAAAACCAAAAGGCAAGGTAAAACCCAATTAATCAATCATGAAAAGATCAGTTAGATCCTCAACTGCCAGAACAGGTTTTATTTAAACATGCGGAAAAAGGACGGTTTTATTCTGTTTGACAGATTTATTGATATTCAATAATGATAGAAAAAGTTTCCATTTACTTCAGACAAAGGCATCATACTCAGCAGGACTCAATTTGGGAGACCACTGTACCCTGAGACTGGGACAAGACAAGTCCAAATAATGTTGAGACTGGGAGAAGACTGAAACCAAAGGACATTGAGACCAAGGCAAGACTAAGTCCAAACAAGACAGAGTGCAAATGATATTAAGACTGAGACAAGACTGAGAATAAATGATACTGAGACCAAGACAAGACCTGAGTCCAAACAAGACCGAGTCCAATTGAAGTTGAGAGACAGACAAGGCTGACTCCAAATGATTTCGAGACAGAGACAAAACTGAGACCAAATGATGTCAAGACGGAGACAAGGCTGTGTCCAAACAAGACCGAGTACAAATGATGCCGAAACTGAGAAAAGACCAAGTCCAGATGATATTGAGAATGAGACAAGACTGAGATTAAATTACGTCAAGATGGAGACAAAATGAGATGGAGACCAAATGATGTCGAGATGGAGACAATACTGAGATTAAATGATGTTGAGATGGAGACAAGACTGAGACCAAATGATGCTGAGATAGAGACAAGACTGAGACAAAATGATGCTGAGATGGAGACAAGACTGAGACCAAATGACATCAAGATGGAGACAAGACTGAGACCAAATGATATGGCTATGGAGACAATAGTGAGAACAAATGATGTCAAGATGGAGACAAGACTGCAAGACTGAGACCAAATGACGTCAAGAAGGAGACAAGATTGCAAGACTGAGACCAAATGACGTCAAGATGGAGAGGAGACTGAGACCAAATGATATCGCTATGGAGACAATACCGAGACCAAATGATGTCGAGATGGAGACAAGACTGAGACCAAATGAAGTCAAGATGTAGAAAAGACTGAGACCAAATGATGTCGAGACCAGGCCATAACTGAGACCAAATGATGTTGAGATGGAGACAAGACTGAGACCAAATGACGTCGAGACCAGGCCATAACTGAGACCAAATGATGTCGAGACCAGGCCGTAACTGAGACCAAATGATGTTGAGGTGGAGACAAAACTGAGACCATGTATCCATTTGATGTCCAGATGGAGATAAAACCTAAACAAGTCTAAACAAGGCCAAATGATGAGACAAGACTGAGACCAACAAGACCCAAGTCCCAACAAGAGTGAGTCCAGCTAATGTTAAAATGGAGACAAGGCCGACTCTAAATGATGTCGAGAACAAGAAAAGACCGACTCACAGTGATGTTGAGACTGAAATGACACAGAATTGACGCTCTCGAGACTCGAGTACTACAGCAGTACTAATTTGGGCTTTATTAAGCAGAAAATAAGATCTTTATAAACCCCTAATATGTGTTATTTAAAATGAAGTGCTAAATGACATCACTAACATGCAGGTCTGAAGGCCTTTGCTGCTCGTAGTGCACTGATGTTCAAAAGTAATCAGTCGGTCTTCTTACTGACCTCAGAATTTGGTCATAGCTCAGGACATTTTCCCAGTATATTCACATAGACACAAGACAGTAAGCAAACTGTTTTGGGTTTGAATCAACAGAAACCCAGCAGACTCTGTGGATTTTCCTGAAATTCCTTAAAGGGTTGTGCAGCTCCGACATTTATACAGAGTAAAAATAATCTTTTAATCTGTGGGAACAGGTTCCACACCGTCAAAGAATGGAGATTTATGAACGTTGAGTTCCTTATACCATTAAGTTTAAAAAAAAAAGTACAGTGGCTGCCAAAAAACCCAGTGGATTAATAGGAGAATTTAATGAAAATTAAGATTAGGCTGGTTTCTAGTCATGCAATATACAGCCGCCCCATAGGAGGCATGTTAATCCTCATTTTAAGTTCATTAAACCTTTGCTTTTGCCTCCTCCAGTCAGTCCACCGTTTCTTACGGCTGGTACCCACACTGGGCCGCTACAGCACCGAAATCTATTCAGCTGGTAATCATAACTCATTCAGGTCAATTCAGTTTTATCCTCAGTATAAATAAATAAAGCAGTGTCATATAGTGTAGCACAGTCATGCGTATAGTATACAGTAATAAATGTAGTGCTGGTACAGTGTCACTGCATGGTGCTTATCCGTCAGTTTCATATTAGCCTGATTAGATGATTTTGGGGGCCCTAGGCAGGATTTTTGGGGGGTGTCACATCTTTTTCTTGTTTCTTAGCTCCAGATACATGAGACGTGATTTAGCAGTTGTCTTTTTTCTCCTCATTTGAGATTCTCAGACAAAATAATAGCACAGTAATAATTTAGCTGTTTTTAGGGGCCCCATGGTGGCCAGGGGGACCCTAAGCAACCGCTTATGTTGCTTATTAGGTAGAGCCAGCGCTGTAAGAGTTCAAACACATCCGGTTAAATCATGTTTTATTGATTTTGTAAGTGAAAATAAATGAACACATCCTCTATAATATGAACATTCTGCACACGTTAATACACAGTTACTGTTTAATGCTGAGATTAACATACTGAAAAAAAATACATCATAAAATATAAAGTGTGCTGTAAGTTTTACACACGCCACATTTTCTGTTTTATTTTTTTAAATGCATTTTACATATTTTGAGTCAGATTATCAGTTTTAACACATGTTGTGTCTGATTATTATTGGTTTTAAGACTATTTGTGTTAGATTATTATCAGTTTTAACACATTTTGTGTCAGATTAGCAGTTTTAATGCATTTTGTATCAGATTATTACCAGTTTTAACACATTTTATGTCAGACTATTATCAGTTTTGACACTTTTTGGGTCAGATTATTATCTGTTTTAACAAATTTTGGTCAGATTATTGTGTTGGATTGTTACCAGTTTTAACACATTTAGTGTCAGATTATTATCAGGTCTAACACATTTTGTGTCAGATTGTCGTCAGTTTTAAGACAATTTGTGTCAGATTATCACTTTCAACACATTTTGTACTTTTGTTAAAAAAAAAGATCTGTTAAAGATGAGTTGTTCAGTAAAAACCGCTACGTTTTTAACACTGTTTTGAGAGTATAACTCTCTCTCTACTCTCTCTGTCCAGTGAAGTGAATATTAAGACAGAGCTGTGATTTTTAACCTGTCCTTCATACTGCAGTCACACAGCCGAGTCTCAGTGAGGGGAAAATGGGAGACTCCTTGAAAATCTGCATCGTCATCCAGCAAAAATTATGCCAGGGATGAAAAAACTGGATTAATCTGTATGAAAATCCGCCAGCCCCCGCAAAGAGAGTGAAATCATTATAGACGGTGACAATAAGTACCAGCGGATTAGCGAGGAGATCAGTCCAAATAGCCTCTTTCTTTTTCTGGAATAAGAGGTTATTGGTTTGAGGGGGCGGAGAGGATGGAGGCAACAAGTAGAGCTGTGCTGAGAAAAGATCCCCGCGCTGGTAATCCCAAACTTCTCAACATTGTGACATTCCTGAAAGAAATTCCTGAAAAGACTAGGCAGCTCGCACGTCTTTTGTGGCCGAGCCAGTCGGCCTTTGATTTCATTATCAGCTGGATTTAGTGCTCTAATCCTCACGATGGAGGAACCTCATGTCAGTCCGTCTCTCCACCTTTGGTGCACCAGCTCCAATCAACATCTCACACTGCTGCTCGGTTCCACACTTCCTCACAGGCGGGGATGGGCCATGGTCCTCTGAGGCCCCCGGGCATCTTTGGAGACCCCGCAAACTCTCTAACACATGCTGAATAAATAAATAAGTAAATAAATAAACAGATAAATAAAAGAAGATTTGAATTAAACAATAGATTAAAGAATAGTTTACGTTTGTGGTTCTTCAGGGGTTCATTATAAAAACAATTATATGCTTTTATATAAAACCACTTTCATGCTTGGGTCTCTGCATGGTGAAATGGTTCCCCAGAATGATGGAGAATGTGTTGTACATGGTTCTATATAGCACCAATAGAGTTCTGCTACTGTTATGTAAAGCTTGTAACAATAGAACACTTTTTGGTGCTATGTAGAACCAACATGACCAATAGAAGCTTCTTAGAACCAATAGAACCTTTTTGAAAATGATTCTACATAGCACCAAAAAAGTTACAAGCTTGACATCATCATAATAGCAGAACCCTTTTTGGTGCTGTATAGAACCATATACAACACATTCTCCTTTATAAATTATTGGACCAGAGTGTTTGTATAGTAAAAAATAAAAAAAAATGACTGATTAGTTTATTCTATTATTTATTATTGATAAATAATAGTAATAGCATAGCATTGAGTGGCCATGTTTTGTTTTTTTTATTGGATCCTTGCTGAGTTCTTAATATGCTATATAACACACTTATAATGCATTATGAATACAGGATTCATAGGAAGTGTTAGCTAAAATTGTGTACTCTTATTGTATAAAGCTTGATGCATGTCATTATAATTACTTATAAGGAATTATACAAGCTTATGACAGGAATTATACAACACTATGTATGTCATGTAACACATTTATAATGCATAATGAATAAAGGATTCATAGGAAGTGTGAAAGTTGTATATTCTTATTTTAGAAAGTGTTATGCATGTAACTATAACTACTTCTATACAAGTAACTATACAAGCTTATACCAGGCATTATAAGATACTATAAATGCCATATAACACATTTATGATGCATTATAAATACAGGGTTCAAAGCTTTTATAATGCAGTATGAATACAGGCTTCATAGGTAGTGTTACCCAAAGTTGTATATTCTTATTTTATGAAGTGTTATGCATGTAAATAGAACTACTTATAAGCGATTATACAAGCTTATGCCAGGCATTATAAGACACTATGTATGCTATATAACACATTTATAATGCATTATGAATACAGGATTCATAGTAAGTGTTAAAGTTGTATACTTTTATTTTATAAAGTGTTATGCATGTAACTATAAGTACTTATAAGCAAATATACAAGCTTATGCCAGGAATTATAAGACACTATGTATGCCATATAACACATTTATAATGCTCTGTGAATACAGAATTCATAGGAAGCGTTACTTAAAATCGTACACTCTTATTTTATAGTGTTATGCACGTAACGATAACTACTTATAAGCAGTTATACAAGCTTATGCCAGGCATTAAAGGACACTATGTATGCCATATAATACTTTTATAATGCCTTATGAATACAGGATTCATAGGCAGTGCTACCTAAAGCTGTATACTCTTATTTCATAAAGTGTTATACATGTAACTAAAACTACGTATGAGTAATTATACCAGCTTAGCCAGGCATTATAAAACACTATGTATGCCATATAACATTTTGTAATTTTGAATATAGGATTCATAGGAATGTTACCTAGTCATATATTCATATTTTATAAAGTGTTATGCATGTCACTATAACTACATATAAGCAATTATAAAAGCTCATGACAGGCATTATAAGACCCTATGTATGCCACTAATATAATGCTTGTATAAAGCATTATGAATACAGTATACATAGGCAGTGTTAATTAAAAGTTGTGTACTCTTATTTCATAAAGAATTATGCTTGTAACTATAACAACTTATAAGCAATTATACAAGCTTATGACAGGCATTATAAGACACTATGTATGCTATATAACATATTAATAATGCATTATAAATACAGGATCCATAGGCAGTGTTACCTAAAGTTGTATTCTCTCCTTTTATAAAGTGTTATGCATGTTGCTATAACTACTTATAAGCAATTATACAAGCTTATGCCAGGCACTGTAAGACACTATGTATGCCATATAATGCTTTCAAAATGCATTATGAATACAGGATTCATAGGAAGCGTTACTCATGCTTCAGAGAGAATCATACTGAGGTGGTCAGATATCACTGATTTACTCAGACTGTTAGGCAATAAAGCCTCCTGAAGCCTCTTATGTCACCTCTTTATAATCACACTGTTAGCCTCGGCCCAGCCCTGCTGGGGACTGGGATAAGATAACATTGACAGTAAATTAGGCTAACAGGCCACAGTGAATGAGTAAGCTTTGCCCTCATTGCCCCCCCGCGCTCCTGTCACATTGCGCTGGTAGCTGGATTACTGACCGGCTTAGAGCGAGCTCCTTTTGTCCACGCGCAGCGGTCCTGCGGTCTGTGCCGGGTTTTAGCTGGTGAAAAGGGGAGGCCTTTACACTGCTGGACCCCAGGGCTTCCTCAAGGTCCTCCGTCTCTGGACTCAATCGCCGGCAATCACAGGCACTCAGCATTAAGGGTGTGTTGCCATGGAAATGGCTCGCTTGTCCTCCAGGCATGCATACGTTCAGATGCTGCAAAAGAACAGGTTCCGCTTCTCGTCCCTCTTGAAGTTCTGATTTGTAATGAGATTCATGAAGCGCAATGCTAACCTGTTTCCTGAAGTTGTAAACATATCCTAACCACAATATCTGGTAGGCGGCTTCCACTTTTGAGTCTTGGTTCCTCTCAGTGGTTCCTCTTCTTACTCCTAGGAAGTTTCTCCTTTTGAGTCTCGGTTCTTCTCTGTGGTTCTTCCTCATACTCTTGAAGATATTTCCTTTTGAGCTTTGGTTCTTCTCAGTTCTTCCTCATGTTCTTATGGAGTTTCTCCTTTTGACTCTTGGTTCTTCTTAGTGGTTTCTTCCCTTTACTCTTAGGAAGTTTCTCCTTTTGAGTCTTGGTTCCTCTCAGTGGTTCCTCCTCTTACTCCTAGGAAGTTTCTCCTTTTGAGTCTTGGTTCCTCTCAGTGGTTCATCCTCATGCTCTTGAAGATATTTTCTTTTGAGCATTGGTTCTTCTCAGTTCTTCCTTATGTTCTTATGGAGTTTCTCCTTTTGAGTCATGGTTCTTCATGGTGTTAGAGAGTTTCTCCTTTTGAGTCTTGGTTCTTCTTAGTGGTTCTTCCTCATGCTCTTGAAGAGTTTCTCCTTTTGAGCATTGGTTCTTCTCAGTTCTTCCTCATGCTATTAAGCAGTTTTTCCTTTTGAGTCTTGGTTCTTCTCATTGGTTCTTCCTCATGCTCTTAGAAAGTTTCTCCATTTTAGTCTTGGTTCCTCTTAATGGTTCTTTCTCATGCTCTTGATGAGTTTTACCTTTAGAGTTTTGGTTTTTCATGGTGTTAGAGTTTTTTCTCTTTTGAGTCTTGGTTCCTCTCAGTGGTTCTTCCTCATGCTCTTAGGAAGTTTCTTCCTTTGAGTCTCGGGTCTTCTCAGTGGTTCTTCCTCATGCTCTTAGGAAGTTTCTTCCTTTGAGTCTCGGGTCTTCTCAGTGGTTCTTCCTCATGCCATTAAGCAGTTTTTCCTTCTGAGTCTTGGTTCTTCGCGGTGTTACAGGTTTTTTTCCTTTTGAGTCTTGGATCCTCTCTGTGTTTCATCCTCATACTCTTGGAAAGTTTCTCCTTCTGAGTCTTGGTTCCTCACAGTGGTTTTTCCTCTGTGGGAGTTTTTCTTTTTGAGTCACCATTCATCTCAGTGGTTCTTCCTCATGCTCTTAGGGGGTTTCTCCTTTTGAGTCTTGGTTCTTCTCTGTGGTTCTTCCTCATTATCTTAGAAAGTTTCTCCTTCTGAGTCTTGGATCTTCTCATTGTTTCTTCATCATTCTCTTAGGTAGTTTTCCTTCAGAGCCTGGAGTTCCTCTCAGTGCTTCTTCCTCTGGGAGTTTTTTGGACACTGTCTCTTTGAGTAGCTGCACCCGCATTTCTGGAAAGCTGCTGTGGGACAGCATCTGCTGTAGAAAGCAGCAGGTAAACCAAAACCAAACTGAACTGAATAGAACAGTAGAACATTGTGGCTGCTGGCGTGAACTTACCAAAGCTTCAATCTGCGTCCTTGTCCTCACCTGCTTTTCGGGCATCAGATATTCAAAGGAAAATCAGCTAGGTGCAGCGAGGCCTTCACTCTGATGCAGTGATTACACGCTAGCCTGACTTTCACACAGAACCTGCAGCTCATAGCCAAGTCCATCACTGAGAAGCGCTTATGAAATAGTTGCTACAATAACATCTAATACTGTTCTCTGCATCTGCTCAGCGTCAGATGCTAAAACATAAGGATGGAATGTGGTTTGTGCACTCTTGTTTTCCAGACTGGGTATAAAGCTCAGGAGCGCTAACATGTTAGCCTATTCCTTAACGCTGGAATTTTTTTGAGTTTTTTTTGTTATTGTAGCACTTAAGTCTGCAAGAATCTGAGCTCACCCATGGAATCTGGGCCTAAATGTCTTTTTTCCATGTAAGCGTCCTCCTCAGCCCTCAAGTATGCGTCACAAAGGCTGAACGCGAAGAACGCAAACATGTCATCGTTCTCAGCCATTTACCTAATCCGCAGCCTTGCCTCGCTAATCTCTAATTGAGGAGCGTCCTGTGTTTGAAGTGAAGGAATGAGGAGAAGAGGGGTTCGGGATGATTACGGTGTGCA
The DNA here is from genome assembly GCF_904425465.1 of Colossoma macropomum. Classification (NCBI taxonomy): domain Eukaryota; kingdom Metazoa; phylum Chordata; class Actinopteri; order Characiformes; family Serrasalmidae; genus Colossoma; species Colossoma macropomum. The sequence continues at coordinate 42,189,122 of NW_023494805.1, forward strand.
TGTTCAGGAAGGCCACTCCGGATGATAAGCGACAAAGGAGATCAGCGAGGAGGGTCACGGTAACGCATGCTAAATCCGACATAACCCAGTCCGGATTGCAGCAATAAAGAAGTTAAATTAGACGTGCAGGACGGGGAGCTAGGAAAACAAGTGCGGCTTGCCGTAACGTAGGGAATCTTGGGGATTTCGGCAGCCAGAAGTCATGAAGAAAGGGTTCAGGGACATGTCTAGCTCCCAACATCATGTGGAATCACTAAAATCTGGGTTCAGGACGTGATAAAAGAGATGTAATTTTCAGAAAACGAGGCAGCTAAAAACAGGACCTGTCAACTGGAAACCAGAACAAGCTGCTAATTTCACGCAAACAAACTCAACATCCCGAATCCAGGTACTTCAAAAAGGCTTCAACGCAAGACTGTGCTTGAGCGCAAAGTGTTAAATTAATTCATACGCTCTCCTTTTGTGGGGCTCGACAAAAGCAGCGTCGGCGCTTGGCCTGCCTTGCAGAGGCCGATGACAGATGAGTTTCTCTGCAGTGTTTGCCCAGGTGTCGGCCCCCCGTGACCGGCCCAGGCGAGGCGGCTCTCCCTCTTCAAGCTGCCGCCGTTGGCCTTTATGCTCCCACTATCTTCCACACACACACACACACACACACACAAAAAGAGCAACCAAGAGACCGACTCAGGAAAAGGCATCACGACAAAACACGCCCCGGCCGAAACGGCAGCCGCAAGCATGCTGCAAAAAAACAAAGCTGCGTTTCGGAAGCCGCGGCCATTATCGGGCATTCCTCTTTTGGGCTCCGCGGCGTTTGCATAAGCTCGGCAAACAGAATCCAGGAGATTAAGGACTGAATAGACGTGAAATATGTATACATATCGGATCACAAAGTGCTATGCAAACGCGGCCCTCCAGCTGGACTCGTATCCTGTTTATGTGCAGTGCGCATGCTTTTACTAGCCTGCTCCGTTCGCTCCAAAGCCCCATTAATCATCACGCGCAGAGCTCGCCCCCGTACAATGGATTTAAGTTTTATAGCCCAAGAATAAAGTGCATAATTGCTTAGATGTCCTTAAAAAAGAAAAAAAAAAACCTGACCCCAGGCGCTTGGCAAGGCGAGGCCCTCGCTGTGCATCACGGCCCATTTTTGTTAAAGGAAAAATCACAGAGGCGAAGATCAGACCGTGTTGAACATTTTGTATTTGTTTTACGGAGAAATTAGTTCGGTAATTAACAGGAGAGCTTGGCTCTGGGTTTAGAGAGGGAGGGACATGAGGCGCTCAGAGGGGCCGTCAATCAGCGTGCCGTGTTTTGTCTGGGGTTGGTGCATGTGGAGGTGAACCAGACGGCAGCAGGTAGAGGCTCTGTCTCCTCCCACAGACGATCTGCACTGTTTTAGAGCAGCAGCTCACGCTGTTCATGAACCATGTTAGTAACAATCAGGGGGAACCCTCAGGGCCTTCTAGGCCTTCAGAGAAGGAGTAATGATTTCTGGAAGCCAAAAATGCATAATTTTTAGTTGATTTTTATTCAATGCAGTCATGTCTGTATTTAAACTCTGCATGTATTGCAGCTCTACTTATTTCATTGTAAAGTTTTGATTGAATTCTCAACCTTTCCCAACAGAAAGAAAATTAGCCAACCAGGATTTTTTATTTATTTATTTATCTATTTATTTATTTATTTTGTGTGAGCTAGGTAGACAGAGCGAAGTGAGCTCTCCTATTGTTTAGGTCTTCAGGAGCTGAAAAGAAGGCCTAACATATTAGATTAACTATCAGCATGATTAAAAAAGTGACAGAGGAATCAACAAATCATGTTTTTTTTCAGTAGGTGGGATAAATTTTGTGAGAAAAGTCACTCTAGGCCATCTGGAAGTTCTAAATACATCACTGACTGTGGCTACAGACAGCAGCCTAATAAGTGGCTTGTTAGAAACGAAAAACAGCGGCAGCAGCTCTACTGAGTCACTGTAAAAATGCTACAATGTAAAATATATGCTGATACGTCTGTCACGGGCTTCAAATAAAACACAGAATGTATTTTACAAGCTCCAAACGTCTGTGTTTAATGTAAAATGGCCAAAAAATGGTCATGCAAATTGCCATTAGTTTAGTGCTAACAAACTACTAGACTCCCATAGGGGTGCTAGCAGACATCAGCAATGCCATAGAAGTTGGTGTCCTAGTTAATCTGATAAATTAAATATTTTTATTTGATTATGGTGCTTAAAAATATCAGAGTTGCTTTAAATCTGGCAGTGGAATGGCCACTAGAGGGCCTGCAGTAAGAGGTTAAATGATTAACTAGATATAGTATCTTAGTCAGTTGCATAAATAATTTGATCTACATTCAGTTTACTTTTTTGGTTTGTTTCCATGTCAAAAAAATGGCAAAAACATGGCCAAGATATAAAATATAACTTTTCACCAAATTGAAATCATAATAAAATATCTTCTCTTTTACTTACAAACACAAACGTGGTTTGGACTGAACGTTTAGAATCTGCACTTTTTTATTTGTTAGAATTAGCTAACATCCAGTCAGCATGCTTTCCATTAAACTGCTCCGTTAAATGTTCGAGAGCTTTCCTTCTGACAGCTCCTCGCTTGGTATTCACAAAATTCATATTTCAATTTGATGTGATGCAGTAATTTTATTGGATATATTTCTTTCAGCTCTAATTAGGAGTGGCTGAAAAGTGCTTTGCATGAATTCAAGCTAATATGACGGCCCATGCTAACACTCTAGCCACAAGCTAACATGCCAGTCTTAATATAATCATACAGTATGATAATACGCTTCAATACAACACAAAACACTGTATTGTTACACCCAGTGCTGGAGTGGGTAATCGGCAGAGTCAGGAGAATTCCCATTGGGCCGGTAGTGTTTTAGGCCACTTACTGTGAGCTAATATATAAGTAACACATATAAGTACAAGAACACTCAGACTAACTATAAGTGTTTCGTCCAAGTGAACATCTGTAGTATTTTAGGGGTTAAACCAGCCCCCCCACCTACACCTACAGCCCTGGTTTACTGATTATAATTCAGTGGATTCAGTGTAAAACAGTGGACAGAGATCAGATTTCTCACTATCTAGCCACCTTGTTTCTCTCAGTATAGCATATAAATAAGAAATAAGAGACTCACTCACTGGCCACTTTATTAGAAACACTCACCTTGTACTTCCACTCACTGGCCACTTTATTAGAAACACCCACCTTGTGCTTCCACTGACTGGCCACTTTATTAGAAACACTCATCTTGTACTTCCACTCACTGGCCACTTTATTAGAAACACCCACCTTGTACTTCCACTAACTGGCCACTTTACTAGAAACACCCACCTTGTGCTTTCACTCACTGGCCACTTTATTAGAAACACCTATCTTGTGCTTCCACTGACTGGCCACTTTATTAGAAACACCCACCTTGTGCTTCCACTCACTGGCCACTTTATTAGAAACACCCACCTTGTGCTTCCACTCACTGGCCACTTTATTAGAAACACCCGCCTTGTGCTTCCACTCACTGGCCACTTTATTAGAAACATCTACCTTGTGCTTCCACTAACTGGCCACTTTATTAGAAACACTCACCTTGTACTTCAATATGTAGGTGCACAGCTACAGACTGTACTTAATCTGTTGCCACCCCATTCATGATTGGTCAGTTTCTGACCACAGGACCTCTGATGAAGGGTTCAACAGACGAGCTACAGTCTTTCAAAAAGTATGTTTATTGTGTTTAAATATTGTGTGTTTATCGTGTCAGTCGTGCAGGAATGATTGATATGAAGAAAGCTGCAGTTACCTGTTTTATCTCTGTTCTTGTGGAGAGGTGGGAATTGTTTTTCACAGCAGGGGGGGTCTCACCCCTCCCCTTTCGCCCATCATTGCTCACTAGCAGCTCAACACAGAGTCACAACATCTACACGGCAGTCTGAATACGAACAAATGACTTTGCATGAAATGTTTACGTTCACCGTCCGCTTTATTAGAAACACCTTTGGGTACACTTTGACTGTACGGAGGTGCAAAAACAAACTGTGCGCAGTGTTTCCTCCTAGTTTTTTCTCCTGTTCCTCCTCACTACATCCTGTACATAGAGACCCTGTCTCGCTCTCTCTTACTCTCTCTCTCTCGTTCTGAAAGAGCTGCTCGGATGATTCATCACCGCGCTCTGTCAAAAGCTTTTTCCACAACATGACACGAACAATGCTACTGTGATTGCGCTGCAGAGGAGGCAGTGATTGAGAGATAGGAGCTGTGTTCTGCTCTGCTGGAGCAGCTTTCCCAGATCAGCCTACAGACCTGCTACACCTTCAAGAGTGGCTCTTATCACTTGCTGACACTCAGAGCTTTCGTGGTCAGCGAAATGTCCTGATCTTACTGCGGCCTGATAAGCCTGGCTTAGGCTGTAGACTCGGTCCAAGATCATCTCCTCCATCTGCAGCAGGTTTGTTTCAGAAGCTCAAAATCAACTGCACTCAAGAAGATGAGACGGCTGAGATAGAGTCCATAGACTTTCTTCACTGTGATCTCTGAAACAGTACACAGTTAACCATCACCGTCCACTTTATTAGAAACACCCACCTTGTGCTTCCACTTACTGGCCACTTTACTAGAAACACCCACCTTGTGCTTCAACTTGTAGGTGCACAGCTACAGACTGTAGTCCATCTGTTGCCATTCATGATTGGTTGATTTCTGACCACAGGATCTCTGATGAAGGGCTGCAGGATGTTCATCAACAGATGAGCTACAGTCTCCAGCTGTACACAGGCGAGGCGGAGCTACAAGGCAGGTGCTAAAGTGGACAGTAAGTGTCTCGGCCCTTTTCATTCTCTCACGTTTCTCTTGTTCTGCACAGCCGTCCACGTGAGAGGTAAGCCCGCCCCCCCAGTCTTATTTACATTCCCTACTGAAGACGGCCATCAGCAGCAGCTCTCATGGCCCGTAAACCCCATAAAACACGTCCTCCCACCTCTCTCATCCCAAGATTACAGCCATGGAAGAGATTCACCTCCACAATCACCGTGCTCACCACATAATGACCTGTGATTACTGATATCACCATCAGCCGTGTCTCATCATCCTCGCTTATATTAATTACACACTCAGGCGGCCCGCAGACAACGCTATCACTTTCATCGCTCTTTACACACCCCGACACAATGACTTGTTATTTTGGGTTTTGTGCAGATGCGTAAGTAATCATTTTCGCATTAGCGCGCCTCTCGCCCGTTCATTTGTAATATCATGGCGGTAAATTTTATTTACCCTTTCTCCTCTCAAGGTCTTGTTTTTTGCCTCCAGAAGGACTTTGGTAATGAATGTCATTCCAAAAAAATGTGCTTCTCCAGGTGGGCGAGGGAACCACGTGATGGTGCACAAAGCTTCTCATTCGGTTAACTAGGAAAAACAACAGTTTGCAGCAGATCACCTCACACCGGTCCACAGGGCCTGCTAGACGCTCCGCATTTTTGCTGTATCCCAACTTCCAATGTGAAGGAATACACAGAAAGTATGGACTGTCTAGGAGGCCCTAAGGACCGGTTTGAGATCCAAAGGTTCTCAGGGTGTGAAATCATCACGTTCTTGGCTACCTGCATGGATTCCTGAACTTCCTACATAAGTTTAAGTGTAGGCTACATAATTAGAAACACCCACCTTGTGCTTCCACTCACTGGCCACTTTATTGGAAACACCCTCCTAGTGCTTCCACTGACTGGCCACTTTATTAGAAACACCCATCTTATGCTTCCACTCACTGGCCACTTTATTAGAAACACCCACCTTGTGTTTCTACTTATTGGGCACGTTATTAGAAACACCTACCTTGTGCTTCCACTCACTGGCCACTTTACTAGAAACACCCACCTTTTGCTTCCACTCACTGGCCACTTTACTAGAAACACCCACCTTTTGCTTCCACTCTCTGGCCACTTTATTAGAAACACCCATCTTGTGCTTCCACTGACTGGCCACTTTATTAGAAACATCCACCTTGTGCTTCCACTCTCTGGCCACTTTATTAGAAACACCCATCTTGTGCTTCCACTGACTGGCCACTTTATTAGAAACACCCACCTTGTGCTTCCACTCACTGGCCACTTTATTAGAAACACCCACCTTGTGCTTCCACTCACTGACCACTGTAATAGAAACACCCACCTTGTGCTTCCACTCACTGGCCACTTTATTAGAAACACCCACCTTGTGCTTCCACTCACTGATCACTGTAATAGAAACACCCACCTTGTGCTTCCACTCACTGGCCACTTTATTAGAAACACCCACCTTGTGCTTCCACTCACTGATCACTGTAATAGAAACACCCACCTTGTATTTCTACTCACTGGCCAATTTATCAGGTCTCTTTATCAAGTTACCACTTTCCACTATATCACCTGCCTTGTAGCTCTGTCTTGCTGGTGTACAGTTAGCGACCCTCCATTTTCAATCTAATCAGTATTTCTAGTTTCTCATTATGAGATTGCTGTAAGAATATTACAAGAATATGTAACCAGTTTTAAGGTAATTTTGTCTAGTGAAACTGTCTCAGTCCATTGGCAGAACATTTGCTTGTTTTAATAAATAATGAAGTTTAACTAGACAATGTTATATAAAACAAGTAAAATATCTAGAAATACAATAAATAATCGTATAATAAGTTTACACTAATCTCAAAGTGAAAAATATCATGTGTGTGGAGAAAATTGTTCTGCCTCTCTTCTTAAAGACGCAAACACCCGCCCCACAGCGACATGGAAGCCAATCACGTGGCAGAAATTTTGGGATGGCATCTGGGGTGGCCAATCAGATTTCAGCAAAGGCCCTGGCCAAGAACCCACATGATCTGGAGATTTACTGTGTGGTGATTCTCTTCCTGCGTACATGTATCTGTGGACTCTAACAGCAGGGTGGAAAACATTTCTTTCCTCTCTGGAACTGATGAATGTGAGAAGAGCCAAAATGCCTCTGGGAGCAGAGAGAGGTGCTGCTTTAAAGAGTGAACCAAAGAAGACTACAACACACACACACACACACACACACACACACACACACACACACACACACACAAATACGCACAATCCAGAAATGTTCACAAGTCACTTCATGTGATTCTGAGTTTAGTCTCTGAGGTGCCAGTCCAAGTCGAGTCTCAAGTCTCTGCGTTGCTAGTCTGAGTTAAGTCTTGAGTATCTTTGATGAGAATCTCTGAAATGTGAGTCTGAGTCAAATCCTGAGGTATGAGTCCGAGTCGAGTCTCAAGTATTTGATGTGCAAGTCCGAGGTAAATCTCAAGTCTCTGGGGTATGAGTATGAGTCAAGTCTTTAGTCTTTGCGCTGTGAGTCCATGTCGAGTTTTGAGTCTCTGACAAGTGAGTCCAAGTTAAGTCCCGAGTCTCTTTGATGACAGTCTGAGTTGAGTCTCAAGTTTCTAAGATGAGAGTCTGAGTCAAGTCTTGAGTCTCTGAGGTGTGAGTCCAAGTTGAGTCTGGAGTCTCTGAGGTGCAAGGTCAAATCAAATCTCAAGTCTCTGGGGTATGAGTCTGAGTCAAGTCTTGAGTCTTTGCAGTATGAGAAAGAGTCAAGTTTTAATTCTCTGAGGATTGAGTCCAAGTCAAGCCCCAAGTCTCTTTAATGAGAGTCTGAGTCAAGTCTCGAGTCTCTGAGGTGTGAGTCTGAGTCGAGTCTTGAGACTCTGAGGTGTGAGTCTGAGTCGAGTCTTGAGACTCTGAGGTGTGAGTCTGAGTCAAGTCTTGAGTCTCCGAGGCGTGAGTTCAAGTTGAGTCTAGAGTCTCTGAGGTGTGAGTCCAAGTCTTGAGTCTTTGAGGTGAGATTGCAAGTCAAGTCTCAAAGGTGTGAGTCCGAGTTGAGTCTGGAGTCTGGAGTCTTTAAGATGTGAGTCTGAGTCGAGTCTCTGAAGTGCAGGGCCGAGTCGAGCCTTGAGTCTTATTGATGAAAGCCTGCGTCTTGGGGGTGCGAGTCTGTTGACTCTCTCAAAATGTGGACTCTCTCTTTGGTGAGAGTCCGAGTCTTGAGTTGAGGTCTGGACTCTGGGGTGGTCAGTCCATTGTTCAGCTTCTTTGTTTGATGTGTCCGTCTCCTTTTCTCAGTGAGGTTCTTCTTGACAGCTACACATCCTTTCAGACCCACAGCACTGAGTCGTCTTCTCACAGTGGAAGGATGGACAGAAACACCTGTGGATGTTTTCAGATCTGAAGCAGCTTGATTTTCTCCTCTCTCTCAGAGATGAAAGCTTTAAGTGCTGTTTATCTGATGGGGGCAGTTTTGGGGTCGACCAGCTCTTCCAGGTGGTTGTTAGGAGACACATTTTCTCCCTTGTTTTTCAGTCACATTCCTTCGACTTTCTCCTTCCTTATGCAAGTTGATTATCTTATATGTAATGAAAAACTTGGTCCTAATGGCTGTTTTAACTGGAAATTAAGTGGAAATGATGGCTGGACATGAAAACGCAGACACATATCCAGGATTGTCCCACTGCTCCAGATCCACAGGTGCCTCAGTAAACCCCCTGCAGTTCTGCACTCACAGTGTAAATCATCATTCAGCATTCAGAGCTTTATTTGTTCACTCCCCGAACCCTGCCAAGACAGTGAGTGTATCTGCAGGACGGGAATAGTTTCTTCCCCTTCCAACCTTCCAAACATGCGGATGAGCTGAGGCCTGTGGCTATGACTCACAGCCATACACACACATCAACCTGTCCAACAGTTTATATCAAACAGTCCTATCAAACTCGCGGCACATCCGTCACTAAAGACGCCCCCGGGGTAAAGCTTAAAGCGATAGTTCGTCCAAAAAGCCAGTTTCCCGCAAATGCAGTCAATCAGCCAAAACAAGCTCGGTGTCTGAATTTAGCTTCTTTATTTTTGCACTGCAGCTACAAGGCTAATGCACCGATACCACTTTTTCCTTTCAGATACGATACCTGATCCTTTAGTATTGGCCGATGCAGAGCACTGATACTAACTCTGTTTAGCCTGACTCACCTATAAGTCCTGATATTTATACAGTTACACTTTTAAAATATTTTATTTTGGTGAAATTTGTGTTCTGTGTCACAAATAAAACACACTCAGCTTGGCTAGACGGCATTTACGTGTTGGATCATATTTATTAGATGCTTGAGAAAACTTATTTTTGTTTATTTACGGTATGTATTTAGTATTTACTATTATATAATTAGTAATAAGAACCATGTTTAAATGTAAAATATCTTTATTGGTCAAAAACAGTTAAGAACAGAGCTGAACAGTGTACAGATAAACCTGTGGTGTTTACACGTCAGCACACAGCAGCTTCTCTGGATCAAACATGGAGCTGAATGTTGTTTCATATACAAATTTCTTGAGTGTTTTGTTTCGTACTTGAGTCTTGTTCACTCGCACTGCATCTCTGAGCATCAGTTCAGTAAATATCACTGCCGTTCAGGCTGTCAGTATCAGCAACTTTCAGTGTTTTTCTGGCTTGGCTGAAGCGACGGGCTGCGAGACCCCACTGCTGAGTGACACGGCTGACTGACAGAGGCGCACCGCAAGCAGGGCTAGTGGACACCCAGGCTTGGCTGGCAGGCTGCTATGCTAAAGGCTAAATCGAGGCTAAATGCTGTCATTGCACCGAGAGTCTGGCGGTTCCTTCTGCTCTCTCAGTTACATTAACTCAGACTGTGAGTGACCACACAGCGACAGACAAGAGATTACCGAAAGAAGCTGCTCAGCCATTCAGGTAAGTGGCTTCGTTAACATGTTCTTAACACCAAAAACTGCCATTAAAGATTCTGCCATGAGCATTTTTACTGCTGTCTTTGGGACTATGCTCAGTGTTGGCTCCTAGATTTATACTCAAGCCGAGTGGTGGACCCTTCACAGCTAAATGCACAGAAGCCAGTATCATCACACAAGGTCAGAGGTACCAGGACTGATTAGGCGGTAGTTTTTCACACCACGTTGTACGTTCTTACGTATGAAGATGTGATGACAATAGCAGATAATATAGTTGAGTGCAATTACATATTTCCACCAAAATCCCCAAATCCTATATAGTGTTTCTTAAAATACACTGTTGTACATTCTCTACACACTTTCAGGAAGTGTAATTGTGATTGATTATAGTTTATTAATTTATATACAAAGAGTCTAATGCTATTAATACTAATAATAATATTCTTAAAATAATATTGGGAAATTTTAGACATTTAGAAAACATTTATGATGTTTTGATTTACTATGATATAATTTTTCTGCAATGTTCCAACTGTTTGCATTGACGCTAAATACTGATTGGGCTGTCAGGTCTATAAGATGGTAGAAGACTGTGCTGCTCCTTCCGCACAAACCAGCTCGCCTCTGATCGGCTCTGCACTGTCCTGTATCTAAACAAACAGCATTTGAAAATAGATTATCCAAACTTTTCAAATATATATTATTTTGGCCAAAATTGAGGAAATAACACACATAAACTGAATGCTAGGAAGCATTGACATTATTGCTGGGGAAACGCTAATGCTAGTTGGTGGGGTACATGTTTCTATTACTAAAGAAACTTAAGATGCTAAACATGTCCCGGCTGATCGACTACATTTAAGGTAAGAGGGGCTAAGCTATCACTTTAAAAGTGGAGACGCTTACATGTGGATGCTGTTTGGCCCCCATTCGAGTGAGACCCCGTAACTTCTCTTGATTTAAGCTCAGTCCTCCTTTTTTTTACTGCCGGGAAACAGGATCAAAGGTAAATAGAAAGAGAGAGAGAGAGAAGGGAGGGAGAGAGAGATGCACTTTCCTGCAGCCAAATTAATTAAACGTTTGGCCCTCGTTCCCACCCATCAATTTCTATAATGTAATTGGTGCAGACAGCAGGAGGGGAGAGGGAGTTTGTGGGAAAAGAGGGACGCTGAATCCACGGATAAATATCGTGCTATCACTCTATAATAGATCGTATTGCAATACTCTTTGCAGTGCACCGAAAAAAAAGAAAAAAGAAACAGTCAGGGCAACGCTGGCACGCCGAGTCCCGGGAGGAATGAGTTCGTTTGTGTCTCCATAATCATTTGGCATGATCGGATAATGAGAATGAAAGCGAGACGCGGTGACTCGGCATTTCTAGCCGCTTTCCCGTCCATAAGTTTCACCGCAGTAAAGACTCTAATCTGTCTCGGTTTTAGGTGCAATAATTACCTCCAGGGTGGTTTAGGAGTCTAAAGAATGACGTCATGCACTGCGCCGCACTAACAAGTCTCTTTCTGCTGAGTCTCTTAGCGCATTTTCTAAAATGTGCGACTTCATCAGTGGTCAGCTTCTGACCACAGAGATGGATATTTCTGTACACTCACCAGCCACTTTATTAGACGCTCCTCTCTTACAGTCCACAGGCTCTACAGTTAGACACTGTAGTCCATCTGTTGATGCACAGTTTGTGTTAGCCATCCTGTAGTGCTTCATCCATGGTCAGTTTCTGTCTGCAGAGCCACTTTTGGCTGGTTATTTTTGGGTGGTGGGAGTCTCTCATCATCTGTCCTGTGGTTAGAAATGTATCAATGATGAATGGGGTCAAAAGGGGCTGATAAAGAACCGGTACTACCATTGAAAACCAAAACGATGATGTGGCATCTAGCCCTCCTCTCGCGAAAGAGACGATTCTTGTTGTTGTTCGATAGTTAAAGATGCGTGTATGTGGGTTGTGTGGCTACCACAGGGAGAAGTTATGTGGCCAGAAGTGAACTTCCCTGCTAATCTGATGTTTTGAGTGGCGTTTTCTGCCTTGTTCAGTAAAAGAACATTTTCCTCGAGCAGAAAAAATAGCTTCTTCCGGTTCTTCCTGGTGTCAGAAGTGGGATATTCCTGCCAAATTAGAAGAAATCAAGCTGCAAACTCAATGGCACATGGTGGAGAAGAGCCCAGCGACTGAGGGTACCTTATAGAGCTTTTTAAATGAAACACTAGAAGCCATATCGCCCCCTACACTTCCTGTAGTGTATTACAGTCTGTCAGAGTGACTGTGTGGATCATATGAACATTATAGAGGCTTTTTAAATGAAACAGTAGAAGCCACATCGCCCCCTACACTTCCTGTAGTGTTTTACAGTCTGTCAGAATGACTGTGTGGATCATATGAACATTATAGAGGCTTTTTAAATGAAACAGTAGAAGCCATATTGCCCCCTACACTTCCTGTAGATTATTACAGTGGTAGAACTGTTTTAGAAGGCAACGTTGTCCTCAACATCCACAAAGGTCAGGACATTCAAATGGCATTGTAACAGAAACTGACACACAAAGTTTTACATCAAATCATGTTGATGACTTCCAATGATCTCTCCTGGCTCCTTACCTGCCACACATCATATCTATCGACTTTCATTAAAGGTAAACAAAATCTCAAACACAATATCTATATTAACTTTTTCCATCAAAAGAACCTCATCCTGTTCAGAGCAACAAAAAAAGAGCACTACAGCATCATCCAACCTAACACTCAATTAATTGTCTGACTTTAGACTAAGTAACCCAGAGCACTTCCTGCGTTCAAAGCGTCGTAAAAAGCGAAGATGAGATCGTCTCTGTTCAACTTCACAGCTCTGCCGTGCCCCAGCTTACTGCACTCAGAAAGCCACAAGAAAGTCAACCTGGCTGCACTCTGCAGGCCTCCTGTAATTCCAGCTGGTACCTGTGCATTAGGTCTGCTTGGAAATCACATCAAAAAAAAACAGATTAAAGTGCAGCGGAGGCGTCTCAGACAGACGTGGAGTTTTCCACCGTGGACTCCAGGCCGAGGCTTACGTAGAGCAGAGGTCTCAAAACCCTAGCCCACCACATATTTACAGTTTGTGCTTAAATCTGGACCACAAAACACTTTTATTTTCTGTTGCTAAATATTTACATCTGTAGGTTTCCTTCACCAACCAGACAGTAGTTACGTTTACATACAGCCTGATTATCCATTAATAATCCGACTAATAGCTCAATCAGAATAGAATACGTCCATGTAAACACCTCAATCAGAATAGTCCAGTCCAATTGAGGTCCTTCGGAATATGGTTTCTATCTGATTGAACTAGATGGGTAATCCTGTAAATAATCCGTTAAATAGAAGAATAATATCTATGTAAACGCCTGTATCTGATTACATTCCCTATCGGAAAGTTTAAGTCCGATCTGATCATGTTCGTCGCGTCATAGTGAAAGTTTATACTGTTCAACATGGCGGAGCAGAAACTGGTCTGCAGAGGAGACGAAGTTTATGCTCTGATCTTTAAAAGACGGCGGTGGGACGGACGTCCAGCTTATGTGTCTCAGAACACGACGTCGTCCTCTCGGCCTTCTTTAATAAGGACATGTGAAGGACGTTTTCCTGAGTCTGACATCGTTTTAAGGGAATTAAAAACACAAGCGCTGCTCACTGCTGCTCAAGTGATGCTGGTTGTCATGGTGACGTCTACACTAAGCGGTTCTCTACACATGCACGTAATTTTGGATCGGATTACTTGTAGTTTGAGTGTAAATGGGGATCTTCCATCAGAGCATATAAACACCTCAGTCTTAATCTATAATCGGAACGTGTTTAATCTGATTGGCAAAAATCTCTGCATGTAAACACAGACGCTGTGGCTGGCTACCCAACAAAATTATTATTATGATCATAATGTTAAAAGCAAAAAAAGTAAATACATTTTACATTAAAATACTTATTAAATGATATTTATACATAGTTCTACTATTCATAATAATCATTATTTTTGTTAATATTACTCCCAAAAATTGATTGATATGTGTAGGTTATGTAGGTAATGTTAAAATCCATGCATATATATATCCAAAATGGGAGGAGAAGGAAAAAACATACTTTACTTTTAATGTCAATCAATGGAACCAGAGTTTTTTTTACAAGTAATTTGTAATTTTGGGCTGTTTCTTTTGGTTCATTCATCATTAAGTTTATACACAAACAGGCATTTTCAAATTATGTCAAATATATATATAATATATATAAATATATATTAAATTCCTTGCAGCACAAAAATTCACTAGTAAAATAAGATGAATTTTATTTGAGCAGCTTACTGACATAACTGTATCGTAATGGGAATTGGCTGTAGAGCATTTTACTAGTTACCCCAGATTAACTACCACAGTACAGCTATGACATCATCAAACTACCCAGCCAGGTTAACCATGAACTCAGGATGTGAGTGTCTGTGGTCTGATCTACTTCTGTCAGCGATTCTCCCATAGATATTCCTCCACTTTGAGCCCTTTTAGTCTTCCAGAAACATCTCTGTTGTGCTGTGTCTCATTTCCGTTGTGCTGTGTCTCATTTCCGTTGTGCTGTGTCTCATCTCCGTTGTGCTGTGTCTCATTTCCGTTGTGCTGTGTCTCATTTCCGTTGTGTTGTGACTGGCTTTTGTAGCGTTTCTGAAGTTGACCACATTTTCTTTATTTGCAGTGCGTTTGTGAAATGTAGCTCTGATGTAGTCATGTTGAAGAAAGTGTTCACTGTGTTTGCAACACGTTTACGAGTTGTGTTTTAATTGTACTGTGAATGGGGTCTTGTCGGCCATCATAATAATGGGACTAAGATGGAAAGATCTTTCTTCGAGGGGGGTAATAAGTGATCTAGTGGACATTTCTTCCATGCTTTTAGGAGCTTTGGATCAGGCCTGTTACCACGTTCCAAAAGTTAATTCAAATTAAGTAAAATTTCATTTCACAGCATAAAAATAACCCAATCTTAAAAAAACCAACAGACAGTGTCAATGTTTCTTCAAGTAATGTGGGGTCTTCTTCTCAAACTTCACCCTTTGCTGATGAAAAGAAAACCAAACAAACCAAACGCAGCGCGCTCTGTTTCTTCTCGTCCTTTCTTTCTCGCTCGTTCTCCTCTGCCTTGTATTCGCCGTCCTCTCTGTCAGAATAGCGGGAGCTTAGCCGCCCCAGCGGCCCATCCGTCCTCACGTCTTTCTCCGTCTGCTCTGAAGCACGACGGCCCAGAAACTTCCAGAGCATCTTGCGCTGAGTTGACCCAGGATGACCCGGCAGTGGCCACTGTGCAGAGACGTGTTACTCCAGGGTTTGGCTTTCAGGCGGCCACTGAAAGCAGCTGTTGGCGAGTGAAGGGACGCATACAATGCGAAGGTGTCAACAGCGACTGTTCGGAAAATTGGTAAACTTGAAAAAGGAGGATGTTTGCTGAGTGTGACCTGTGCGTAGGTGAGCATGTGCATTCTGGCGCGGGATTAGAGCAGGCCGCGTGTGAGGGGGCTGGTGTCGGGGAATGCGGAGAGAAAACGTGTGGTATTTCGGAGAACGCCAACACCTGCGTCACTCCTGCTCTCTTCTCCGAGCCGTGTGGTTTTGTCCCTGATTTGGAGGCCAGACTGCATCTTATTCATCATCCACGAGACAGGACCCTGACTGGTTCATGTAATGCTCCGAGAAGTGACCGCTAGGTAAAACTAGGTAAAACGGTCACACGTTATTTTGATAGTCCCCCATAGCTCGTCTAGAGATGCTCAAATTGTCAACAAACTATGGTGAAACTTCCTACAACACTAGGTTTAAGATCAGGTTTAGGTTTTGGGTGGAAGCAGTGATGGCTGGCCATACTATTGGCTAGCTAACTACAGGCCACACTTACATGGTTAAATGTTGATGTTCACCATTAGCTAATGCCATAGCGGCTAACAAGACTCTGTAAAGAAGCAATATACAACTTACAAAATATATAGCAGTTATGAGCTTTAAATGTCTATGCACTGCTGCTGTAGCATCCCTGTTAGCATGGTGCTAACATAGTCCTGCAAATCCCATAGGACACCTTTTGGAAATTAGCATTATTGCAAGGGTGTAAATTGTATAAATACAGGCTTCTTATGAAATAAATTTGAACCATTCTGCATTAAACGTGGCTACATCATGACTGACATTGTGGGTTTGAAAAATTACCCAAATGGAGAGTGACTCTAGGGGGCGTTACGCTCTGAATCTACAGCTTGGGCTCTTAAAAATGAAGGTGCTACAGGGGTTCTTAAGTAAAGGGAATGTTTCAACATTTTCACCCCAAATAACTGGACAGTTCCGTGGAGGGTGAACCCCACGCTCACCCAGGTAATATCTAGAACATGGCCATTTCAATATAATTTGAAATTCTATTTTTGGTCCTATATTTTGCCCAGCTTTGTTTATGCTACAGGCTACAAAGAATGCAAAATAGTAGGGTAGCGAGAGCACACACTGTGTGAACAGTAGCCACATTAGCAGTTTTGAAGCTGCTTTGCTTTGATTTGCTTTCAAATCTGAATTTTTTTTATATGCTGAATCTTCAAAAACTTTCATTAAAAATGTATATAGAAATAAAAACCAACTCAAGTAAACTGTGCTGTCATTTGATTACAGTACTCAAATAAAGTGCTGTTACTAGGAAAAATGTACTCATGTACCACAGTGAGAGTAGTTCCTTCCTTTCCACCTCTGACCAAAATCGATGGGGTCATTTGGAAATGGAGTGAGAGAGCGAAGGAGAAAGAAAGGAATAACACAAACAGCTTAACATTTTTTGCTGCCTGCTTATGGGCTTTAGGGACAATCTGAAAAGCCCTTCTGACCCAGCGTCTGCACACACAGAGGAAACATTGGGTAAAGCGCAGTCATTCAGGGCTGGACCTGTTCACGACTGTGGTTTAGACTCACTGGTCACTTTATCAGAAACCCCTCTCTGGTAGCCAGTGAGTGGAAGTACAAGGTGAGCGTTTCTAATAAAGTGGCCAGTTACTGGAAGTACAAGGTGGGTGTTTCTAATTAAGTGGCCAGTGAGTGGAAACACAAGGTAGGTGTTTCTATTAAAGTGGCCAGAGAGTGGAAACACAACGTGGGTGTTTCTAATAAAATGGCCAGTGAGTGGAAACACAAGGTAGGTGTTTCTATTAAAGTGGCCAGTGACTGTTAAACAGTCGTCAGCTGTGAGAGCTTTTAATACGTGCAGGAAATATAATCTTTCGTTTTAATAAGATTTCTACCTTTTCATGTCTGTGGCCTATAATTAGAAAGTCAGTCTGTCTGGACGATCCCCGGAGAGAAAGAGAGAGAGAGAGAGAGAGGGAGAGAGAGAGAGAGAGAGAGAGAGAGAGAGAGAGAGAGGGAGAAAGAGAGAGAGAGTCTCAGCTCCTAAATCATACATTTGCATGTGAAATTTTACATCTAATAAATCGACTCTCGTTTTCTTCCCCCATCCTCCCTCCCTCCCTCTGTCTTTCCTTTTCCTACACAGAGCCAGTCTCAATGCGCTTACATCATCGCCTCAACCTCTACAGACCTGCAGGGAGCCGTATATTACTCACACATGCACAGTGAGAGTGTGACAGAGATACAGAACCAGTCAAAAGTTTGGACACCTGACTGAATGTGTTTTTCCTTAATTGAAAAAAAACAGTTCAAATTCATGCAATTTCCTGTTTTGATAGGCTGCTACATTAAACCTGTTTGCAAGGTTGAGATGGATTTATCTGGTTTAAGTGAATTGCAGGACGCTTTGTATTACAGAACATTTAATGACAAAAAGTTTGAGAGTGTAAAGCCAGTTTTAAGTTCTATGAATTAACCAGTAAAGTGTGAAGTACTCCGATGTACAAGGTGATTATTTTGGTTAACATGATGCTATGTCCCAAAACAGTTGAACCAAATTACATTGAAATGCCCAACATGGTTCCAAATTTTAGGGTGATAAATACACTAAATTTCACTGTATTGTCACACATTTAAGCAAGAAATGGCAAGATCTGCTAAAATCACAGTAGATAACGTTGCTTTCTTTTACAGCCAACCAATCAACACCCAGTAGCAGTAATGCTAACCGATCAGCGCTCAGTAGCAGTACTGCTAAACTATCAGCGCTCAGTAGCAGTACTGCTAAACTATCAGCGCTCAGTAGCAGTAATTCTATCCAATCAGCACTCAGTAGCAGTACTGCTAACCGATCAGCGCTCAGTAGCAGTAACGCTAACAATCAGCACTCAGTAGCACTAATGCTAACCAATCAGCACTCAGTAGCAGTAACGCCAACCAATCAGCACTCAGTAGCAGTAACGCCAACCGATCAGCACTCAGTGGCAGTAACGCCAACCAATCAGCACTCAGTAGCACTAATGCTAACCAATCAGCACTCACTAGCAGTAATGCTAACCAATTAGTGTTCAGTAGCAGCAATGCTAACCAATCAGTATTCAGTAGCAGTAATGCTAACCAATCAGCGCTCAGTAGCAGTAATGCTAACCAATCAGCACTCAGTGGCAGTAACACCAACCAATCAGCACTCAGTAGCAGTAACGCCAACCAATCAGCACTCAGTGGCAGTAACGCCAACCAATCAGCACTCAGTAGCAGTAATGCTAACCAATCAGCACTCAGTAGCAGTAATGTTAACCAATCAGTGTTCAGTAGCAGTAATGCTAACCAATCAGCACTTATTATAATATATCATACAATATGAAAATATTGTTCCCACATTTTAATATTGAATTTAATATTGAAAAGCAAACAGAAAACATAGTAACAGTTATACCTGTACTCAGCATGTATGGAGGATCTGTATATTATGTAGGCCTAGATGTTTCTTCAAGGGTTCTTTAGTAAAGGCAATGGTTCTATATAGAACCAGGAACACTCAAAGAACAGTGTGCATGCTTAAATAGTTCTTTGCATAGTGAAATGGTTCTTCAGATGGATGGAGAATGTTTTATATGGTATATTTACATACAAAAGGGTCTTTGAGTGTTCATCGTTCTGTATAGAACCCTTGTCTTTACTAAAGAACCCTTGAAGAATCATTCTTTTAGTAGGACTCTCTCTCTCTCTCTCTCTCTCTCTCTCTCTCTCTCTCTTTCTGTCTCTCTCTGTCTGTCTCTCTCTCTCTCTCTCTCTCTCTCTCTCTCTTTCTGTCTCTCTCTGTCTCTCTCTCTCTCTCTCTCTCTCTCTCTCTTTCTGTCTCTCTCTGTCTCTCTCTCTCTCTCTCTCTCTCTCTCTCTCTTTCTCTCTCTCTCTCTCTCTCTCTCCCTCTCCCTCTCTGAAGGACAGCCCTATATTTAGATGTTTTAGTTTATTTATCTGCTGTCCTTCTTCCAGCCATCCTTCACCTCACACCTCACTGACTGTGTGTGTAACTAATCAGAACCTCATCGCTGTGAGAACCGTTCTCTCTGTGAGGATTTTAAACAGCCGTTCTGTTCTCTATCAGCTGTTTGAGTTTTATGAGTTTTAACTTTTACCACTTATACAACTCATACAATTCATAAAGCTCAATAAAGCCTCAAAGCTCTAACAACTCATAAATCCATAAAGCTCACTGAAGCTCACAACTCCAACAACTCACTTACACAATTAATGCAACTCATGAAACTCATCAAACTCATGTTGTCTGAATTGTATGAATGATCAGTTTTATAAACTGTATGAGCTGCTTAAATTTTGTGAGTTGGGTAATTTCTATGAGTTGTTTGAGTTGTATAGTTTTATGAATTGTTTAAATTGTACGAGTTGTATGAATTGAGTTTATGAGTTTAATGAATTGTATGTGTTTTATGAGTTTTGTATGAACTGTATGAGTTGAGTTGTATGGGTTGTATAAGTTTTATGAGTTATTTGAGTTGTATGAGCTTTCTGAGTTTTATGAATTGTTTCAGTTGTTCAAGTTGTATGAGTTTTATGAGTTGTATAAATTGTATGAATTGGGTTGTATGGGTTTTATGAGGTGTATGACTTTTATGAGTTGTATAAGTTGTATGAGTTGAGTTGTATGAGTTTTTTGAGTTGTATAAGTAAACTTATTTGAGTTGTATGAGTTTTTTGAGTTGTATAAGTAAACTTATTTGAGTTGTATGAGATGTATAAGTGTAATTTATTGTATAAATTCAATAATTTGTTTGAGTTTATGGTTTTTATGAGTAGTATGAGCTGCTTGAGTTGTATGAGTTATATTCATTGTACAAATTGTATGAGTTTTGTGAGTTGAGTTTTTTTGAGTTATATGAGTTGTTGTTGTGAATTCTTTGAGTTTTCTGAGGTTTATGAGTTGTATACGTTTTATGAATTGTATAAACTACACATTGTTTGAGTTATATGAGTTATATAAATTGTTTGAGTTTTTGAGCTCTATGGGTTGTATATGTTTTGTGAGTTATGTAGGTTTTATGAGTTGTATGAGATGTATACATTTTATGTGTTGACTAAATATGAATCTAAATCTACACTGTGTTTTACTCATTCATATTTATCATATCAATCCACCTATGATACATGTTTCATTGCTGTTTTACTTGTGGGTGTTCTGCCTGTAGAAAAGAAGGTAAAAGAAAAGGAAATAAATACAACAACAACATATAACAACATATTATTTTTATTATTATTATTATTAGTAGTAGTAGTAGTAGTAGTAGTATGGTGTTCTAGTTTGTTAGGAAAGAAGAAGAACATTATTACTAATAATTAATTTTATTAATAATGACTGTATTATATAGCTAATTTCATACCTACAAGTTTTCATACCTCAGTGTGTTTTTTATATTGCAGTTTATATTGCAGTGAAGTGAATAAATTAGCAGTGAAGTGCTGCAGTTTCACTGTCTGTAACTGTCGTTCATCCTTCTATAGAAACACACACACACACAAATCCTATAACATGTCTCTACACACACTCTATCACTCCTCTTTTCTCTCTATCTCTTTCTGCACTCTCTCTCTCTTTTCCTCTCTCTCTCCTCACCCACTCTGTACACTCTCTCTCTCTCTCTCTCTTTCTGCACTCTCTCTCTTTCTCTCCCTCTCTCTTTCTGCACTCTCTCTCTTTCTGCTCTCTCTCTCTCTGTACACTCTCTCACTCTTTTCCTATCTCTCTCTCTCTTCTCACTCTCTCTGTACTCTCTTTCTCTCTCTCTCACTCTTTCTGCACACACTCTCTCTGTGTACTCTCTCTCTCTCTCTCTCTCTCTCTCTCTCTGGGAGACTACCTTAAATGCAGCTGATGTTTCAGAGTGTTGGTCCTGTCTGAGGCCTGTTTGCTGTTGTTTTGAATTAATATTATGACGATAACTCAACATGCAACAAAAGCTGAGTGACCAGCTTGAGTAGCTCATCATAAACAGTCCAGTAAAGAAGTGAATACTGGATAGTGAAGAAACAGCTGTGGGAAATAAAAGGTTTAAAACTGACCATTTCATTCTGAACCATCTGAAGCATCTAACAGTCTAAACGAGTGTGTGGTGTCTGAGAGCGAGGGGGGGGGGCGGGGCGGGGGCGGGCGGTGCATCGTAATGCTGCTGTAACGCCGCTAATGTTGGTCTTATATCTTCATGGGACCTTAATGACGTTAACGAGGTGTGCAGATGAACCTCACTGTGGCTCTGAACTGTGTCTGTTGCGGGGGTCACTGTGTGGTCAGGCCTGCTGTGGAGTGGACGATGAGACCAGTGTGTGTGTGCAGATGTTTATAATTTGGTTGCGGTTGGCAGTGCCAGCACAGGAGGGCTTTATAACCCACCGACAGGGGACGCACGCCTGTCGCCCCCTACTGGCCGCAATAAAAGTGTTAATACGGACACATATGAAAGATGTATTAATTTGTTCTATTATTATAATTATTCTATTGATTATGGTCAGTTTAGCCAATATCTTTTACACGTTTACTCACCCCCTCTTTTCTTCTCCTTCTGGACCATCATACTTCTTAATGTTTTGAAAATGACAGCTGGTCTGGAAGGAAAAAGTCAAAAGAAAATAAGCAAAAAACAAAAATAAAGGACTCATAACAGCCACCTGGAAGAGCTGGTCGACCCCAAAACTGCCCCCATCAGATAAACAGCACTTAAAGCTTTCATCTCTGAGAGAGAGGAGAAAATCAAGCTGATCAGATCTGAAAACATCCACAGGTGTTTCTGTCCATCCTTCCACTGTGAGAAGACGACTCAGCGCTGTGGGTCTGAAAGGATGTGTAGCTGTTCAAGAAGAACCTCACTGAGAAAAGGAGACGGACACATCAAACAAAGAAGCGGAACGATGGACTGACCACCCCAGAGTCCAGACCTCAACACCACTGAATGAGTTTGATTACTTCAGAAAATGATCAACCAGCTTCTAAGACTGAACTTTGGAGGTGTGTCTGCAGATTCTTTGAGGAACTGAAAGAGAGTCTCCTGAAAAGAATGGAAGCTGGAATAAAGGTGAAGAGTGGACAGCACTGTATGCATTATTACTACTTTATTAAGCAATAATTAGAGTCAATTAACATATTATTAAGTGTATCTTAACTAGAAATCTGAGGTTTACTTCAGAATAGAGGGTCAGTTTTTACTTAAAGCTGATTGGTGATTGAGTGACACGAATCAAAACAAAAGATCAAAATGGTGTTTAAAAACAACAAATAAAGAATTCTGATAGGACGAAATGTGACTAATTAGGTATTTTTTACTGAATTCATTAATAAGAACATTAAATGTAGGGCTAATACACATATAAGGGCTGTGCGCAACATTATAATGTGTAATAAACAAATAATAGTGCTTAAAAATGCTTATCTCGCCCTAGTTATTGCAGAAATGAGCAGCAATTAATTAGCAATTATTGGATTTATAAGTACTCGAGTATTGCTTTATAAATGTCATTAAATCCTTATAAATGTGTTATGACATCCTTATGTAAATAACCTTCAAAAAAGTGTTACCTAGTAAATAATAGTGCTTATCTCACCCTAGATATTGCTCAATAAAATAGTAATAAGCAGACAGTTCATTGCCAATCATTGTTGTTTATAAGTTAGTTACCATCTATTCGCTTAATAATGATCCTAAAGATGTTGATTGAAAATATACAAATGAAGGTGCTCTGGAAATGCTTAACATAACATTAAATGCGGTAACACTTTATTTAAAGGGCCTGCATAGGTACTATGTAACATGTATAAGCACTGAATGACATATATATTAAGCAATATTTGAGTATTTATGAACAGCTTATGCCAGTAACTGCAAGATGACATAAGATGGTCTATCAAGTAAACGTCATTGCATTGACATAAGGGACCTTAACTTAAAGTTTTTGTATTCATAACAATATTATTAAGCAGCATTTGCAAGTATTAGAACTTGGAAGAAAGGTCTAGACATTTATATCTCTTCTATATAGTTCTACGTGAGTTACATAACTCTTATGTCAACACAATGCCATTTACCTCTTATGATATCTTGTGATTACTGGCATAAGCTGTTCATAAGTACTCAAGTGCTGCTTTATAAATATGCCATTCAATGCTTATTAATGTGTTATGACATCCTCATGTAGGCAGGCTTCAAAAAAGTGTTACTTTTTTGCCCTACTTATTGCTCAATAAAGTATTAATAAGCAGCCAGTTCATTAGCAGTTATTGGCTTTATAAGTTATGTACCATCTATTTGCTCAAGAATGACACCTAAAGTGTTGATTTATAATATAAAAATGAAAGTACTCTGAAAAATGCTTAATACACAGTAGTTATTATTTAATAAAGTGGTAATGAGCACACAGTTAGTTACCAGCCACTGGCTTCACAAGAGCAATATAAGGGCATTATAATATCCCCCTATACTGAAGTGTTACCCTAAAGAAAAGCATATTAGATGAAAAATACATATTTCGGCTATTCCAAATAGAGTGATATGAAAAAACAATAAAAAAAACCAAAAAAAAACGATGGAACACAAGAGACCAAAGAAACACACAAATGTGAGAATTTTCTCTGTGAAAAAATTACGATAATCACTGTATTATCTTAGTTTAATGTTGTTTCAGTGTATTATGGTCCTTTTCTTCATAACAAGCATTAAAAAGTCACTAGTAGTAGCTGATGTCTCGGTAGCTAGCTAAGTTTCCCGTTCCACCTTAAATGACACCTCTGCTGTCACTGCAGACTGGCAGGGTCGCCTACAGAGCAGCGCTGGTAGCTGTTAATGAAGTGATGCTCTTTATTTGAGGGTCTCATTTCAGAGGGGAGATTTCAACAACTACCTCTGTAACTCAGGGCCAAGGGGCAACACTCGAAAACAAGGGGTAGGAGTAACAATAAGAACTGAGATTGGGCCTAAATGTGTCTGGACATCTTCCTTCTAGAAAATGCAAAACCAACTGCTAAGACTGAACTTTGGAGGCGTGGCTACAGATTTCTGTGAGAAACTGAAAGTAAACGCATGCAGTGTCTATACGTTCTTCTCTCAGAGGGGATATTAAACTTGCTTTGACTGCTCCAGGCCAAGACGGCAAACAATTTGTCACAATCGTTTCAGTTTAGTCGCCTCTTTTGTTCTCTTTTTTTCCAGGAATCAGCCGCCTTGGCCTTGTTTCTCAGACTAAGCCCAGAATGTCATTGCCTGACTCGCTTGCCAGAGGCTTTGGACGTTGAATAATAATAAGACTCTTAAAATAGTTTGGGGATCAGAGAGCCGCTCAAAAACGCTCCCATTCATCCTAATCCGAGCAGAGTTAGCACCGGATCGCCCACTTCCTCCCGAACCTGCTGAAGTGTTGACGGCCCACCGGGAGAATATTTATGGCCACCTTTCTTTGGAGTTTCTTTTTGAGGCTGTCCCCTCCGTCCACATCAAAGTTTCTGTCGGACGCAGAGACAAACAGGTCCCGCTCGGGTTGGCCTTGATTTTAACTGCCCCGTCGCTTCCTGGTGTCCTGCGCTGTGTCTCTGGACACACTGTTTGACCTTCGACCCCCCTGGAAGTCCAGCTGACCCTCTGACACAGACGCATCCTGCTCCTTTTCCTTTAAAGCCCTTCAGGTGTGTCAGAGAAGGACCGTCTGCACTATTACAGCATTTTATTGTGAAAAGTTACCTTTGAATGTTATGAAATCTGATCTATATTGACAGAATCTCCATGTACATAAATCCGAGATGGTGGATCATTGAGTAATGCTGGGCAATATGATGATATATATATATATATCATTGCAAATTATATCGCAATACAATAGAATATGTCTTTCTGAACATACACTCCTAAAAAAGATTCTTTAAGGGTTCTTTAGTAAAGAAAATGGTTCTCTATAGAACAATGAACACTCAAAGAACCCTTTACATGATTAAATGGTGCTTTACATCATTTAAAGGTTCCTCAGAATGTGCTGTAGATGGTTCTATGTAGAACCTTTTTTGAAAAGGGTTCTTCTGTTTTTTACGATGTCAAGCTTGTAACAACAGAAGAACCCTTTTGTGTGCTATAGAACCATCTACAGCACATTCCGAGGAACTCTTTCATGATGCAAAGAAGCCTTTAATCACTCAAAGGGTTCTTTGAGTGTTCGTGGTTCTATGTAGAACCATTTTCTTTGCTAAAGAACCCCTAAAGAACCATCTTTTTTAAGAGTGTGTCATGGATATTGTCCGTACTTGTTTCATCACAGAGAGTAAAATTAGCCCCGTTTAACTGGATTTGGTGCCATATATTGAATAAAAATCACTGTGTTCAAAGTTTTTGATAGTATTTTTAAAACGTAGCACTGCTGGTTCTTTTGTCTCTGTTACAACTGATTAGATGTTTCAAAAAATAAATATTGTGACCGTGTATCGTCAAAAATCACTGAGCATACATGACTATGATCAATTATTGTGGGTTAGATGAATCACACTCCAGTGCAGGTTTTGGGACAGTCAGTATCTGTTTTAGATTCATATTGATTCACAGTAGACACTCAACCCAACTACGTAAGCCCACTGCCCATCACACAATAGCCACATTTACACGCAGCCTAATAATCTGTTAATAATTAGACTAATAACTCAATCAGAATAAAATATGTCCAACTATTCTGATCTGCGATGGACTGGCGACCTGTCCAGGGTGTGTCCTGCCTTCCGCCCGGTGACAGCTGGGATGGGCTCCAGCGCCCCACTGCGACCCAGAAGGATAAGTGGTTTAGATGATGTATGTATGTATGTATGTATGTATATTCTGACTGAGGCCATTCAGAACACAGTTTACAGTAATCCTGTAAATAATCAGTTATAGGAGAATAATATCCGTGTAAACGCCTGTGTCTGATTACATTCCCAATCAGAAAGTTTAAGTACGTTCTGATCATGCGCGTCATGTCATTGTGAAAGTTTATAACGTTCAACATGGTGAGAGCAGAAACTGCCCCTACAGAGATCTACCCACCCAGAGAGAGCGAGGCCAGTTGTGCTCTCTTGGACTCCTGGCCATAGATGTCTGTAGCATCACCAGGGATCGAACTTGCAATGTCCTGATTACAGGGCCAAGCCTGAGATGGTTACACCCCTAACACATCCCTTTAACTGACGAACAACAACATCAACAACATTAATGTCCCTTTTACGGAGAGTGTGTGTCTCCCATGAGCCTCTACGGAAGTGCTAGCCAGTCACAGGTCACTACAATATTTGTCAAATATGTAAATTGCAGTAAGTTAAAGTGCATTAGAGGAAAGTGGGAAAGCTTCTTATGCAGAAGGATTATGAGATGGGACAGTGGTCACCAGCCCTGGCCCTGGAGATCTGGAGATCTACCTTCCTGAAGTCCAGGTCCATCACCAATTTGCCACACCTGCTCCAGCTAATTAACTCCTCCAAAAGCGTTTGATTGGCTGGATCAGATGCATTGGTGTTAGGTAAGAGCAACTAAACTCTGCAGGACAGTAGATCTCCAGTAGTATTGGATATACAGTGGTTATGTAAATAAATAAATAAATAAATAACAGCTACTGCTGTTGATTGATTGATTGATTCTTTTTTATTGCCACATGAGGCAACTATACCCTGTGCATCAAGACGTTTGTTGTAGCTTAATACACACTAACATAGAATGTTACACTTACAATACACAATATACAACATTTACTATAGGAGAACGGAAAACTACTCAGTAATTTCATCTGTGCGTTCTTGTGAAGGCTGTTCAATAAGACAGCAGCTCTAATTGTTCTCTGTTAGCATAAATAAAGAGCCTTTTGGATCTTGAGGTCACGAACTTTGGCCTAAAATGTGATTTGTCCCCTCAAATTGTTTACAAATGAGTATCAAACCATTATCAGCAGCGTCCTGATGCTCCTCTGTGTCTCTAATGGGTTTTAAAGTCTACAAGACTAGAAACTCTCTTCACATTCAGCCAACAGACATGGAGAAAGGTCAGGATCTCTGAGTGTAGGTGTGTGTAGGTGTGTGTAGGTGTGTGTAGGTATGTGTGTGTGTCTGTGGCTTTACATCCTCCAACTAAAATGCGCTCCCTGCTCCTCACAGCGCTGGTGTATTTATAGCCGCAGCGGTGGAGGCCAGAGCAAATTCAACAGGTCTGTGAGTGTGAGGGGGAGTCTAATGTAACGGCTGGGTGAGCTTTTACACACCAGCCTGCCATCTCTACATTTCTACAGGTCTCACTCACCGGCCTGACGTTCCTACAGAAACGCAGCAGGACCGCGACGCTCGGCCTCTGGCTGACCGAAAAAATATGTAGATACGTAAATAAACGGAATAAATAAACTTCCCCTGTTCCAAATGTCCGCTGTGCTCAGCGTTGAGAGAAAACATTCGACCATATGCCAACTGTTTAAACAGAAGCATGTCAAAGCAATGATAGTGTAGATACTGTATTTCTACATCACTGCAGCACAGCAGCTGCTCTTTACATTGTGAGAACATTTTATAACAAATGGACCAACAGAAAAGCTCTAAAACGTTACTTACGTTAACTTACACTGAGAGGGAAGAAAGTTGTTGTCCTCCCCTGTAAACTCACCATTTTGGAGACATGTTTTTCTTTGGACAGTGTCAGTATGTTTTTTGTTATATCGCTGTTGTCAGAGGAAAACCTCGTATCTCCATTTCTGACGTTTTTCAGTTTATGACATAATTACCTTTTACATTGTGTGTAAATTTAATTAAGGATGCACTAAAAGTAACGACCCAAACTGACTTGTAAAGTCTGGTTCCATTGACTTACATCAAAAGTAAAGTATGTTTTTTTCCGTCTTCTGTAAAGTTACCATTTTGGAGATACGAGGTTTTGTTCCAACAGAAGCGAGATGCAATCATGTGCTATACTAGATGTGCAGTGTCCCAATTCAGGGGCTGCATCCTTTGAAGGACGTGGTCTACGAAGACGTGTCCTTCAAAGGCTTTGTAGACCCACGAAGGCTGAACTGAAATGAGATGGTCTGCTCTACGGTGGATTTCCTGTTTGCATCACAGCGCCGCTGTCCCCGCCCTCACCGGTACGTCACGAAACGCTGCTCCTGTCAAGTTATTTTAAAGTTCTTTAAAGATGGAGCCAAAAACTTTGATTTCAGTTTATTTATTTTTTCATTTATTAGAGCTGGAGATGCTTCGTGCTGACGCCTGCACCGGCATGTGATGTATCTCAAACTGATGAGGTTGGCTTTTTGTAACATTTGTATCGTTCGCTATTTGACTCAGTTTAAACCCAATACTTACATTTAATGAAGGAGCCTTCGAAATGGGACAGCCTAGTCGCGCCACTGTGACGCAATCAGCCTTCAAATGCAGCCTCTGCAGGATGCAGCCCCTGAATTGGGACGCAGTGTATATATATTACACTGTACTCCATATGTATATATGGAGTTTTGATATAATTTGAAAATGCCTGTTGTTCTTTACATTGTGTGTAAATTTTCTTGATGGATGGACCAAAAGAAACAGCCTTAAATTACTCGTTTAAAATGTCTGGTTCCACTGACTTACATTAAAAGTAAAGTATGTTTTTCCTTCTCCTGTAAAGTTAAGATTTTGAAGATTTGCTCCGACAGCAGTGATCAGTGATATAACTATCATTTTAACATTTTGTATGCTGTGGATTTGAAAACTACAAAGTATTCTCCAAAAGGTATTTTTAGATGTCCAATATTGCAAGAATTCTGTAAAGAAGAAGCGAATAATATGAGAAATAATGAGCTATAATTATCTACAGTCACTTTTTTGTCAAGATCTCCAAATTTGATATTGAAATTCTGGATTTTGATTTTATTATACTGTCTTTTTCAATGCTCTACAGTTTTCATGCTCGTTGTGGAATCTACATAGAACCATGTTCCTTGTGAAAGAACCCTTGAAGATTCGTCTTGTTTAAGAGTGTTCTTTTTCCCTCTGTTCCATTTTAGTCATTAACATTTTGCTCCTAAATCTCTTTTTGTAACTTCATTGTGCTCTTTAACAGGTCTGTGAGTGTGAGGGTTCTGCTATCATCACAATACAAGCTTGTAACAATAGAAGAACCCTTTTTTGTTGTTGTTCTGCTCCTGTTCTGCTCTACTGTTGGTCAGTGGAGCTCCAGCGTTTCATTTCAGACCTAAAAAGTGAAAAATAAAGTCGTACATGCTTCAGTTCCTCTGCTGAGAGACGCTGGATGGACTCCCCTGCGGTTCTATCAGTTTAGTTTGATCTGATCCTTTTTTTAATCAGGTTCTGTTTGCTGTGACTTCTACTGGAGTCATAGTTTCACTGAAGTAACCAGACTGTTCCTGGAAGGTGGGCTCAGCCTCCTCTAACCTCCTCGATTAAACACAAAGCAAGGTGTCATTTCACTGGCAGCTAATTTCAGTAAAGCTCAAAGCCTCTCAACCCTCATGTTTATATGTAAAAATAATAATAATATCAATTTTATAATTACCCTATTTTCCCCCCTTCAAATTCTTGTTTTCTTTCTTTTGATCTGAATAAACGATCTTTTGATCTGAAGACGATTAAAGACTCAACCCTCCCTTAAAGCAGGTGTGAGCGTCTCAGGAAGGTGATGAAATCTGTAAATGACCATAAACCATTATTATTACAACAAATAGTGAAACACTGTGAAGTTTATATGCTGTATAGAGTAGAGGGAGAAATCTACATGGTTCCTTTGCTAGCAGTAGAACATAGGGAACACTCTCAGAAATAAAGGTAGTGAACGGTCATTGGGTCAGTGCCCCTCTTGTCACTGGGGTGGGACCTTCAAGGCTCCATCTCAGTACCTTTAGTCAGGGAACATAACTGAACCATAATCCACTGAAATGATATGTTCTAAGCTGTACTGACTCCACACACCCCGTCTCGTCTCCAGGCTTTTATTTTACTGTTCTGTTTAAAACATTCGGTTATGAAAAGGTACAAATACGAACTTTTCACCTGGAGAAACTTATTTAAGGTTCACAATCAGACCTTAAAACCACTGTTGGAGCTTTGAGGAAACATTTACATTGTTTGGACCTTAATGAATGATAATGTACCTGAACAGAACCTTTATTTCTAACAGTGTATGTAAAAAGCATGCAGTGATAATCAGCTCTCATAGTCATTACGTATGAAGTTTGACCTCACTCAGCTGCCGTCGTATGCCGTGGTGCTGCTGGCCTGCTGTTTCATGTCTGTGGAGCTCAGCAGGCTTGTGATCAGCGCTCCTGTGATGTTTGTCTTTCATGAGGTTTTTCTGCTCACATCAGCTCACAGGTGACGGGCTTTAAACCCCCCTTAGATAAAGTCGAGCACAATCCAGACTGGCCACGTCACTGACCCGTCCAGGCTTCGCCCACAAATGAGCTCTTTCATAGCCACTGTTGCTACGTTGAACACGCTGTATCCACCGTATTTTTCACATGACCACTGTGTTTGGAGATTATGGCTGTTAAAGTTTTTAGCAAAGTCAAAGTCACCCTCCTTCCCAAACGTAGGAAACATGGGAAGCGGGGGTGTCGAGGGGGCTGCAGCACCTCCAGATTACAAGACTGCAACTGCTAACAGTAATAATAATGATAAGTTCTAAACTTTATAATTTGAGCATAGTAAAGACCTGGGTGTGTTTATTTTATAGTAAATAAGTGTATTTTTATATTCTATTCATGGAGTAGATGCTGTATTTTCATTGCAGTGAGCTGAATCGCGTCCCTCAACGATTGTGTGCTTCTTGGCATCACGAAAACACCAACACAAGCAGGTTAAGGTGCAAAGAGGGAAAGTGTAGGCGGAGTTACAGACCAGCCCTCATAGCAGCCTATTATTATATCAATTATATTGTTTTTAAATTAAAAAAAAATCTAACACAAGGACATTTAGTCAGGCGTAATATCTCCTGCTCAGTGCGCCTTCCAGTGTTAAACATCAATGCATGACTCAGTCAGTTACCGCACCACACATCAGCGATTTGATTGGTCACTGATCTGTTCATTTGCATAAAGTTCGACCAGAAACAGAAGAGCACAGAAAGCACGGGCATAAGCGGGGCAACAGTATATATCGCTGTTGTTGAAACAAAACCTTGTATCTCAATTTTTCAGTTTTTGGCATAATTTGAAAAAGGCAGTTGCCCTTTACATTGTGTGTAAATTTCATGATGAATGGACTAAGAGAAACGGCCCAGAATGACTTGGACAAAACTCTGGTTCCATTGACTTACATTAAAAGTAAAGTATGTTTTTTCCTTCTTCTGCTAAGTTACCATTTTAGAGATACAAGGTTTCTGTCAAACGCATTATATATATATATATATATATATATATCCCAACAACTCTGAGACAGTTAACATCTTTCTGCAGACCCCCTAGTGGCAACGTGGTGGACTCTGTGTTGAGCTGCTAGCGAGCAATGAGGACCAAAGGGAGAGGGGTGTATTTGTGTAATGAGTGCATTTTAAAGTAATGCTGAATCGGCCGAAATGATCAAAACAAACTGAATGGTTGAGAAGAAGAGTGGGTTGAGGGTGAGATGTTCTGTAAAGCTTGTCTTACCCAGCAACAGTAGCTATGTTAGGATAGATCTGTGGGTGGAGCCTGGATGAGTCAATGAGTCTGAAACAGAGTGGAAATTGAATTAACCATGAATTGAATCTGAATTAGTGGTCAAATGTAAATGTGAATTAAAATGTGAATAACAGCTGAATTGAAGATGAACTAGAGCTGAATTAATAGTTAAATTGAATAGTTAAAGCTGAATCAAAGCTGATGTTGTTCTAGAAGCTTCAGCTGAAGTTGAGGAGAGCAGAAGGAACAGCATTACATCACTGATGGAACCAGATCAATACACACCATCGATCCACTGACTGGACCTGTTAGAGCTCAGAGAGAGAGAGATAGAGAGAGAGAGAGAGAGAAAGGGAGGAAGAAAGCAAGAGAGAAGAGAAGAGAAGAGAAGAGAAGGAGTGAGGACGGAGGGAAAGAAAGAAAATATTAGCCTAAAACAGAGATTTTTATACCTATTCATGGTGGAGGGATACATGCAGGGCGCTGTGAGGCAAAATAGTCCCCAAAGAAAACTTATTATTTCAGATGTTCCACTATTTTCATCATCAACATTCCATATAAACTCAGAAGACTCGTGTAGGTTCACTGGTGGTTCTGGATAGTAAATAAAATGTCAATATTTGTGTTGTAGTCATGGCGACCCCTGGTTCCTATCACCACCACTGTAAAGGCATCTGAACCATTTCACACCAAACCACTCTGAATCACTCTGTTTACGTTTCACACACTCAGTTATGCAGAAAAATGTAGAAAAACATATAATTCCCATTTAGCAAAGTTGTCATCCACCTTTTCCTTAGTGGTCCCTTCATCATAAACTCACCCGGGTTTCAGCATCTGCGGCCGTTTCTGAGGACACAATGTGGTCACAGGTCACACCATCTTCCTCTTTTACCTGGGACACCTGAACCCTCAACAAACAAAATAAAAATCATAGAGCCATAAACGTTCTTTAAAGCGCATCTGCCTCTTCATCCACCACCATAAAGGGAGCCGTAAGGCCAGAGCTGCTTTTGAAGTGCCTGAGAGCCTAAAGCCTTTTAAAAAGCGCCTTACGTTTTCATGCCCAACTGAAACAGATCACGATATGTTTTGCAGTGTTTCCAGTTGTTGTGTGATCGATGTTAAAAATCTAAAGTTTGGGGGGAGGAAAAAGCCTGAAGCTCCTCCTCCTCCTTCCAAACTAACATCCACCACATTTCCATATCCTTCCTGCACTTCAGTCCAGTCATCGGTCATGCGTGATGCAGAGCAGGCCCGAAGGACTGGGTTCGCTACAAGTGACCGCTCGGATACCTTCAAGTGGAGTTTTATTTTAATTTTTTCTGTTTTATTATTGTGTAAACACACAAACATGCTATTTACAGTCTTGACAACAAAGGGTAAGAACATCATGTGATGTAACGGGTGACTCCATTAGCTGTGCGGCTAATGTCCAGCGGCCTAGGAACAAAAGACGACTGAAGGCCGCAAGGCTGGACAGAGGCCATACTGAAGGTTCAACCACTAAGAAAGACCAAAAAAACCCTTACACGCCCTCTGCTTAAGTGCTTTAAGCCCCGCCCCCAGTAGAGTCTAGGCTGTACCATTTTGGTGTTTAGCTTTGGTATATAGTATACATACACTCTGGTTCTTCAAGAGTTCGTTAGCAAAGACAATGGTTCTATGAAGAACCTTTTTAAAAAGGGTTCTACATAGCACCAAAAAGGGTGCTTTTATTTTAACGATGCCAACCAGTAATAATGGTGTCAGCGTATACGGAGATCTCCAGAACTGTACACTCTTAAAAAGAGATGGTTCTTCAAGGGTTATTTTTTTAATAAAGACAATGGTTCTAAATGTTTACTATACACCAAAAAGTGTTCTTCTATTGTTATAGCCTTGACCTCTTACCAACAGCAGAAACATTTTTGGTGGAACCATCGTCAATGCATTCTCAATCAACGTGTAAAAGCATTTCATGATGCCAAGAACCCTTTAAACATGCAAGTGGTTCTTGATTGTATATAGAACCATTGTCTTCATGAAAGAACCCTTGAAGAACCACCTTTTTAAGCATGTACAGTTCTGGAGATCTCCATAGATACTGACACCATTATTACTGGTTGACATTGTTACAACAGCAGTACCCTTCTAGGTGCTATATAGAACCCTTTCCAAAAAAGGTTCTATACAGAACCATCTACGGGCCATTCTCCATAAATCTGAAGAACGATTCCATGACACAAAGAACCCTTTAATTTTAATTAAGCATGCAAAGGGTTCTTTGAGCATTCATGTATACATATAGAACCATTTTCTTTACTAAAGAACCCTTGAAGAACCATCTTTTTTTTTAGAGTGTAGGTAAGTCAGTTTACCAGCTCTCCTATTGGTTAGGACTTCAAGAGCTGGACTAAAGGCCTTACACATAACTAAGGTGTACAATACGACCAAATAGATGCAAAATAATAGATAGTTTAGATAGATAGTTTTGGAAGTTCTAGATACATCACTGACTGTGAATTCAAGCCATAGCTAATGTTAGCTCTACACTTTTAAAAAAGATGGGTTCTTTAGTACAGACAATGGTTCTATATAGAACCATGAACACTCAAAAAACCATTTGCATGCTTAAATGGTTCTTCTCATGGTGAAATGGTTCTTCAGATTGATGGAGAATTTGTTGTATATGGTTCTATATAGCACCAAAAAGGGTTACAAGCTTGACATTGTAACTATAGCAGCGCTGTTAGGAACCCTTTTCGAATAGGTTCTATTTCACCATGCAAGGTACCATTAAGTACCGCTCTTTGAGTGTTCATGTCTTCATGGTTCTTTATAGAATCATTAGGACTTATCATCCAATATCTTCCTAAGTTTCTTCTTAAATGTGTTCCTGAGAAAGATCCTGAGAAAAAGTTTACGCCAGATTCATGACGTGTTCTTAAAGCGCAGAACTGTTCTCACCTTTGTGCTCTTGAGTGTGTGAAGATTCTGTTCTTACCTAAGAACAAATCCCACATAAGGAAACACTGGTGAATGTAGAATCTTCGTGAAAACTGCGTAAGAAGAAATTTCTTCTTTAGTACGGTTGGTGAATGAGGCCAAACATCTTTACTAAAGAACCTTTGAAGAACCATCTCTTCAACAGCTTTTCCTAACAAGTCCTAACCAAATAGCTGACACTTGACCAGCTTGCTAACATTAGTTAGTTAACGAGTTTAATACACCTGATCCAGGTAATGAAGCCTTTCAGGGGCCTCTGAACATCAAGTCTCCAGGGTGGTGGACCTGGAGTTTGGGATTGGACACCCCTGGCCTTAAAGATGGCTAATCTGCATCAGCAACTGAGCTACAGTCTCTAACTGTACACCAGCAAGGTGGAGCTACAAAGGAGGGGTTTCCGATAAAGCGGCCAAGAATAACTTCTCTTGAAAACCGTAGCAGTATAAGCTGATGCTGGTAACACCTAGTATGGTTCAGACGAAGGTCTCCCTCATTAGTGGTTGGCGTGGTCAGCGCTAGCGTGATTAAGCTGGTGCGCCGTTTGTTGTGTGACAGTGTTCTCGGTTAGGAGGGAGTTACCGTAGCTCTGGGTGATATGGCACAAGCTTTAAGCGGCCCAAAAACTTCATTAAGGAGATACGATCTGTGTCCTCGGGTCAAGATGGCAGCAGAACAAAAGCGCGTCGGAGCAGAAGGCTCCCCGTTACTGAGCTCCGCCGCGGACCCGCTACGCTAGCCTCGTGATTTGCATGCTAAGCTCTCTCATGCCAGCACAATTATGTTTTCATCTGCTGCTGAAATGTCCATCGCCGTTTCACAACAGCGGCGGAGGCTTTGAAGTCTCTCTCAGGTGAGTCACAGTGTTTTGTTGGGTTTACACAGCAGTCGGGATCTGACTGTGCGTGACTGAGCGCTGCCGCTCACACAATGCCTGCATGGCACTGTAACTGCATGAGGACTAATATCCAAATAAATGACTCATCCGCTGCCCCGCTAAAGGGCTGGATACAATACGGCAACTCCAGCGTGACGTTCGCCGCTGAGTTTCGAGACGCTGGCACTGATTGACCTCAGACGACGGGTCGTGTGGCACCGCTGCCTTTTAATACGTGGAAATTTGGAGGACGACTGTTTCTGCTGATGATCCTACTCGAGTGCAGGTGTTTAGTGACTATGGAAGCGGGAACTGGGGCAATACAGAACCCTGGACTGTTTAACTGCAACTGCCACGTCCAAAAATAATGTTAATAAACAAATGTTAAAGGGCCCATATCTAACAGTTTTTTGGATTTATGCAAGTGTTTTTTTTTTTGTTTTTTTTAACCAAAAACAGTCATAATTTATTTCTACATGATCATATATCCCTTAGAATTAAACAGGCTGTTTTTATGACTGTGCTTTTAAGACAGATTTATATAAATGAGCTCTGTTCTGTACTGACAACAGTTATTGTGTCAGTTAGAAAGCAAAGTGATCCACCTGATCAGCTAAAACCTGATAAGCTAGCTAACATAAGCTCTACAACAGCTATTCATAAGGAAAAAGAGTGATCCTCCTGATCAGCTAGCAAACATTTGATCGACTAGCTGACGCCCGATCAGCTAACATTAGCTCTACAACAGCTCTTCTTAACAAGAGAGCAGAGTGATCCTCCAGATCAGCTAATGTTAGCTCTGCTATTCCTAATCTGAAAGAGTGATCCACCAGATCAGGTAGCTAACATTTAATCAACTAGCTAACTCTACAACAGCTATTCCTAATGCGAGAGAGTGATCCTCCTGATCAGCTAGCTAACGTTTGATCAGCTACAAAAACACTTGATCAGCTAGCTAATACTTGATCCTCCTTACCAGCTAACGTTAGCTCTGCTATTCCTAATGAGAGAGTGATCCTCCTGATCAGCTGGCTAACGTTTGATTAGCTAATGCTGGCTCTACAACAGCTATTTATATGAGTGAGGGCAGAGTGACCCTCCTGATCACCTGGCTAATATCAGCCCTGACAGATATTCTAACAGGAGTGATCCACCAGATCAGCTAGCTAACGTTGGCTCCACAGCAGCTACTTTCTGGTTGAATTGTATTTTTCCCAAATTATCCAGGTAAAGGAATTCAGTTTGATGTATACTCTGCCTAAAGGATCATCACCCCCAACTTAAAATGCTTCTGCACATCCACGTTTGCATCAGTGAAGGAAAGAGTTAGCAGGGGATTATGCGACTCTCCAAAACTGCCAAATCCTGAGTGACCTCAGCCCACCAATCTGCGCTCTCAGGAACGCAGGCCATCCGGCTCTTTCTGAGGCCCTCGTCCGTGTGTTTTGTTTGGGGACTGCGAGGAGTGGACTGTGGGGAATTTCACAACACCTGAGCTTCCAGCTCGGCCTCAGAGCGCCCGAAGGCGTTTTGTTTGCTCCTGCGGGCCGCTCCCACTACTTAAACACAATCTCAGCCCTTGCAAGGCCAGGGAGAAGGAGCCGAGCCCTATGGGTCAAACCCCTGACTGTAGAGGGGGTCTTGGGAATATGACCTAAATCATGTTTTATCCATTTTTGCAGGGATTTAAGGGGCAAAGGAGAGAGCAAGGAGCCGCAAGGGCAGCTCATGAACCTCAGAACGGTGAAAATGCTGTGTTTTATCAATGCCGTTTTCATATTGACATATCACATTCCACTCTTTGGGGCGATAAAGCTTGTCTACAAATGCGGCTGTGAAGGCGGGGAAGGCCCTCTCATCGGTCACTGACCTGCGTTATAGCTCACAGCGCTTGTATGACAACATTTGTACAAGCCTAGATGCTTTGTCCCTGGTAACATCATTAAAAGGAATGCGTGACAGCAGGCAGTTCAAGGCGAGGAGCACGGTACACTGAGAATACCAAGAATCCATGAATTAAGGTGGTTTTAATTTCAGTTTCTTGATGGGATTGTGGAGACATGAAGGAAGGCAATTCCTGCAAGGTACCTGAACGGATCCACACCAGTGCAGAAATCTGGACATTAATACAGGTTTCAGAAGTGGTGGGATGAGGTGTGGTATGAACGTTTCCGGTTACTCTGGAAAACACAAAAAGCCAGGAATTAAGATGATTGTAACTCAAGTGACTGTAGGAATTTTAACATGACAGTCCAGCTAGTTACCAGAACAGTTCCTTTATGGTTCTCCGCAGTCTGACGATCTGCACTGGTTCAAGCCTGCTGGTTCTCCATTTCTGTTTCTGTGCCTCCGAGTCGCATCTGAGAAAGGAAGAAAACACGTTAAAGCTCCCACTTTTGGGTTTGATGTAGAATCTTTCAGTGCCGGGCCAAACAGTGCTGAGGTCCTGGGTCCTGTTTACCTAGCTAGCTAACACCAGTGAGGTGTGTTTGGTTAGCAAGCTATTTGCCACCACTGCTAAAAACAGCTTAGACCAGCAAATTATTCATGCTGGTTTAAGTTGGTCTGGTGCTGGTTCAGCTAGTCACCTGCCATGGTCATGCTGGTTGACCAAAACACAACATATGCTGGTTTTTCTGGTGACCAGCTATGCTGGTCTATGCTGTCTTTTATGGCAGGGATGTCCCTGCAGTTGTAGCGTGTTTAGCTAGCTAGTCTATCTGCCATGTCCCTGTATTGGTAGCTAGTCTATCAGTCATGTCCCTGTATTGGTAGCTAGTCTATCAGCCATGTCCCTGTATTGGTAGCTAGTCTATCAGTCATGTCCCTGTATTGGTAGCTAGTCTGTCAGCCATGTCCCTGTATTGGTAACTAGTCTATCAGCCATGTCCCTGTATTGGTAGCTGGTCTGTCAGCCATGTCCCTGTATTGGTAGCTAGTCTATCAGCCATGTCCCTGTATTGGTAGCTAGTCTGTCAGCCATGTCCCTGTATTGGTAGCTAGTCTATCTGCCATGTCCCTGTATTGGTAGCTAGTCTGTCAGCCATGTCCCTGTATTGGTAGCTAGTCTATCAGCCATGTCCCTGTATTGGTAGCTGGTCTGTCAGCCATGTCCCTGTATTGGTAGCTAGTCTATCAGCCATGTCCCTGTATTGGTAGCTAGTCTGTCAGCCATGTCCCTGTATTGGTAGCTAGTCTGTCAGCCATGTCCCTGTATTGGTAGCTAGTCTATCAGCCATGTCCCTGTATTGGTAGCTAGTCTGTCAGCCATGTCCCTGTATTGGTAGCTAGTCTATCTGCAATGTCCCTGTATTGGTAGCTAGTCTGTCAGCCATGTCCCTGTATTGGTAGCTAGTCTATCAGCCATGTCCCTGTATTGGTAGCTAGTCTATCAGCCATGTCCCTGTATTGGTAGCTAGTCTGTCAGCCATGTTCCTGTATTGGTAGCTAGTCTATCAGCCATGTCCCTGTATTGGTAGCTAGTCTATCTGCCATGTCCCTGTATTGGTAGCTAGTCTATCAGCCATGTCCCTGTATTGGTAGCTAGTCTGTCAGCCATGTCCCTGTATTGGTAGCTAGTCTGTCAGCCATGTCCCTGTATTGGTAGCGTGTCTGTCAGCCATGTCCCTGTATTGGTAGCTAGTCTATCAGCCATGTCCCTGTATTGGTAGCTAGTCTATCTGCCATGTCCCTGTATTGGTAGCTAGTCTATCAGCCATGTCCCTGTATTGGTAGCTAGTCTGTCAGCCATGTCCCTGTATTGGTAGCTAGTCTGTCAGCCATGTCCCTGTATTGGTAGCGTGTCTGTCAGCCATGTCCCTGTATTGGTAGCTAGTCTATCAGCCATGTCTCTGTATTGGTAGCATGTCTATCAGCCATGTCCCTGTATTGGTAGCTAGTCTGTCAGCCATGTCCCTGTATTGGTAGCTAGTCTATCAGCCATGTCCCTGTATTGGTAGCTAGTCTATCAGCCATGTCCCTGTATTGGTAGCATGTCTATCAGTTATGTCCCTTCACAGTCTCCATCCTGTTCCATCCAAGTTTCCTTTCTGTCACCAAACTCACCAAATTCCAAAGTTCTTTCTGGCTGAGTGTTTTGTTGGTGGACACTGTTTGCACAAGAAGGGTAAATCAAACTGACTGTTTTATGTGTTCAAACACAACGCCAGCAGATTTTCTGCTGCTTGCTCATGGAAGGACACTCACAGTCTTGGTGGAATTGGTCTCTGCCGTGTCCGCTGTCTCGTCCTGCCATG
Source organism: Colossoma macropomum (assembly GCF_904425465.1). Classification (NCBI taxonomy): domain Eukaryota; kingdom Metazoa; phylum Chordata; class Actinopteri; order Characiformes; family Serrasalmidae; genus Colossoma; species Colossoma macropomum. The sequence continues at coordinate 42,229,032 of NW_023494805.1, forward strand.
TCTTGCACTCATTTCGACTTCAGACTGCAGTATAAGTCTGTCTGGACCCTGGAGACCATATACAGTGATTTAGACGAAGTAATGAAAATGATGAACAGTGTGAATCAGAGTAAACTCAGATACTTTGGGCCTTCAAAGCACAAACATACGCCATCAGCGCTATTCAGTGCCAAAATATATGAAGGGAAAACCAGATCAGAAATTTATCAGGAGCAGATCGATATAGAATAAAGCTCTATATATTAAGCTCATACATTAAAACTGTATGAGTCCACATTTCAATCATACTCTCTGTGCCCCGCCCACAAACACACTCTCACTACAGTGTTTACAGAAGAACACTGGTAAGGCTGCCTTTCACCTACAAACAGAACTACGAAAAAAGGGCATTTGCAGGTGGAACATAGACGGGTCAGCTCCACACTCTCAGCACTACATCACCTGGACATTAGCTAGTTCTTATTAGATACTAGATAATTCATAGTAGTTAATGAATATTTCATAATAGACACAGAATAATCCATAGTAGATACTGAATAATTCATAGTAGATGCCGAACAATTAATAGTAGATACTGAATAATTCATAATATATGCTAAATAATTCATAGTAGATGCTGAATAATTAATAGTAGTCACTGAATAGCTAGTTCACAGTTTATACTGATTAATTTATTGTAAATACTAAATAATTTTGATAAAATAATTTAGCAAATAGCATATTTTGACTTTAATAAGTGAATAATGCAGCTATAGTTCAAGCAGTAAATAAACTCTTCAGTGCAGGACTGATACTTTCATATGTTTCCCAGTGAAAAAAAGCTCCAGAGAAAATGTGTCTCCTAACAACCACCTGGAAGACCTGTTAGACCCTTAGAACTGCCCCCATCAGATAAACAGCACTTAAAGCTTTCATCTCTGAGAGAGAGGAGAAAATCAAGCTGCTTCAGATCTGAAAACATCCACAGGTGTTTCTGTCCATCCTTCCACTGTGAGATGACGACTCAGCGCTGTGGGTCTGAAAGGATGTGTAGCTGTCAAGAAGAACCTCACTGAGAAAAGGAGACGGACACACCAAACAAAGAAGCTGAACAATGGACTGACCACCCCAGAGTCCAGACCTCAACACCACTGAATGAGTTTGATTACTTCAGAAAATGATCAACCAGCTTCTAAGACTGAACTTTGGAGGTGTGTCTGCAGATTCTTTGAGGAACTGAAAGAGAGTCTCCTGAAAAGAATGGAAGCTGGAATAACGTATGCATTATTACTACTTTATTAAGCAAAAAATAGGGTAAATTACCATCTTATTAAATGTAAATGTTAACTAAAAATCTGAGGTTTCACTTCAGAATAGAGGGTCAGTTTTCATTTAGAGCTAATTGGTGATTTACTGTTGAGTGACATGAATCAAAAGAAAAGACCAAACTAGTGTTTAAAAGAAGAACAAATAAACAATTCTGATGGGGCGAAATGTGACTAATCAGACTTTTCATTACAGAATTCATTAATAAACACTTAAATATAAGCTCAATGCTCAGATAAGGGCTGTGCACAGCATTATGATGTGTAATAAGCAAATAATAGTGCTTAAAATGCTTCATTGCTTAATAAAGTAGTAATAAGCAGCCAGTTCATTGGCAGTTATTGGGTTAATAAGTGAGCTACCATCTGTTGGCTCAATAATGACCCCTAAAATGTTGATTTATAGTATACTAATGAAACTGCTCTGGGAAATGCTTAATACACAGTAGTTATTGTGTAATAAAGCAGTAATGAGCACAAAGTTAGTTACCAGGGCATTGTAATATCCTCCTTTACTGAATTGTTACCCAAAGAAAAGCATATGAGATGTAAAATTCACATTTTGGTCTGGACGTTTAAGCAGCTGTGGTCAGCAAACGTGGCCGCTGTGTGTGTCTGGACGTTTCACCACTTTTTTTACTTTAAGCATTTACTTTATTGAGCTCTCCCTGCACTGACGCGCTCCTTCAGCGCCTGTTACTCTGAGTTTAGTGAGGATTTTGGGCGACACGCTCGGACCTGATTCCTCCCCGTTACTCTTTTATTACCTGTATTTGTAGTCTGCACCGCGAGTCCTGCTTATTAACCTCGGTTAGTGCAGTGAGCGAGTGGAGCCCAGAGCACAGTGACTAAGAGAGTAATTAGAGTTTACAGTGTGGCAGTTCACTTATTAAACATCACTGCTCACTCATTAAAGAGACAAAAGCCAGAGTTTAACACACACTCCTGTCAGCCAATAGCGGCGCAGCGTTTTCATCATCAGGGCTGGGCAGAGTTGGCCCATGAGGATGTTTGATTTGGCCTGCCAGAAGGCCCCCCCCAACCACATACACGCCCCCCCACACACTGAGAGAGCTAATATATGCATTAAAAAGTATAATATTTATCGCTTACTTTCTTAGTTATAGTGTGATGTAAAAACACACCTTTTTAAAAACTCATCTTCTTTATCTGTATAATGTTTTAGTCTTTTTGGCCTCCAACACTTTGCCCCCCAAAATAATAATAATAATATTAATAACAATAATAATATTACCATAACTAGTACTACGACTACTATTACTACTACTAATACCATTACAGCCACAGCTAATGATTATAATAACAAAAACAGTACCACTACTATCACTATAACTTCTAATATCACTATTAGTACTATTATTGCTGTTACTGCTACACTCTCAGAAATAAAGGTACTAAACTGTCACTGGGGCAGTTCCCATCTGGTCACTGGGGTGGGACCCTCAAGGGTCCATCTCAGTTCCTTTAGTCAGGGAACATAACTGAACCATAATCCACTGAAATGATATGTTCTAAGCTGTACTGACTCCACACACCCCGTCTCGTCTCCAGGCTTTTATTTTACTGTTCTGTTTAAAACATTCGGTTATGAAAAGGTACAAATACGAACTTTTCACCTGGAAACACTTATTTAAGGTTCACAATCAGACCTTAAAACCACTGTTGGAGCTTTGAGGAACATTTACACTGTTTGTACCTCGATGAACAAAAAACGTACCTGAACAGAACCTTTATTAATAACAGTGTAGCAATAATAATAATACTACCACTACTATTAATATAATTACTAATATTACTATTATAATGCTATTATTGTTGTGATTACTATTAATAATGATAAAAACACTACAGTTACCACTACCATTGATATAACTACTAATATTAATGCCAACACTACTACTATTAGTACCACCACTACTAATAATAATAATAATAATAACAATAATAATAGCCTTACAATAACAAAAACAACACTATTACCACTACCATTATTAGAACTAATAATAATGATAATAATAATATCAACAAAAACAACACTGCCAATACCATTACTATAAGTACTGTTAGTTCTATTAATACTATTACTTCTAATAACACAATTATCATTAAAAACACTATGAATACTGAAGCTAATAGTTATAATAATAGCCTGACAATAATAAAAACAACATTGTAATGTCTACTATTATTATAACTACTACTACTACTACTACTACTAATAATAATAATAATAATAATAATAATACATTTTATTTACAGAGCACCTTTCTTACACAAAGCAGCTCAAAGTGCTTTTACAATACTACATATAACTCTACAAATAATACTAATAACAATACTATTGTACTATTAGTACTACTATTACTAATAATAACAACATAAAACACTTCCACCACCATTACTACTACTATTACTACCATTATACTAATTATACTACTATTACTACTACTAATAATAATAGTAGTAGTAAAACCACTACTATTACTAATAATTATACTAATATTGTACTATAATAACTAATAATACTAATACAGCACAATAATACAATAAAACAATAATATGTAATAGCACTGCTACTACACTCTTTGTAGTGATACCATAATAGAACCACGAGTGGTCTCCTAATAAACTTTCAGTGGCTGGTTCTTTAGAGAACCATTTCTTAAAATGAGATGTGCGAGGGTGAAGAACCTTTTCAAAGTTTAAAGAACCAGGTTCTAGTCAAAATCTTTAAACAGATATAAAACCTATACATCACATGAGGGTTCTTTGTACTTTATTCACAAATCTCTTGTGCAAACATGGTTCTCTCATGTTCTTTAGGGAACCAAGTGGGGCTCTATGGCATCCCTACAGCAGCAGTAGTAGAACTTAATGTATAACATATGACAGTTATACGGTTATGACAGTATAATAACATAGTAATAATGTTATCAATGAAGATTGCAGCTTCTGAAAGCTGAGCAGCGTCTTCTTCTGAACTAACTGGCTCTCAAAGCTTTTTTAATTGTGTAAATCGTATTGAATCGTATAGTCTCGCGCTGGAGCATCAGCAGCAGGGGGCGGAACTCTTCCCCACGGCACCTCCTCCTCTCCCTCCTTCAGCCCTCCCTCCCTCCAGGTTGAGGAAACATATCAGCCTCTCCTCTGGCGGGCTCAGATCAGAAGAAGGGACAGGAGCGGAGGAGCCAATCAGAGTCCCTGCTTGCGACCCACTGCAGCTACCGTACATAAAGGAGCGATAGAGAGCGAGAGGGAGAGCGAGAGAGAGAGAGTGAGAGAGAGAGAGAGAGAGAGAGAGAGAGAGAGAGAGCGAGAGAGAGAGAGAGAGAGAGAGAGACTCCGCGTGCCTCCCAGACCCCCAGCACCACCTTGCGCTCCAAAACCCAAAGCCCACCCTCTCCAAAGACCCCCTTTTTTATCCATCCATCCATCCACCCCCCCCACCACCTCCACCACCACCAATCCAAAGCCCTTCTAATGCACTCCTCCAGCAGCTTTTCCCACCTGCCGCGGTAAAGGCGGGGGGGCACGCGCACTGGTGCCTGACAAGAGGAGGAGCACGAGGAGAGCAGAAGAGGAGGAGGAGGAGGACGCACGGCCAGGACGCACGGCCCCATTACGCACGGTCATTACGCACGGTTATTACGCACGGTTTTTACGCACGGCTCCGCGACGGTCAGGACGCGTCCGACCATGATGCTGCTGGCCAGATCCGCTCTCCTGGCCGCCCTGACCCTCTCCCTCGCGCTGGCCTGCGGGCCGGGCAGGGGCTACGGGCGCAGGAAGCATCCCAAGAAGCTCACGCCGCTCGCCTACAAGCAGTTCATCCCGAACGTGGCCGAGAAGACGCTGGGCGCCAGCGGCAGGTACGAGGGCAAGATCACGCGGAATTCCGAGAGGTTCAAGGAGCTCATCCCCAACTACAACCCCGACATCATCTTTAAGGACGAGGAGAACACGGGCGCCGACCGGCTCATGACTCAGGTGAGCGACTGAATGTGCTGTTTTGAACACGGAGCGGTTTAAAGGCTATTTTGCGCTATTTTGCGCAAAATCGTGTAGTAGCGAAACCGTGCAGTGTTCCAGTTTAAGCGTCAGGGCGCTGCTGGAGTGTAAGACCAACGTGCGAGCTCCTTTGGGAGCATTAAGCACGTGCCTTCAGTAGGCGCCTTTGCATTACCCGGGCGCCTGAAGCTCGTGCACCGGAGTGGCACCGCGGTGCAGAAAGTCTCCTCTAAAATATGAATGCGCAAAACGTGCGTTTCGTGCATTAGCTTGCCGGATGCACGCGCAGACGGACCGACGGAGGAACGGACGGACAGACACGCTCGTGCGAACGTGCGACGTCCAGCATCTGCTCGCCTTGCGTTTTGCAAAGACGGACCGTGCTCGAGCCGCACGGGTCAGCTAAATATAGAGCAAAAAAAAACAGAAAGATAGAAGAAAAACAGTGCAAGCGCGTGCACGCCGCAGCCTCCTCGCGCTTATCGGGGCATGAAGAGACAGAAAGCGTTGACGCTTCTAGAAAGAAAGCGGCAGCCTCGGCGCGTGCAGTGCACGTCTGAAATGCTGTTTTTTTCTTATATGGAGGATGCACGAGCTGTCAGGCAGGGCCGCTCGTGCGCCAGGCAGGCAGGCAGGCAGGGGGGGCTTGCGAAGGTGGTCTAGCTCGTGCCCAAGCGAAGAAAGTGAACTCGCGGGTGGGAAGTTTTGCTGCAGTGGTGCAGTAAAGCAAAGGAAGCGCGCGAGACAGCTGCATTGAGAGCACCGAGCGGAGCGCGTGCTCAGGTGTCGCTCAGAGATTTCAGCCTGCAAAATGACGCGAGACCCCGCAAAGAAAAATGTAAAATGCAGGGGAATTAGCGTGCGCAGCGCACCGCGCGCAGCATGGCACAGACGCCCGCGTGCTGCTGCTGATTCCCGTAGTGCACGCGCTGTTTCTCGGTCCCGCGGCGCCTTAAAACGCACCTGATTGACTCATTAGCTCATTAACAGACACTTAACGAGGGTGAAGCGATGCGTTAGAGCGGAAAACGGCACAGCGCGTGTTAATGCAGCAGTGACGCAGTCAGGAGGTGAGGAGTTAATATCTTAGATATGGGCAGTGAAACCTTAGTGGTCAGATTTGTGTCCAGCGTGAAAAATGACCATTAGTAGAAACCCGTGGGATTAAAACGTATTGGCTTTGCGTTCTAAAGAGCATGGTTCCCAATACGGACCACAGGTTTCCTGTAGAACACCTTTAGATCATATTAGAGCCACTGCTCACCTGTTAAAGCATTAGGATCCTTTACATTGTTGTATCAACCCATTCAAAAAGGCTATATATACATATATATGCATGTATATGTATACATATATGTGCACACGTTTAAAAATAGCTTCAATGGTTCTTTAGTAAAGGCAATGATTCTGTTTAGAACCATGAGTTTGCATGCTTAAATGGTTCTCTGCATGGTGAAATGGTTCTTCAGATTGATGGAGAATGTGTTGTATATGGTTCTGTATAGCACCAAAAAGGGTTTTGCTGTTGTTGACAAGCTTGTAACACTTTTTGATGCTATATAGAACCAGGCACAACATGTTCTCCCTCAATTTGGAGAACGATTTCACCATGCAGAGAACCACTGAAGCATGCAAATATATATATATTCTATAAAGAGCTCATGGCTCTAAATTAAACCACTTAAGAATCATGTTCTTTTCAGTGTGTATATATATATATATATATATATATATATATATATATATATATATATATATATATATATATATGTAGGGGCACCTCGCTTTTGTCATGTTTCAGTTTTTTCACATAATTCAGAGACACCAGTTGCCCTTTATGCTCTGCCCAAATTTCATAACAAACGGACCAATAGAAATGCTCCAAAATGACTTAGAAAAAAAACTCATTATATTAACTTCATTAAAACTTATTAAGGTTTTTTCTTCTGTAATGTTTTCACTTCTGAGACGTTCAGATCTGACAGCCACAAAACGCAGAGCTCGATATTAATCATTATCGTGATCAATTCCATCACAGTATGAGTATCTATAACGTAAACTCGCCAGTATTTACAGAACACTGGGCCTCGTTCTCCAACATCCTCCTAAGTTTCTTCTTAAGTGTGTTCTTGAGAAAAGTCCTAAGGAAAAGTCTGCGTCAGATTCATGTCGTGTTCTTAAAGCGCAGAACTGTTCTCACCTTTGTGCTCTTGAGTGTGTGTAGATTCTGTTCTTACCTAAGAACAAATCCCACATAAGAGAACAGTGGTGAATGACAGAATCTTCGTAAAAACTGCGTAAGAAGAAACTTCTTCTTGAGAACAGCTGGTGAATGAGCAACTGCATGTTATATTACAAGGAGAGCATCATTAGTCCTGTTTCACTGGATTTAATGCTTTTGTTTCTTGACATATCGTGATGCTTGTTGTCATAATAAGCACTTCTATGTACAGAAGCATACATGTACATGCATATATGAATTAATATAGTCTTTCTTGTCTATTGAGGCTGTTGTGAAGCAGTTCTCTGCTGATCTGAAGCTCATTCTGATTGCCAGTCTAGACAGTTGAGCCTGACGTGTGAAATAAAAGTGAGCGCAGTGCTGCTGTCCGATCGTCTGGCTGAGCGGCAATGAAAGGGAAACCTCTGGCTGTTGCTGAGTGTTTGTAAAGGCTGTTTCTCTGTGAACGTAGCGGCGCAGGTGTGTTATAAAGCCTCTTTCTTTGGGTCTTGATCTCTTTTTGGTGCTTTAAAAGCGGGGGATGAAACTCGTGTCTGGTGTGGTTTTCTCACATGTATATATATCAAACTCCACTTAGAGTTATTATGGTTATTGCGAGGGGGGGGGAGGTTTTGGGGGGCGGTACAGTAGCTCCAGGCGCAGAAGGAGCTGCCCAGACGCTCTCGGAACATCAAACACGGCTGCTTTAAGGGCTGACGGGGAAGTTTACAAGGCCTCGGGACGGTGAGAGGGCGTGAGAGTGGAGCTTTTTCAGATCAGTTGGACTTTATTGTCGTTATGGCAGTTGTGCGTAATGAAGAGTGGACGCAGCGCGGGGGTCATAAACAGCACAGTAAATGAAATAAAGTGAACACATAAAGCAGTAGATGCAGTACTAGAGCAGCTGGACTGATCTGATAAGGTTCACACAGTGCAGGACAGTGCAGGACAGTCAATGCTGGCCAGTCCTCATTGAACGACACTGGACCCAGTGTAGTTTTATCCCAGAAAGTATAGCGTGTTGACAAAGGCAGCGGTCATAGAGGTGTAGTAACCACGCAGTCTGTGCTTTATAGGCCCAATAAAGTGGGCTTATCACACATTTCATTCCCACAAGAAGCTTTTTACATTAATAACAACACTACATGTTGTGAGTCAGCAGCCTGACGCAGGTCTTCTGTGGTGCGAAGCGGGACAGAAGTGCGAGAGCGCAGCCTGCGGGGCTTCGTTTGCTCTCGCAGCTTTCACAACAAACGTCCCGTCCAGGCAGAGCCAACAGAACACCTTAAAAAAGAGGATAGCCCATCGTTCGGGGTTCTGCACCATGGACAGTAACCATGAATTTGTGCCTGCTCCTCTGTGGCTCAGACTGTTTTTTAAACAGTAATGTCATATTTTTGTCACCCCTGTAGGAGAAAAGTAGGTCATTTATTGTCACTGTACACTGTGAAACATTGTTTTAACGTAATACATTGAGAAATCTGGTTGCTGTAAAATATTGAGTTGAAATTTTACAGTAAGTTTCTGTGTTTTACATTCTGTTAACTTATTATTTGAAGTTCAATGAGCTCAAAATTTTAAGGCGACCAGGTTACTCACTTTTCTATGTTAAAACATTGAATCATTTTTTACTGGGTAGGAAGAAAATCTCTTTGTTTTCTTCAGAAACTGAAAATATCAGCTCAACTTTACAATGTGTTAAAAATGTATGATGAACTGGCCAATAGAAATGCTCCAAAACTACCCTGAAGAAAGCCCTGCTCCATAGATGTACATTCAAACTTCTTTCTTTTACCTTCTTCTGTTAAGTTACCATTTTGGAGATAGAAATATGTGAATGTTTTAGCGTCTGTGCTCTGCAAAATAGAAGAAAACAGTCACTTCTTGGCGAAATCTACTTCTATTTATGAGATTGCTGGATGAATATTATAATTATTCCATCTATTTCTGGACACTGGACCTTAAGAAGAGGCCTAATGTCCAGAAATAGACGGACTAATCTTATAAGAGAAGAAATTAAGACTAAATTCCCTCTTAAAACTCTCTTGCGCAGTTTTGACGAAGACTCTGACATTCACCAATGTTCTCTTATGTGGGATCGAGAGTTCCTTAGTAAAGGGAAGGGTTCTATATAGAACCATGTGTTGTATTTAGAACTATTTGCATGTTTAAATGGTTCTTCAGATTGATGGAGAATGTGTGTGTGGTTCTGTACGATGTCAAGCTTGTAACCCTTTTGGTGCTAAATAGAAGCATTTACAACACATTCTCCATCAATCTGAAGATTCATTTCACCGTGCAGAGAACCCTTTAAGCATGCAAATGGTTCTATTTAGAACTCATGGTTCTATATTACTAAAGAACCATCATTTTTGCGAGTGTAGGTACAGGTTTTGTGCCGTGTGGTCACACATTGTCATGTCTGTGTTGTAACCGAGAGTAACTGAGCGTAGATTAGCAGGTGAGTGACGTTTTTACGGACAGGCCGAGTTTCTGTTAAAGATTTACAGACAGTTTCTGTTTTACGGACTGTGGTGTTGTTTATGTGTAGCGTTCCTCTTACGGCGCTCCTTTCTCACTCTGTGCTCCGGCCAGGAATCTCTTCTTTTTCTTTTTCGGCATGCTTGAATAGGTCTTACACGAAGCAGCTAACTAATTAGCAATTAGCAGCCGGTTTGACTCTCATCTTTTAGCCTCTAGATGGCAGAACCTATAACTACAATCTAACGTAGTGGCACATTTGCAATGACATACTTGTGTGGACATTTTATTGCTGCCAACTTTTATCCAATGAAGGCCAAATAGGTGGTCCATCTAGCCCAGTAGTGGTCCTGGACTTCCCTCCGCACTGCAGATTCTAATGTTTTTCCATGCTCTTCAACTCTAAGAGTGGTTTGTAAACGAGCTGAGTAGTTGGTTCAGATGTAAACACCATAATATTCTCCTTCAGGATCAGCATCTAAGCCCACGACGTATTTACAACAGTGCTTTTTGGCGATTTGCTTGTCTGTTTTCCCTTGAAATATCAATCATTAGTCGCAAACACCGAAGGGAAGCTGGACGTCTGGCCACCCTTCGTCCGAACCCCTGGCTCAGAGCGGCGGATTAAGAGCGGGACAGGCCGAGGGAAGGCCAGCTTGTCGTCCCCCGCTGTGCATCATGCTCACTGAGCACAATCCGGCTTGATTTGAGGCACACGACCCAATGAATTAATAAAGAGTTTAAGGCTTCACGGCTCTTGAATGCGCCAGGGGAGAGCCTACGGCGTCTCTTTCCCCCCATCCCTCCCCTCCCTTACACTCGCTCGTAGCATTTCCCGGTGCTACAAGTGCCTCCAGAGCAGCCCAGTCCTTGGGGATGACCCCCAACTGGACCTTTCTCTTTTGCTGGCCTCCATTTCCGATGGAAATCTCTTATGACCCCTTGGAGTAGTTCTAAAGGATAGTATATGCTGAGTCTACCTAAAGATCTAAAATATCCAGCGAGCTGGGCTGAGGATATCCTTTGCAGATGCTTGTGCCTGTGCTTTCTGACGTTAACCAGGCTAATCAGACATGGTTACTAGTTAACTGCTAAGTGAAAACCTTTAGCAGGGAAGTTAGCGCACTAGATTCTGACCTGTCTCGCCTGATAAGTCCAGAAATCATGAGGTCCAGGCTCAGAAAGGTTTACAGCACAACTGAGCACCATGTCAGTGAAAGCAAGTCCAGTTAGGATCATTTTATTTGCTTAAGCGTAGTCATGTCCAGTGCTGGTCCATCCAGAGTTCAGCCTACTATTACTTGGCTCAGTATGTTTATAGCTTAATAGAAGCAAACTGAACCAACAGCACTCATCGGGGTTGATGGACACTTGTCATCTGTCAAGAAATGGTCGTTTTCATAATAGCAGCTAGAACCCCAGCAGTGGGAACGACTCTGTTTGGGCATGTATAAGTGATCAAATGCTGTAATATCCTTGTTGTTTTCCATGAGTTTTGACATATTTACAATCCCCAGATCAATCAGTCGTACAGCAGGCACTGAATGGGTCCTTTGTGGTCCTGCAGTCGACATATATGTCCAGCACTGGGACGAATTGTCCCAGAGAAGGCCGGCAAAGGTTTGCAAAGCGGCTAGTGGCCGTGTCCGCGGCTAATCTGGATCTCCTTGCGCTCAGACATGAATTAATCATGCTAAATAGAAACAGTCTTGGGGCGCGCTTTCATTTTTCAGTGGCTCCGGCTGGAGCCGTTATGAAACCCGGCTTTTGAGCGCAAGGCTGGGTCGCAGTTCTGCCTGTTCGCCGGTTGGATCTATATGTTTTAGAGCAGTGAAGCGAACGCAATAACTCATCAATATTTCATCGCAGGCTTTAGAGAGTCTTCCCAGAGAGAGAGAGGGAGAGAGAGAGAGATGCCCCTCTTCAGGACAAGATAATAACCAACAAAACCCAACAGGAGCACAGAGAGCTGAGAGAGGCCTGTGCACCGGTCAGCGCTCGTCTGGACAAATAGATTTCAATGAGTTCGCTTGTTACACATATTATATATTATTTCTTATTTCATATCTGCAAACCAGGCTGGACTGCTTATGCTCTGCGTAGTCATATTGATATAATTTCTTTTAACCTCTCTAAAACCTAAGTGGGTTGTGTGCAAAAGTGTGGGCACCCCTGTTCAAATGAGGTTTTTTGTTGAGTTAAAATAAGTTACCACATCCGAGATTCAGCAAACAATTTAACCCTTTAAATGGCCAAAAGTTTTATTACATACTTATATAACCTATGAATAGCTCCATTAATTTGCATTGAAGTCCCTGTAGTTACTGAATAATAGGCCCTAGTATGTAATAAGTCTGGGATTTTAAGGGGTTCAAGCACAATTACAGTTTATTTGCTGAATTTCATATATTAGGGAATAAAATACAACATAAAACATGTTTGACAACATCAACAAAACATGCCATTGGACGGTGCTGTTTATGATGGTTTCATAGCAGTCAATGAATAATGAGCTGAGTAATTAAGAGGTTTAACCTCTCTAATTCAGCTCCCTTTCAGACGTGGAGCTGTGAGGCTACTGTAGCTACCACGCAACAGAAGCTTATACCCCACCAATTAGCATCGTGTAAATCATCACATATTCTCCTCAGAGTGTGTGGAGTGGTTGTTTCTGTCACTGTTGTCCATAAAAACGTCTCTCCGTCTCTCTCAGAGGTGCAAAGACAAGCTGAACTCGCTGGCCATCTCGGTAATGAACCAGTGGCCGGGGGTCAAGCTGAGGGTCACCGAAGGCTGGGACGAAGACGGACACCACTTTGAGGAGTCCCTGCACTACGAGGGCCGGGCCGTGGACATCACCACCTCCGACCGGGACAAGAGTAAATATGGGATGCTCTCCAGGCTGGCGGTGGAGGCCGGCTTCGATTGGGTTTACTACGAGTCCAAAGCCCATATCCACTGCTCCGTCAAAGCAGGTGAGGACACTGGACTCTAACTGACCGGCCAAAGGCTCTAAAAGATCATACAAGGTGAATTAATTAATCATAACGAATGAAAATTAATTTATTAATAAAATTAACCACTTAGTTTGTAAGGGTCTGTATGTGGATCGACATCTCAGTTCCACACTGGCAGAACAACAGAACTCACTTCAGAACAAAGGAGTTACTGAATAATTCATAGTAGATTCTGAATAATTTACAGAGGTTGCTGAATAATTCATAGTAGTTCCTCAATATTTCTAGCATATACTTCATAATTTATAGTGGAAACTGAATAATTCCTCTAGTTACTGAATAATTCATAGTAAATACTGAATAATTCATAGCAGATATTGAATATTCTAAAGAAGATACTGAATTATCATAGTAGTTACTCAATATTTTATTGTACATCCTGAATATTTTGTAGTAGTAATTGAATAATTCATAGTAGATGTTGAATAATTCATAAAAATTACTCAATATTTTATAGTACATTTGGAATATTTTATAGTATATACTGAATAATTCATAGTAGATACTGAATAATCCATAGTAAATATTGAATATTCTATAGTAGATGCTGAATACTTCATAATAGTTATATATCAATATTTTATGGTATATTCTCAATAATTCATTGAAATTCATGAGTAAATCATAGTTGAAACTGAATAATTAATATTAGTTACTGAATAATTAATCTTAAAATGAATAGCTGTGGTTTAAGTTGTTGGGAATGACTAAAACATCTTAATTTTAACAACTGAACTGAACTCCCTCACATTCATTTGGCCCTAATTTTTCTATTTAAACCCTTTAAGTCTGAGACTTGTTATATATACAGCTCATTATACAGTAACTACATGGAAAACAATGCAAACTAATGCAGTCTACAGTTATAGCAGTGTATAACAGAGCTCTTTAAAGGCTTAACCATCAACAGACCTCATCTCCAGACATAAAATCCAGTCATAAAATGAAAAGATGTCTAAGCTGCTGTGGTGAAACTGTCACTGTGGTCTAAGCTGTGGCAGTGAGTGTTACCTTATCTTATATCGCCCCACTCTGTCTGGGTGAAGAAAATACTGTTATCAGTGCATCAGTGGATGGATCTTCTTAAAGGAGCCCCTCTGGACTCCTGCTAGAGATCAGGAAACTGCACTTAGCTTGGTCAAAACCATTTATAGAGATGTAGCTTAGCCCAGGCAGAGTTGGAGTCAGAGCTGAGACAAATTACGTACTATAATGTTTCTTCGTGGTCAAATTTTCTACCAAATTTAAAGCCAATATGGACAAACGTTGCTGAGATTCATCAACTGCAAACTCATGAACCAGTTATTAATCTCCACACAGTTGCAGGTTCAGTTCCCTGTTTGGGCAAGAACTCACTGTCAATATCAATTCTGTAGCATGTTCAAATTATTATGCTCTGGATAAGAACATCTGCCAGATGCGTAAATGTCAATGTACTGCAAAACTGATGTGTAAGTTCTAAAGTTATGAGGCAAAACTGAATTATAATGCAATGCGTAATAAGCCGCCTATGGACTTCTTGTAGTTTATGAGGTTAAACCTATTAAAATATTGGTAAAAAATCTAATTCACCCAATTTTCCACTTCCCCCAGATGTCGTCCATCAGCCAAGACATGTTTGGAGGCCAAATCTTACTTCCTTAGTTTAGAACTGGAGATACGAGGCTAACATTGCTAACGAAGACTAGAACTCAATAGTCACCCAAATCATTTCTGTAAAAATACGTCACCAAAACGTCTCTCAACTCACTCAAACCACATCCAGCTCTGGATTAAGCTCATGCAGACTTGCCAGTGTGGTTTAGTCCCCAACATGAACCCAAAAATGAGCAGAACTTCAGTAAACGGCCCTCCAGAGGAGGTTTGTAAAAACCCTGTCGTCTGAAAGTGTCCTAAACCACATTAGCGCGTCTGCACCACCTTAATAAAGGCCTGGATGGGAATGTGGAGATGTTTTCAGGATGTATTTTATCAGAAATGATTCAGGCTATTTGGGTGACTATTGAGGTCTATTATCTGTTAGCATCGCCGCTCCAGTTCCAAACTAAAGAAGCAAAATTTGGAAAGTTGTATAAATCTGGTTTTCTGGCTGAATCATTCACTTAACCGCTTTTCACTCTGATTGGTTTGGGAGAAACAGGCCTCGTGTGCTTTCTGTGGACCGCATTAGCATAACACCCCCCCCCCTCCGCCGACCCCCCGCCCCGATTTTCCGATGTAAAAAAACAAATCTTCAGATTGTAATTCAAAACACACGTTTTGGGACATACATTGAGGGACCGTGTCACTCGGGGTCACGCGCCTCTATCAAAAGGATTTGGGCCCGAGCAAGGCTGAACTCGTTCGCCCAAATCTGTTTCCCCAGTTGTGGCCACCTTTCTCGCACGGCCCGGGAACTCATGAGAGGATTAGACTTTAAAAAATAAATCCGGAGCGGGAGGAGCCCATTCTTTGGGGCCTGTGTTTACCGAACGTGTGATCCGAGAGAGCGGGAATGCGAAGGGTTCTCCCAGGATTGACAACGGAGAAGAGCAATGATGGTAAAAGAGAGAGAGAGAGAGAGAGAGAGAGAGGAATAAGAAGGCATTGATGTTAGGCCTCCTGTTTGTAACCCCGCAGCTAATTTACATTCAAATCTCCGTCATGAGAGAGCTGCAAAAGTGTCTGGCCTGAGTAAATACTACTCCGGGGCCTTTTCTTTTTAAGCAGGCAGCCAATGTGTGCGTGTGAATTGTCACCCAGACGTTTCTGCACCTGAGCAAATATGAAAGAGGAGCTGGGAAAGGCATGAGTGTCCTTTTCCAAGAGTGGTCCGTACACAAGCCGCATTAGAATGACAATGTCCGGCCTTTATTGGTTTTTAATTAGACCGGTCCAAGCTCTTCCCTTCCCTCGTCTCCAACAAAGACTTCCCCCTTCTTCTTCTTTTCTTCAAGGGCCTTAGATTTACAACCGAATTCACACAGCGGCCACTATTTCTTTTGTTTTGTTTTTTTTTCCTTTCCACCAAGGCAACGCTGTGGGCCAACATGGCCCGCTCGCTAACGCTTCTTTTGGCTACGTCCAAATTGACTCTCTTCAGTGTTTCTCAATGTTTGAAAGCAGTTCAATCAAACACCCCCCCCCGCCCCCCACACCACCATTTACCTCAAAAGTAGTCGACCAGCCAAGTCACTTTTGCTGCGTCTTTAGTTTTAGCGCCGGAGCTACAAAGCTAATGTAGCTAACAAGTCATGCAAGATTACGTCCAAAATGACTTTTTTCATGTTTTTAACATTTGAAAGCAGTTCAATCAAATACACCCCCCCCAGTTTACCTCAAATGTAGTCAGTCAATCGAGTCGTGTTAGCTGCATCTTTAGTTTTAGCGCTGGAGCTACGAAGCTAATGTAGCTAACAAATCATGTAAGATTACGTCCAAAATGACTCTCTTCAGTGTTTCTCAATGTTTGAAAGTAGTTCAATCAAATGTACACCCCCCAATTATCTCAAATGTAGTCAACCAGTCAAGTCACTTTTGCTGCGTCTTTAGTTTTAGCGCTGGAGCTATGAGGCCAATGTAGCTAACAAGTAATGCGTCCAAATTGACTCTCTTCAGTATTTCTTAATGTTTGAAAGCAGTTCAATCAAATGTACCCCCCCCCCATTTATCTCAAATGTAGTCAACCAGCCGAGTCACGTTAGCTGCATCTTTAGTTTTAACGCTGGTGCTATGAAGCTAATGTAGCTAACAAGTAATGCAAGATTACGTCCAAATTGACTTTTTTGTGTTTTATAACATTTGAAAGCAGTTCAATCAAATGTGCCCCCCCCCCCACCATTTACCTACAATGTAGTCAGTCAGCCGAGTCATGTTAGCTAGTTAGTGAGCTACGAAGCTAATGTAGCTAACGAGTAATGGAAGATTACCTCCCACCAGTTAGCACTGTGGATTGCATCAAAATTTGTTGACAGAGTTGATAAGTAATCTTAGACTTGCTTATGTGGTTTCTTATACTGTATGACTCACTGTCCTCTATAAACATGTAAAAAAAAGTGTTAGCATAGCTAAAAACGTCTTGAGTCCATTTTTATGAACAGCATTATTTCAGAAAGCATAGAAGCAAGATTACACGAGTTTGGTGAGCTATAAGCTTCCTTTATTTGTTAGCTGCATGTTTGCACAATGCTAAATGGGAAGTAAGCTCCTTAACTTGCTAGCTACGCTAGCTAACATTACATTAGACGAAAGCAGACAGCTTGGCTGATCAGACATTCAGACTAATGCATAGGAGTCGTGTAAATCTGATTTTGTCCCTTTGTTCAGTGTTGCTAACACATTTTCTGAACAGTAGCCTCGCACTGCAGCTAGCGTGTTCCATTAAAGATGAAATAAAAACATGCTAATTTGTCCCGACAGAGAACTCGGTGGCCGCCAAGTCCGGAGGTTGTTTCCCAGGAACCTCGCAGGTCCAGCTGAAGGACGGACGGAAGAAGGCCGTGATGGACCTGAAGCCCGGAGACACGGTGCTAGCAGCGGACGAAGCGGGGAAGCTGGTCTACAGCGACTTCGTCATGTTCACGGACCGAGACCCGTCCACCAGAAGAGTGTTTTACGTGATAGAAACCAAAGCCCAAAAGATCACCCTGACCGCAGCCCACCTGATCTTCATCCTTGACAACTCGACCAGCGACGTCCAGGCCATGAGGGCCGCGTTCGCCAGCGAGGTCAAACCCGGACAGAAGGTGCTGGTCCTCAATGGCGACAAAGGTCAGCTGAGCCCTGTGGTCGTGGAAAGGATATACTTGGAGGAGCACCAAGGCTCATACGCACCGGTCACTTCTCACGGCACCATCGTGGTGGACCACGTTCTGGCGTCTTGCTACGCTGTCATCCAGGACCACAGACTAGCCCACTGGGCCTTCGCCCCGGTCAGGTTAGCCTACGGCTTGTCCTCGTTTTTACTCCCAGAGAGCTCCCAGCTGTCAAACTCGACCGCACAGCCGGACGGAATCCACTGGTACTCCAGGCTGCTCTACCGAATGGGAACTTGGCTCTTGGACAAGCGTTCGCTTCATCCGCTGGGCATGCCTGCACAGTCAAGCTGAAAAAGACTCGCGTGGACATTTCAAACTAATGTAGGATATAAGACAATATTAGTATATAAAAACAAAGAGAGAGAGAGAGAGAGACAGAGAGAGAGAGAGAGAGAGAGAGAGTGAGAGAGAGAGAGAGAGAGAGAGAGAGGCCCCAGGAAGAGGTGGGATATTTATTTCACTGACTTTTACATTTGTCATTTTAAAAAAAGAGTAAAAAAAAAAGAAAGAAAGAGTAAGAAAGAAAGAAATGGAGCCTTAAAAGTTATCTTTGAATAATTTATTCTCGTGTGAACTAAAGGCTGGCGACACTCAAATGGAGTCTACTTCAGTGGGACCAGCCAGATGTGCAGAATCTATTTTTGTATATTTGAAGTAAACTGGAGAGAAAAGTTTAAAAAAAAGAAATAAAAAAAATAAAAAACAAAGTACAAAAATAACTGCAAAAATTGAAAAAAAAAAATCATGTAAAATGGTAGAAAAGGAGAAAACTTCTGGACAGGTTGTAATGTTCTGTGCATATGTGCAACTGACTGTTATATTTTGGGGGACGAGCAAAACTTTGTGGGGGCCATAAATTATATTTTTATACACAGAATTGTAAATGAGTAGATTTTGACCGATCGTTTCCTGAAATCACTTTTCTTTGTTTTTTGTTTGTTTGTTTTTTTTAAATAGTGTAAATTTTACGAGAATTATATTTTAATTTAAATTAGTGACCCTGTGCTGTTCTGCTCAGTAAGGTTTTCCGCTCACTTCTCTCCTCAACCTTTTCTTTTTGCTTTTTTTTTTTAATCTTTTCTATTTCTATTTTTTCTTGGGAGAAAATAGAAAATGCACATTTTTGACAATTCAGTAGTCTAACAAAGTAGCTACGGAGCGAGTTTTTTCATTTAATAAATTAATAAGTAACTCATGGAAATTTGCAAAATGTATTTTTTTGTTTTGTTTGGTTTTGTTCTGTTTTTTCATATTTTGTAATAGGTAAATAGTTTTTTAGAGGAATTAAAATGTAGCAGATGCACAGTTGTTCCAGGCTGGTAGCCCATCATAGCGAGGCCTCAATGTGTCAGCAAATGCATAGAAATTATTATTTATATGTTTATTATAAAATCTGACAAACTATGGAAACGTGCCTGTGGTTTTTTTTTCTGTTGTC
This sequence comes from Colossoma macropomum, assembly GCF_904425465.1. NCBI lineage: Eukaryota > Metazoa > Chordata > Actinopteri > Characiformes > Serrasalmidae > Colossoma > Colossoma macropomum. Next base: position 42,248,318 of record NW_023494805.1, read on the forward strand.
AGATTTCTCTGTTGTGGGCGGAAAAAAGTAACGATTAGTCGAACATTTCGTTTCAAAAATCGCAAATTCGTTTCATAAATTAATTAGATGCAAGTAGTTACTCTTAAATGTGGTACTTTCCTTAGTGTCTAAGTGATCGAGATGAGGGCAAAACGTTCCTCGTGTTCTAAGAATGGTCCTTAAAGCAAAGTGAAAGCTATTTTTTTGCCATTAAAAAGCAATTTCACACTATTTGGCTTCAGAAATGCAAATTTGTTTCATAAATGAATTAGATGCAAGTAATTATTCTTAACTGTGATACTTTCCTTAGTTTCCAAGGGATGAAATGAGGGGAAAACGTTCCTGGTGTTCTAAGAATGATCGTTCAAGCAGAGCGAAAAAAAAGAATTTTGCGATTAAAAAGTAATTTCGCACTATTTGGCTTCAAAAATCGCAAATTTCTTTCATAAATTAATTAGATGCAAGTAATTATTACTAAATTTGGTACTTTCTTTACTTTCTAAGATATGAAATGAGGGGAAAACGTTCCTGATGTTGTAAGAAAGAAACAGAAAAACAACTATTTTGTGATTAAGAACAATTTTGTTTTATTTGGTTTGAAAAATCGCAAATTCGTTCTGTAAATGAAGAGTTGCTCTTAAACGTGGCACAATTTGTAATCTGTAATGGAGCAAAATGGGGCGATGAAGAAGCTTTATGGCCACCAAACAGGAGCGAAACTGAAGTCGAGACAATGTCAGAGCAAAAAAAAAACGCTAAAATGAAAATCTAAAAATGCAAAAAATCAATTTAAAAACCAAGTGAAAGTCGCTGTTGCTCTGTGAACGTTTCATTTCTCAGGGGGGCTTCAGCTTTGGTGGGCGCGTGTGAGAAGTGTTGGTGTGATGCTACATTTTGGAGCTCGGTCTTATGCAAATAGAGCCGCAAAGGCGCTCAGACAGATTAAACACGGCCGCTGTTTGCGCTTTGCCGCAAGCGCCTTTTACAGGACCCGGCCTAATAAACAGTCTAATAAACAACCTAATAAACAGGCTTGATCGATAGCCTGATCGATACTGTGGCCACATGAGGGGAGATCTGAGCAAACAGCAGCGAAACTATCTTTCCAAAGAAGAGATTGGCTTCTTATTCGAATTGTCCGTTCCTCCTTAAATGTTGCGGCTGTTGCATTCTAGCGCCTAACCATTTAAGGTGGAACGGACAATTGCAACATGAAGCTGGAGAACAAGAACCCGGCTCCTTTCTTCTCCTATTTTGGGATCTTTCTGGTCTACTGAGGCCAAACTGAGAGGTGTGACCATCACTAAAGCAGTCCAGGAGCACTAGTTGCTGCCTTTCTGGCATTTCTTGTGGTAAATTGATCGATAAAGCAAGAAATGTTGGTCGTATTGGGGTCCCAGCCTCGCTGAAATCACGGTTCAGTGTTCTTGCTTTGGCTTAGAGCTTTTTTAGAAGGTAATCCAGCTCTGTTGCAAGATCTGGAGCTCATTCAACAAAGCACCAAGTTATACAACCTGCCGCAATGAGATTATCCACTACAGCTGACCAGTGAGGTACCAGCAGTGGCTTACTTTCTTCAGCTTTTGCTGTCTGTGAAAGGAGAACCCATTTCTGAGCTCACCTGACGCCCAGACGCATCAGGGAAGTGAGGCTTAAGTTTGTTGTCCACTACTGCCCTCTAGTGGATTACCTACCACACTACAGCCCACTGATTTCACAAAATTTCTGTATAATTCAGTCCTTCAGGTGTAAACAGAGAGATTCAGAGCGGTTTGGTGTGAAATGGTTCAGATGTCTATACAGTGGTGGTGATAGGAACCAGGGGTCGCCATGACTACAACACAAATATAGACATTCTATTTACTATCCAGAACCACCAGTGAACCTACACGAGTCTTCTGAGTTTATATGGAATGTTATTGATGGAAAATAGTGGAAAATCTAAGTTTTCTTTGGGGACTATTTTGCCTCACAGCTCCCTGCATGTATCCCTCCACCATGAATGGAGTTTAAGTTCTCTAAACTATCATAAAACAGTGTCTCAGTCATCAGGCAGTGAATTCATAACCATTTCATGTAGGAACTTTCTGTGAGGGAGCTTTTAGAGGTGGACGTCTGGTTCCTATCACCACCACTGTGAACAGTTCTGACTCCAAACCGCTCTGAATGACGTTGTTTACATCTTAACCATTTAATTTAACCTGGATCTTGTTCTGAAACCATCTACAACAGGGGTGCCAAAACATTTTGTCATGAGGCAACATATTATGTTTGTGGTGGGCCAAAAAGACATAACAATATACAATTGAAGAAGGCATGCAGACAACAAATTAAGTACTTACAAATGTATTTAATAAGATTACACTAAATTTTGTAATACTTCAAAAATACAATTTTAAAGGGAAAATAAGAGTTTTATAAGTTATATATAGTATACAAATATGTGTATTCTCTCATTGGGTGGTGGGGTTGGGGTAAGGGTAGCTTTCTGGCAGGCCAAATCAAACATCCTCACCCTTTCGTGGGTCACACTTTTGGCTCTGATCTAGGATTAGACTAGAGCTCAGATCTAGGAGAATCTTGAATCATCAGTAAGTCACAAAAGAACCCAGATGAACTTCTAGTTAACTGCAGGCCTCTCTCACCTCAGATAAGGTCAGCGTTCGTAAATCCACCATTAGAAAGAAACTGGGGGGCTAAAATGGGGTCCAGGGGTTGCAAGGTTAAAACTACTGCTAACCAAGAGGAGCATAAATGCACATCTCACATTTGCCAAAAAACTCCGTGATGACCCCACAAACATTTCGGAATAACGCTCTGTGGACCAATGCACCAAAAGCAGAGCTTTCTGGGAGGCAGTTGTGCCGTAAAGCTAGCATTCCACAATAAGAACATCATACCAGCAGTGAAGCATGGTGGTGGTAGTGTGATGGTGGGGACATGCTTTGCTGCTTCAGGGACTGGTCAACCTGCCGTAATTGACTGAACCATGAATTCTGCCCCAGAAAATCTTGCAGGGGAACGTCCAAGAACAAGTGCTATCAGGTGATGCAGCAAGACAACGATCTAAAGCACTAGAGCACATCCACTTCTGAACGGCTCAAAGGAACAGTTCTGCAGTGACCTACTTTAAGTCCATCCTAGTGTGGCTCTTAAACGGGGAGTATATACTTGAAAGAAGTCCTTCAATGTGGATTAATTTAAGCAATTCTGCCCAAATCCCTCCACAGTGATGTGAAATATTATCTCCGGTTATAGGAAGCATTCAGTTGCAGATCCGATACAGAAAAATAAACAAATAAATAAATAAATGGAGGGAGTAGATACTTTTTCACAGCACATAAGAGAGAATATAATGTAATTACATCACGAGTAAAGAACATAATTGAGTAACTACAATTAAAAACTTCAGCATTTGGTTAAAATAATCTATTACAAAAATAGTTTCTAATAAAAATGTAAACAAAATTTTAGATTTACGACAAAGACACCCTGAGTAAAAACACAAAACAGTTTTTAAATGATATTCATCACTGATGGGGGAAAAAAGTTTTCCCAACACCAATTAAGCCTTTGTGAAAAAGTAACTGCCCCCTTAGCGGCTGAACGAAACAATTTGTTTTTTCAGCAAAACTTGAGACAATCAGAAAACTGTGATTTTTTAATTCATTTTTTAACGGCCTGAACTAAAATGCGCATTGCTGTCGGATCATTTTTCATATTTTGACATAACTTGTACTCACCAAATGCCCTTTACACTGTGTCAAAAATTCATGATGAATGCACCGACAGAAATGGTCCAAAATTTCTTGGAATGAAAAAATTCTTCATTAAAATTTTTTCCCATCTTCTACAAAATGATCCTTTTTGGAGATGCAAGGTTTTGTTCTGGTGCAATAAGTAAAAAGTTTTTTTGGTTAGACAGGTCTGGTTTCAGACAAAAACAAAAGCAACAAAAGAGTCCCACACTGCCTGTAACAAACAGTAAACTATTCATGAATAAAGTAAAAATTATATCTGGACTATATTAATTTACATTTACAAAGATCAGCCACTGATTCAGGCCCAGAGTAACGAAGCAAAGATAAGAAACCTGACTTTGGGCACAAAACAGCCCTCAAAGCTCTGAGCCTGACCTTCAAGCCATAATCCAAACAATGCAGAAGATTTATGAAAGGCATTTCTGAGATGAAACATATCCCTGTGTCCTTTTTTGAACCGTTTACTGCCCGTTTGATCATTTTTACACTGCCCTGCAAACTCATTAGCAGCCTCTGGGTTCATTAGTCCCTCTGTTTGTTTGGGTGGAGAATGTGGGGCTTTCTGTCGCAACACGAACAGAAATTCCAGCAGCTCCACTCCAGAATCCTTCATTTCATTGTGTGGATTTTTTTAGGAGCCCCTTAAAGAAGCGCAGCCGAGACTCCCTGACCTTGGGCCTTCGCACCGATACAAAAGCGGCCAGGCGAAAGCATTCCTCCCCAGCAGGTAAATAAAACCGCCCTAATCCCCGCAGAGGGGGCCTCGTGGCTGGAGGAGAAAAAAGAGAGGAACGTTTCAGCAAACGCTCTCTGACATTCGCAAACAGAGAAGAAGAAGAGGAGGAAAAAATGCGACCTGTGAGGTGCGAGTGAAAAACTGAAAAGGTTGCATAATGCCAAAAAAAAAGAGTTAGTCATCTCAAATAAACATTTATCCAAGAGGCGCATAACCTACCCACCTGTCCGTCCTCACAACCAGCCAGAAAACTTACAGTTGGGTGAAAAAGTTTGGCTAAATTGGCCAAATTCCCTGTTCTATTGATTTTCTAGGTGTAAATAAGTTCATATGCTGTACAGAGACACGTTTCTGCACTGTGTATTTACTGGATTTAACATTCAACACAAAATGTAGCCTGTGCAAAAGTTATGACACGTTTTTTCCCCAACATGTTAAATCAACAAAGTTTTTTGACCAGGGGCGCCCAAACTTTTGTGAACGACTGCAAACACCACCTAGATTTGTGTAAACAGTGTGGATATAAATGAGCATTTATCAAAAGAAGTAAAAAGAGTACATCACACAGGTTTATCCAGTTACTGTATTATTATAGTAGCATATCACAGAATCAGAAACCACAAGTCTATTAGAGAGGAATTACACTGACTTCTCAGATGTCTTTACAGTGGTGGTGATAGGAACCAGGGGTCGCCATGACGACAACACAAATATAGACACTTTATTTACTGTCCAGAACCACCAGTGAACCTACACGAGTCTTCTGAGTTTATATGGAATGTTGATGATGGAAAATAGTGGAAAATCTGAAATAATAAGTTTTCTTTGGGGACTATTTTGCCTCACAGCGCCCTGCATGTATCCCTCCACCATGAATGGAGATTAAGTTCTCTAAACTATCATAAAACAGTGTCTCAGTCATCAGGCAGTGAATTCATAACCATTTCATGTAGGAACTTTCTGTGAGGGAGCTTTTAGAGGTGGACGTCTGGTTCCTATCACCACCACTGTGAACAGTTCTGACTCGGTAAGTTTATCTAGAACGGAGCGTTTCACACCAAACCACTCTGAACGACTCTGTTTGTGTCTTAACTGTTTAATTTTTGACAAGTGCTGGTTTGAAGCACTCGATGATTTAGACCTGCAGTTAGCATGATGCTGAATGTTGGAGATTAGCTTTACAACTTTGACGGAAAACTGAAAAAGTGCAGGTCAAACAAACTTGTCTTGGTTCATCGACTATATTTGGGGAAAGAAACAAACTGTAAAATTTCTCTGTTGTTGGAACAAAACCTCGTATCTCCTTAATGATAACTTTACAGAAGGAAAAAACATTTTACTTTTAATGGAAGTCAATGGAACCAGAATTTTTACGAGCTATTTTGGGTCGTTTCTTTTGGTCCATTCATTCTGAAAATCTACAAAAATGGAGATGAGGTTTTGTTCCAACCGCAGCAATTTCCTTTTTTTTGGCCCAAACTAAAGACACAATTACACAATCTTATCTTATTCATATCTGCTGTGAACCTTCATCTCAAATGTTCTGCAGATCTGACTGCCAAAAAGCACAAACACAAAAACAGATTTAGAGTTTAGTTTTATTGGTTTTGTAGAAATATCACTGAATTCCACTTTTGATTCCATAAACGGACGTGAACAAACATCGTCAATTTAAACGTCCGTGACAGTTCAGTTTAACAGAGTCTGTACAAAAACCACTGAATTTGGACTCCACAACACATTTCTCTTGTACAATAATATAACAATGATAATCAGAATTATTATAATAAAGATTCCAAGGAAAAGCTGCGTTTCCTTTTTGTTTTCAGTCCAAACCGACAAAGCAGAGGTCGCGTGTACAACAGACAAGACTGTACAAATCGCTCTGGGCTTTAGCGCGAGTTTCTGAACTTTGGACCCCCGGTTCGGGTGCGGTCTCAGTGATGCAAAACGGTCCGCGGGTTTGGGTAAACAAACAAAGGAAATCCAGACGCAACGTCCTCCCTGCTCAATATAAAAGAGGTTCAATGTTCAAGTCAACAAAAAAAAGGGGCAGCAGAGCAGCGGTCATCCAGCAGCTGGTAGAGAGAGAGAGAGAGACAGAGAGAGACATAGAGAGAGAGAGAGAGAAGTAGAGGTTTGCTGAAGTTGACAGTCCGACCCCTCAAACTGGACGAGAACCTGTTGAAAAACGCAGACGTGTTAGAGGAAGCGGCGGCCGGCTGGACGCGGCCCAACTGTGGACAGACGTGACGTTAGTTGAGCCGAAACTGAAGGAGGGTTTTTCATAAAAGGAGAAACATCTCACTGTCTGCAGCAGACGATGCGTTAAAATCTTCAGCAGCGGCTCTAAAAGCGGCCCCTGGCGGGATTTAGCTCCGGCCAGACAGTCTGATAATAAACAATAAACAAGTAAGATGTTCAACAATTCTGAATAACCCTCCTTCAGGAGTCTCTGGATCTGAAACAGAGAAAAAAAATGAGGTTAAAATGGCACAACAGGAGTTCTGGCCGGTCGACGGTGCTGCAGCCGCCTTATCAGCGGAGTTATAGAAGCCGTAACTCTGGCTGTGAGCGGCTCCACTGTGTTCCTGAAACACAATCAAGGCTGTGAAGTGATTTTAACATCCAATAAAAGGTTCAAAGGGAACTAATGGAGTTGAGCAGTCGGTGAGAGAGAAGAAAGGCCTTCTCTCGCGCACTCGCGACGGCTCTATTCGCCTCAGGTTGGGCGATAATTGAGAAAATGGCATCTGAGCAAAGTGAAGATCTTAAATGTAGTCAGTATGACTGACATTTCTCATTACGAGGCTGTTAGAACTCATTTCTACACTCTGTTTACTTGTTTTAAGTCCTTTTATCTGGTGAAATTGTACTTCTACTGGCAGATACTGGCATGATTTCTTAAAACGAGCGACATGATCTACCAACAGAATCCAGTTTCTCTTAGATAAAAATCACAAACAAGAAAGAACAAATGAACAATCACAATATTCTCACAGCAGCCTCACAATGAGGAATATCAGACGTACCGACTGGTTTTCATTTGCCAAGACATCATTTCTGCAGTGTACTGTTAAAAATCCCAGCATTAATAATTATAAACAACTTATAAATTAATTCACAAACTTCTAATGAAGTTACTGGAAGGTTCAATATGAGCCTGTTTTTAACGTTTAAGGCACAAGTCTTAAATCTTAAGCTCTAGCGAGGGTCTATCATGTGACAGGTCAGCACAGCTGATACGTTTCCAAACCCTTAAGGTTTACGCTTTAAAAATGCATTAAAACAACCCCCAAATTCACGGAGATTTAAAGTGCAATATGAGAGAGTCAAGGAAAAAACTGATGTGTAATCCACTTATGAAAGAAAAACAAACAAAAAATAAATAAACCCAAAGTAAAAAAGTCTTAAAAAATAATAAAAAACAGTACAAAGATAGTCAGGCATGCAATACATAAAATACTAAATACTAATCTGCCATCTTACCAACATTGTGTTAGAAACTACGGAACACCTGTGGACAAGACATTAAATATTAAGTCTATATTTTTATCTATAGATTACCAGCTGAATCTCTGAGTATCTCAGTACAAAATCCTAAAACCTAAACTTGAGTCAAAATGTCTACTTTTTATCTGTAAACTTCAGTTCAGCCGACTGGCATTGGTTTAGACTTAAACCCGTTAATTACTAAGAAATATCCTGAAATCTGAAAAGCCGTTCAAAAGCAAAATTTAGCTTTTTCACATTTCAGAAAAAACAGTCTGGAAGAGGCTCTGAACGGAGTAAACACTAAAAAAAGGCACCTTTCCACACAAACACAACAAACGAGACGAGTAACGTTCCAGGAAAAGTTAGACTGGCTTCATGTATCCCGTTCTTACATGGTATACACATGACCATCTTTTATTTTTCAATCTTTAAAACGTCTTCAGGCGACGGGCTAGCCGCAGAGAGCCGGCTGCCCTTCGTCAACAACGTGTAAAACAGTCGGATGTGTTTTTTTTTTTGTACAAAATAAACCCCAACAGTAATAAAATAATAATAAAAAACAAAACAAAAAAAGAAAAGAAGTACATCTGCTGTGGGAGTAGCAATTTCTGAAACTCTGGTTCCACTGAACGTTCGGGAAAGGAGAAAATAAAATAACGATGGGCTGAACTATATATACATGATCATGATCGCTGATAATAGTTGCTCCCAGCTCTTCAGCTACGTTTGGACGAAGAGGAAACGCACAGTGTGCAGGAATGTGAAGGACAGCAGACAGAGAGACGGTGGTGGTCGTTTGGAGAGTAAATGAAGAAGCGGACATGCAGAGGATTGAAGCGAGATGAGGTGTGGATTCATACCCGTAATGGAACTTGGGGAGGCGTGAGAGAGAGAGCGAGCGCTGAACGGGGGGAAAAGAGGAATAACGAATGCATTTAGGATCAAAGCGGCCCTTTTGGACACAAATCACAGCAAAATAGGTGCCAGGACTGATCATCCTTGGGACTGACCTCACTGAAAAGCTCATTCGTCTTAAATTTTCACCAAAACGGTGCAAATCGGCAGCAGACGGGAACCAAAAATGAATCACCTTCGCTGTTATTTCCAAGCTTTTCCAGAGGCTTCCTCCTCCCTTCCTCCCAGCTGTGGCCCAATCCATAAAAGTATTGAATACTTATTGAATCCGTAGCGCTACAGAGGCGAAAACTGGTGGACGACCCAACACAGAGATGTAAAATGTATTAATGTATCAACATACAGAGCAGCTTTAAAACAAAAAGTCTAACAGAGAACAAAAAAATGAAGCGTCTGAAGCCTGACCACTGTTCAAGACCACACATTTCATAGGCTGTAGGTGCTTTTCCGACAAACAAGTTCACATCACAGTCCAGAACTGAACAAATCACATATTAAGCAGACTAGCGCCCCCCAGTGGGCTGCAAACATGCCAAATCAAGCCAGGTTTTCAACCAATCTGTAACGTTAATGATCAAATTAAACAGAAAAAGCATCAACTAAGGAAGTATGGGGACCTGAAGAGTCAAACTCAACACCAAGACTGGGTTTAAAGCCTAGTTCCAGGCACTAGGCTCAACCTCTGTCTGAGTAACTGACCCAAAATCCTGATGATTACCATAAAACAAATGCTATTCGCCACTGGAGCGTCCAAAATTAAAATCTGTTTTTATAAAAGTTGACCGTACGTTGGATTACGCTGTTGAAGCGACCTGACAAGGTTCCTCTCAACTAAGCAGAAAACTGAAACCAAGCTCAAAACACTGTGAGAAGATTCCTCAAACGTTTTAAACTGACAAATATGAGCCAAATGGCTCCAAATATTGATCCAACCCGACAGACGAAAGGATGCTGAACATGAACCTCAGCGAAAAGGGAGAGAAAGCATGCATGATAAGGCCTGAATACACTCAGTGCTTCCTAAACTCAACCCACATGGCTCATGGTGATTTAGTCACCTCCACTGTTCTCCATCGAGGGTATTATTTACATTCCTATACTGCCCTCTGCTGGTGGCAGAACTGCACCACCCTGCATGCTTCAGTCTAATTACAAACCCGTGACTCCAGGAGCTGTTCACCAGCTGTCAACCTCAGGACGGGAGCAACCATTATCGAGCGTCATTCACTTAAAAAACTGTCCGCCTTTCTCTAGTCTCACTTACTCCTTTATCAAAGTCAGGATGCGTCCCTTCAAAAAAAGACGAGGACTTTCGTCTTTCACTCAGTTTAGGGGGTTAAATGCTATAATGCATAACTGCTATTCACAAAACAGAAGGAGTCTGTGGTGCTCAAAGTCTCGTCCCAGGCTCGACAGAACCGGCTGGTCGGATCTCTTTCGGCTTTTCCCGTTTCGGCTCCACTGCTCGACGCTTGTTTTGAGTGTTGTGAGGATTTTGCAGCAAAGCTCCGGCTTCCCTCCAGCAGCCGGCTGCTCACCAACGCCCTTCCGTCTCTTTGCTTTCTGGGTTTTTCTTGAGGAGGTTCCTCAGCCCTCGATAATGGTCACGTCAATGTGAGACAGATCTATCATGTGCCTATATGATCAGAAGAACATGTGGTTCCACGTTAGACACACTGACAGGACCTTCTGAACTCCACAACTTCCTACGATGGTCCACAACTTTGCTCTGCCTTTAAATTAACCCTCAGATGTGAGTTACTGTTGACAATAACAAAAGCATCTTGTACATTGGAAAAAACGGTGTGTTGAAGTGAAATCATCTTAAATCTAGTCAATGCATCATTAATTTATTGGATATTAATTATATATATATATATATATATATATATATATATATATATATATATATATATATATTACATCTCATTTGAGATTGTTGGAAGCTTTATATAAGATTATTTTACTTATTTTTAGACTCTTTTTCTTTTACCAAGTTAAATATACAGCGCTGCTGACAGAAGAAAACCTTGTTTCTCCAAAATGGTAACTTTAGAGTAGAAGGAAAAAAACCTACTTTACTTTTAATGTAAGTCAATGGAACCAGAATTTTTTCCAAATCATTTTGGGCCGTTTCTTTTGGTCCAATCTTCATGAAATGTAAACACAATGTAAAGAGCAACAGGCATTTTCATATGTCACAAACAGAAAAATGACAAAAATGGAGGTTTTCTTCTGACAACAGCGATATATTAATAAATACACACACCCTCACATGAGTATATTTATATATATATATATATAAAAATATATATATATAGATATATATAAATATATATACAAGTGTGTGTGTGTGTGTGTGTGTGTGTATATACATACACACACACACACACACACACACACATACATACATACAAAAAGACAGAAAATATTGCTTGTTTCAAGCTTATTTCTTTCAATAAACATACCGTCCGGTACAGTAAGATAATCATGATCAACTAAGAGGAGATTAATTAATGATTTGAATTTTTTGACACCAATACAAATAGAAAAACGAAGCTTGGTTAAGTTATAAATTATTAAATCATTGTGGAATTATGTAATGTACAGCAAAATGACAATAATAACTCCAGGCTTCCAGTACTTCCCAAATGAGTTTCTACTGAATGGCACTCGCAGTACAGAAACTGTGCTGAAAAAAAGGGTGTTTTTTATTTCTGCTTTCGATGCACAGTGATTAAAAAAGGGAAAACAGATGGAAACTGGCCTGCTGCTTTACTGAGGAGGCAGAAAGTGTCTCACCTGTGGAAGCTGTGCTGAAAGCTCAGAGCATGCTGGGGGTTCACAAACTTGGCAATCGCCTTCCTCTGCTCCGGCAGCATCTTAAACATCTGAACAGAGAAACAAGCAGACTCAGACACACGGCTCAGTGATACAATCACACATCGGCGATGACAGAGCAATAAAACAGGGCAGTAAAATGGAAGACCACTGTTTCTTTCTAAATATCTGAATAATTAAGTGGTTAAGATGTAAAAGTCATTCAGAGGAAAAAAGTGAAAAATATGAAATCATACATTTTCTTTGGGGACTATTTTGCCTCACGATGCCTTGCATGTATCCCTCCACCATGAATTAATTAAAAAAAAAGAAAGGCTTTAGGCCAAAACCTCAAAACTATCAAAACAGTGTCTCAGTCATCAGGAAGTGAATTCATAACCATTTCATGTAGGAACTTTCTGTGAGGGAGCTTTTAGAGGTGGACGTCTGGTTCCTATCACCACCACTGTGAACAGTTCTGACTCGGTAAGTTTCTCTAGAACGGAGCGTTTCACACCAAACCACTCTGAACTGCTCTGTTTACATCTGAACAGTTTAATTGTGAAGACATTTTTGAAAATCTGTCCTAATGAGTCATAAAAATATGAACACACTAAACTTTATGGTTTCCCAGTGATATCTATATCTGAATTCCAGAGCGGTACAGACTCACTGGATGAAAACACCCTGTTCAGTCACTCTAACTGGATCTGAACCTCAGAGTAAAGCACGTTCAGCAGTCAGAGTGAGCTTGCAGTGCACTGTTCTACAGCTAGATGGCATCATTTCATTGAATTCTAAAGATAACATCAAGAGAAGCATCACAAGGGTACAGATCAGCATGCTGAGGTCAGACCAGGTCAGAGCTCTGCAGAGATGAGTGTTTTCACTCCTTTTAATTCTAAAGAATATGATGTTCTTAGAATGAGTAAATTATCTCAATCTGTCTCTTAACTGGGGTAAAATGAGTGTTAAACATGTTTTAATATCAGAATTCATATCACAACTGAACAATACAGAAATATAATCACATCAAAACGAAATGATTTAAAAATCTCACTGGCTTGTTAAATTCTGTAAATGTTGCAGCTCCTTTAAATACGTGTGATTTAGATGTTCTGTTGTTGCTTCTCTATTAATCCATTCATTTCTCCATCATCTATCAGTCCATCCATCTTTTGATCTATCCATCTGCCCATCTACCTATTCATCTACTCTACTTATCCATTTGTCTACTTATCCATCTGAATGTCTATCCATCCAATCATCCACCTAATAATCCATGCATCCATTGACCTTCTCTATGTATCCATCCATTTACCTATATATTTATCCTTCTATCGATCTATCCATCTCCCGATCATCTATCCATCTTCCTATCTATCCATTTAACATCCATCTTCTATTGATTTACCTATTTATTCATCAATCTCACTATCATCTACCTGTCTATCAATCCAATCAGCGATTTACCAATCTATGCATCCAACTATCTCTCTCTACTTATCCATGTATTTATCTGTTTATTCTTCTCTTTATCGATCCATCCATCTACCTATCCAACTCTCCATCTATCAATCTCTGTATGTCCATCCATCGTCCTATCGTCTATCCATCCATACAACGTCCACCTACAACTGATTTACCTACATCCATCTCCCTAGTGATCTGTCCATCATCTACCTGTCTATCCTTTTACTTATGCAATCCTCCATTGTTCTATCTATCCGTCTGCCAATCTCTGTCTCTGTCTATCTTTCTATTTCTTCCAATTCATTCGGCTATACATCCACCCAACAATCTATGCATCTTTTTATCCATCTACTTATCTAGGCATCCATCCTTCTCTCTATCGATCTGTCTGTTCATCTGCCTACATATCCAACTGTCTGCTACCCATCCATCCTTCTTTTAATCTATCCATGCTTTCATCTATCCATGTATCTATGCATCTACCCATTTACGGATTCATCCATTCTTCAACCCATCCATCATTTTTCACCCATTCATCCATCCACCCATTCTTCTACACATCCATCCATTCTTCTACCCATTCCATCCATCTATTTGTCTACCCATCTATCATTTTTCATCCATCCATCCAACCACCCATCCATTCTTCCATCCACATATCTGCCCGTGCTGTGCAGCCCTGTGGTTGTTGTCCTGGCTGTACCTGTATGGGGCCGATGGAGTTCAGCAGGTTTTTGATCTGCTTCTCGGTGGTGGTGGAGGACAGGCCATCGATGGACACTGTGCTGGGCTGAGGGTCCGGCACTCGGGGGTTCGGCCTGTTCTGCTGCATCATCATCCGTCCTCCGCCTCCTCGACCCACCTGAGCCCCACGACCTCGACCGCGACCCGGAACGACGACCTGAGGACGGCACGGAGCACCGAGAGGATAAAGACATCAGCACAAACTCACCTTCTGCCCTTTAAAACAGCTAAAGACACCTGAACCTCAGATTCAGCAAGAGCTGAAAACCCTGCAGGACGCTGAGCGCTGGGCCAGATCTGTGCCAACATTCATTCATTCAGCACGAGCTGCTGATAATACATACGAATGATAAACTCATAGTAAAGCAAAGCCCTTTAGTTTGGCTCATGGATCGCAGAGGGCACTGCATCAGCGACCTGATTGGTTAAGTTTAAACAGACTTCCGCAAACAAACTTGCTGTAAAAACAGCCTATAAGAGCGTCACTGCTTCCCAGTTCCATACCAGCAGGTTTATGGAGTTTTGTGGAGGAAACAGAATAAGATTTAGCATCCAGCACTGACGAAAGAGCAACGGTCCTCTCCTGCATTTTATCCAACACTGAACACAATTAAAAGAACTGTTGAGACTCAGATCAGTGTCTGTCTTTACAGGCAAAGACTTTTGCCAATCTGATGGAATACATTCTGATTATAGTTTAAGACTGAGGTGTTTATTCTCGCTCAACAATCAGTTTACATGCTCACTACAAGTAATCAGATCCAAAATTACACGCATGCGTAGAGAACCACTTAGTGTAGACGTTACCATGACAACCTACATCACTTGAGCCCAGTCAGAGTGAGATGAGCAGCAGTGAGCAGTGCTTGTGTTCTTAATGACTTTAAAATGATGTCAGACTCAGGAAAACGTCCTTCACATGTCCTTATTAAAGAAGGCCGAGAGGAAGACGTCGTGTTCTGAGACACATAAGCTGGACGTCCGTCCCACCGCCGTCTTTTAAAGATCAGAGCATAAACTTCGTCTCCTCTGCAGACCAGTTTCTGCTCCGCCATGTTGAACGGTATAAACTTTCACTATGACGTGACGAACATGATCAGAACGGACTTAAACTTTCCGATAGGGAATGTAATCAGATACAGGCGTTTACACGGATATTATTCCTCTATTTAACAGATTATTTACAGGATTACCCACCTCGATCAGTCGGATAGAAACTGTATTGTGAAGGACTTCAATCAGACTAGACTATTCTGACTGAGGTGTTTACATGGATGTATTCTATTCCGACTGAGCTATTAGTCAGATTATTAATGGATTATTAGGTTGTATGTAAACGCGGCTAACGTTCTTACTTGATGAATATGTACCGCTGTGCATTTGTGTGTGATGAAGTACCCGGTTAGTCTGGTTTGCAGCCACTCCTCCAGGTTCCTGTGGCTGCTGTGCTCCTCCTGTTGCCACGGTGACCTTCCTCACGGCGCTGACCCTCTGCTGAGGGGTGGGTCGGCCCAGCTGCTGCTGCTGCTGCTGAGGCTGCTGCTGCTGGTGTTGATGTGGAAGGGGTGCTGGAGGGGCTACAGGGGTCGGAACAGAATCTCCCTGCAAAACACACAGCATCCAGATCGTTTGACTCAGGCAAGAAACACATGCTGACCGACTCATAACTCGACTCGGTCTTGCCCTTTAACGACTCGAGACTGGACTCAGAACTTGGGAGATGTGCCTTGTGAAAAATATCCGCCTGAGGCCTGATTAAATTAGGAGCATGTTGGGTCCAACACCAATCCTTTCAGTACAGAAGAGCCTTCAGTCTGAGAGACAGATACACGATATACTCGATAACAGCAGTCCTGTGTTTACAGACTGACCAGTGATTAACAGGGTGGAGGGCTGATGTACTGTAGAGCAACAGACGGACTACAGTCTGTAACTGTACACCTACACAGTGGAGCTATTAGATAGGCGTTTCTAATAAAGTGTCCAGTGAGTGGAGGCACAAGATGGGTGTTTCTGATAAAGTGGCCAGTGAGTGGAAGCACAAGGTGGGTGTTTCTGATAAAGTGGCCAGTTAGGTGGGCGTTTCTAATAAAGTGGTCAGTTATCGGAAGCACAAGGTGTGTGTTTCTAATAAAGTGGCCAGTGAGTGGAAGCACAAAGTGGCTGTTTCTGATAAAGTGGCCAGTTAGCGGAAACACAAGGTGGGTGTTTCTAATAAAGTGGCCAGCTAGGTGGGTCTTTCTAATAAAGTGGCCAGTTAGTGGAAGCACAAGGTGGGTGTTTCTGATAAAGTGTCCAGTTAGCGGAAACACAAGGTGGGTGTTTCTAATAAAGTGGCCAGTTAGGTGTGTGTTTCTAATAAAGTGGCCAGTTAGTGGAAGCACAAGGTGGGTGTTTCTGATAAAGTGGCCAGTTAGGTGCGTGTTTTTAATAAAGTGGCCAGTTAGCGGAAGCACAAGGTGGGTGTTTCTGATAAAGTGGTCAGTTATCGGAAGCACAAGATGGGTGTTTCTAATAAAGTGGTCAGTTATCGGAAGCACAAGATGGGTGTTTCTAATAAAGTGGCCAGTGAGTGGAAGCACAAGGTGGGTGTACTTATAATGGATGTACTGGTATTAGCACAAATAGATAAAACACTAATACAAAACAGCTTGTTTAACATATTTCACATATTTTTTGTAAAACAAAATAATTTATATTACAATTTAATTATACCTTTTAGTGCTAAAACATCTGCTATTTCACAGCTGTACAGCAGCTTTTTTTAGAGACTGCAAAGCCGACATTCACTTCTGTCACAGCGATACAGACAGAATTGGTAAATCTCAAGATAAATTTGGTGGAAATAATATAAAACAACCTCACAAAAATATATTAATCTAACCTAATGAGGCGATGCCCTGGAACGAGCTCTGCCTGAATTACTGAAGTCTTTTATTAATTATGACTTAAACCTTCTCCAAAATCACCGTTATCGACTCCCCTCCATCAGCCCGTAATACAGCAGTAGCAGGTGCATCTTTCTGCTTGGAGCTGACGGGGTGATAGATTAATGCAGCTGAATAGAAAATCCGGAGCATCTTATTACCCGTGTTGGCTGCTAAGCTGCATTATTCCGGGGCGTATGGGGGTTGAGGGGGTTGGCAGCCTCCCCTCCCCCATCCTCCTGCTATTGTGCAGCCTGATGAAAATTTAATTTGCTCTTATCGGTAGAGCTGAGCTTAGAGAAGAGGAGGAAAATAAATAAAAAGAAGAAGAAAATCTAAATCCGTCCAAACTGCCATCTCCGCCGCTCTCGCCAGGTATTATTACACTGATACCCACGCAGACGAAGAAGATTAATTGCGCTTGTCCCGAGATTGACGGCTATTCTAACGCACCTTAGTGACAGGCGGCTGGATAGAGAGAGAGAGCGGTAAAAGAAAGAGAGGGGGAGAGAGAGCGAAAGAAGGGGAAGAAAAGATAACATTGTCAAGCTGTTGAGCATGACAGCAGTAGAATGTCTCCGGGTACCATCTAGAGGATCTGCCTCTCTCCCTGTCTCCCCAGCGCGAGGCACCTCACGTATCTCAGCGCAGGTTTCTATTAGCGCACCTGACACAGTTATCTTCATCGCAACCAGAGATTCTAATCCGCCTTTGAGGGCGGAGAGGATGGATTGGCTGCTTTCGAGACAGGAAAACATCTCTTAAAAAGCCCCCGAATCATCTCCTTTTCATGGTTAAGAAATCTATTAAGGCCGGACGCGAGCGCCCGTCACGTCCGTGAAGCGGTCAATTCCAGCGGCAGAGATAAACTCCTCCAGGGCGCCGAGGGTCCTGATGGAATAGCCTGACTTAAAGAAGACACAAACCCTTTACGGCGCTCGCGGCTCTCGTCACTCAACGTTAACCGCAAATGCCAAACGGCTCACTTTAATGGCGTAAAGAAGCGAGTGCCATTTCGGCGCCTGAAAGGCAAAGCGCGGCCTGTCGTCGCAGCAGAAGCATCATAACGGAGACGGTTTACGGATCAATTCGGTCAGAAAGAGACGTCGGCTTTAAGTGTCACTCTTAACTTCCCGAAGCTCTGGCACTTCGGTGACTTTTAAGAGTAATTTGAAAACGCTCTGCCTTTTCCCACAGAGACTGTGATGCTCTGCTAGAACAACGTGTGAACTTTAAGAGAGAAGTCAAAAAAATTTAATATTTCTGCATTGATAATGGTTAACATGGAGTCTTTCAGAGTGGTTTGGTCTGGAACTCTCACTCTAGAACCTTTTCACAGCGGGGGTGATAGGAACCAGGAAACTACAGACACGTCTTAAGTCTGAAATCTGATCTGTTTGGCCTCCATGACGACTTCAGTAGCTATTCCAGAATTGCAGTTCCTGACTTCATAATCTCATCATGAACTCCAGATAAGAAAACAGCATCACACAAACATCCTAACTGGACTGAACCTCCTAAATCCTGTCCTAACTTTAGGATGAACCCCAACAGGGTCCTCACTTCTGTTTAAGGTCCGTTTCTATGGTTTTTAGGCAGCTGTGTCTGCAGCATAGTTCACTACCAGCATAATGAGCTCCATTTATTTCTACTGTAAAACGCTGCTTTCACTGTGAGATGATTTTCTTTTCTAACTCTGCGTTTTAAAGATCTCAGACGCTGCAGACTCGATCTCCACCGCCCCTCTGATCACCTTCGTGTGTTAATGTTGATGATGAAATATTACAGTGATGGTGGTGAATAATGAGGAGACGGAGCTGAACGTGTGTCTGTTTATTAGGAGGAGTAACGTTAGCGCGCTCGGCTAAAGCGTTTGGGAAATGGAGACTGAAACTGCGGAGCGGTAACGCTCTGATAAACAGCAGGGGGTGCTCTCATGGTATTCACACCTTAGTTTATCAAACAGTTTTGTATGACCTTTATTTCATCAGTAACTGCAGCTGTCTGACTAACTAACTTTTGATTACGTTTATGTTTCAGCTGTGTGTGTATGTTTACTTCCCAGTCACTAAGTTAACACTGTGAGTCTTATTTAGCACCAGTCCAGCGGCGCCCTCTTCTCACGCTGGGGCTGAATCTCAAACGGCTCCCTCCGCCCTACATAGTGCACTACATAGGAGTTTAAACACTGGATCCTGCAGCCCAACAGAGCAAAATACAACTGAGAAGTCCTCATTTGGGACTCAGACACATCCACACTCCATAAATGATGCACTGTTTGGCTGTAGAGGCTAGAATTTCTAAACTTCCATAGCTAGAACACTATTTAGGGAGTACGGAGCCGTTTGGGATTCAGTTTGGGTTTGAAGCGACTTCTGACTGAAACACGGACATTTGAAGTGTGTAAAACATTCGAGCGTCATTTTTAGACTTTTATTCTGCCGTTTTACAGTGAATCATATCGTAAATACTTTAATTCAAGTCTGTGATATCAATGATGTTGTTTAGCCTACTGGCTGTTTTAGCCTGTTAGCTGGCTGACCAGCCTAGTTCTAGGTAAGAACATAAGTTTTTAGCCCCTCAGTTTAAACAAAAAACGGGTTCTTGCTTCATCAGTAGACTCGGTGCTCCATGTGAGCAGCATGAGAATCAAAGATTATTCCATTAACAGCAGAAGGGTTTTTCGCGCCGTGGCGCAGTGATACAGAGTTCAATTGCAGTGAGGCGGTCATAGGAGTGGTATATCGTGGATTTTACAACGGCTTTGATTCATTAGCAGCCACAGCTGCACAGCTCCGTCATTAAAGCAGCTGTTTTCTGGTTTGGTTTGTGGTTTGTTTACATGACGTTTCCAGTATAGGTGTCCTGAAGGCCTTGTGATGTGATGTGATGTGATACTACATTTGAACGCTCACTTGTTAGAGCTAAAACTGAGGAAGTCGACTTCATAGAGCACATCGACCACATTTTAAGGGTTATATGTGATTTTTTTTAATCCGTCCTAATGGATGTCCAGTGCGCACTCACCCCAGTCAGGCGTTTGACCACTCTCACTTTCTGTGGAATCTGCGGAGACCCGACGCTGTTCGCCCGCTGCATCACGGTCCTCTTCCCTCCGGGCCTGACAGCCTGCGGCTGGACGTCTCCAGTGGGGTTTGGGAACTGAATTAAAGCAGCACATGGTTATTCAAACATATGGATATCCGTCCTCATAGTTAGTCTTATCAGAGCTGATATATCTGTAATTAACAAAGTTTTAATATGAATTATGAATCTGTGTGTGGTTTTTCAGTCCAACAGTAATAACTGTGGAGTGATTTTAATCCAATATGAATCTGCAGTGTGTTGTTTTAACAGCACAACAGTAATAATTGTGAAATTAATTTTATCCAGTATGAATCTGAAGTGTGTAGATTTAAGATTTTAACAAAAATTACAAATTGATTTTAACTCCGTATGAATCTGAAGTGTGTAGTTCACAGTCTGACAGTAATAACTGATTTTAATCCAGTATGAATCCACAATGTGTCTAGTTTTTACAGTACAAGATCAATACCTGAATTTATTTTTATCCAGTATGAATCTGCAGTGTGTGCAAATTTTAAGGTCTGACGGTAAAAACTAGTGTAATTTTAGTCCAGTATGAATCTGCAATGTGTGTAGTTTTTATTAGCAGAACATCAATAACTGGATTTATTTTTATCCAGTATGAATCTGCAGAATGTAAATTTTAAGATTTTACAATAAAATTTCAAATTGACTTTTACTCCATATGAATCTGTAGTGTTTGTAGTTTATACAATGACAGATCAATCAAGTTTCATTTTAATCCAGTATGAATGCACAATGAATCTAGTTTTTGCAGTACATTAATAAGTAAATTTATTTTTATCCAGTATGAATCAGCAGTGTGTGTTTATGTTCTGAAAGTAAATACTGTAGTGCAATTTTAATCCAGCATGAATCTGCAATGTGCATAGTTTTCATTAGTACAACATTAATAAGTGAATTTATTTTTATCCAGTATGAATCTGCAGTGTGTAGTATTAAAGTCTGACAGTGATAACTGTACAGTGAATTTAACCCAGTATTAACATGTAATATGTGTCTGTTATATTATAACCCACTCACTGTCAGGGGTGATAAAATGCATCCAATGCGTTATGATGATCTGATTACGTATGATCTGAACAACATTTCAGCAACATTAAATTAAAATGTTAATCAATTATAACCAACTATAATTTTTTTCAATAAAATATTGTATTAATTGTTTGGCCAACTTCAAACATACAAATTCCAAAATAAAAGCTTGTGTATTTTTTTTGTATCCAGTGTGCTTTTTGTTTAAATAACTGTCAAGCAAACCATAAACAAGCTTTAATAAAATTTAATTACGCACTAAATCATTTTCTACATTAGTAACTGAACTGAATCATCAAAGCCAGACATCTATACTCATTAATATCTACTAATATTTTGTAGTTGAGATATTGAAGTGCGAACATTCAACGCCGCTGTTCACAGGTGGAGTACCTGTCTCTGAGGGTTGGTGGGAGGTTTCCTCTGCTGCTGGAGCTGCGGGATGGGCTCAGGCTGGACGCCGTGAGGCTCGAGGCTGGCGCTCTGCAGGCGTGTTTTAACGTTTCCGCGGGGAAGGCTGGGCGCCTGCGGTGCTCCGTTTGGGGCGAGAGAGGAGGGGACCGGCTGTGCGGGCTGAGGGGCAGGCTGGGGCTGAGAGACCAGCTGTGCTGGGGCTGACTGAGTTGGATTCAGGCTCCCAATTCGCTCCAGAAGCTCCTTCTTCCGAACTCCCGCCTGCATCTGTCTACGCATCTCCTTCCTCTTCAGGATCTCCTCCCTCAGTCGCTTCTGCTCCTCGATCTTCAGCCGATACTGACGGGTCTCCTCGTCCTCATCCGGATCCTGAACGTTAACATGCCAAATAAATGTTTTAAGATTTTGCCAAACTGACACTGATGACTAAACGCTGTAGCTCAAATTACACTGGTTAATTTTAGCTGACTCAGCACTGAACCTGCGCAGGTACATCTGACTGGTTGACCTGCGTCTGTGTGTTTGGGTGGTTTTTCTATGCAGATGTATTTAGACAGTTCATGCAGAAGTGTTTGGCTGGTTTACCTGTGCAGGGATGGCTGGGGGGGGGTTTCCATATGCAGGTATGTTAGGCTACTTTACCTGTGCAGGTGTATTCAGCTAGTTTACTTCTGCATCTGTATTTGACTAGTTTACCTGCGCAAGTGTATTTGGCCATTTTACCTGTGCAGGTGTATTCGGCTAGTTTGCCTGTACATCCGTATTTGACTAGTTTACCTGCACAAGTGTGTTTAGCTTCTTTACCCGTGTAGGTGTATTCAGCTAGTTTGCCTGTGTATCTATATTTGACTACTTTACCTGTGCAGGTGTATTTGGCCATTTTACCTGTGCAAGTGTATTCAGCAAATTTGCCAGTGCAAGTGTATTCGGCTACTTTACCTGGGCAGGTGTATTTGACTAGTTTACTTGTGCAAATGTATTCGGCTACTTTACCTGTGCAGGTGTATTCGGCTACTTTACCTGGGCAGGTGTATTTGACTAGTTTACTTGTGCAAATGTATTCGGCTACTTTACCTGTGCAGGTGTATTCGGCTACTTTACCTGGGCAGGTGTATTTGACTAGTTTACTTGTGCAAATGTATTCGGCTACTTTACCTGTGCAGGTGTATTCGGCTACTTTACCTGGGCAGGTGTATTTGACTAGTTTACTTGTGCAAATGTATTCGGCTACTTTACCTGTGCAGGTGTATTCGGCTACTTTACCTGGGCAGGTGTATTTGACTAGTTTACTTGTGCAAATGTTTTCGGCTACTTTACCTGTGCAGGTGTATTCGGTTACTTTACCTGTGCAGGTGTATTCGGCTACTTTACCTGTGCAGGTGTGGTCGGCTACTTTACCTGTGTAGGTGTATTCGGCTACTATACCTGTGCAGGTGTGGTCGGCTACTTTACCTGTGCAGGTGTGGTCGGCTACTCTACCTGGGCAGGTGCATTTGACTAGTTTACCTGTTCAAATGTATTGAGCTACTTTACAGTACTTTTCAGCAGGTATATCTGGTTAGTTTACCTGTGCAGGTGTATTTGGCTACTGTACTTGTGCAGGTGTATTCAGACAGTTTGTCTGTGCATCTGTCTTTGACTAGTTTACCTGTGCAGGTGTATTCGCTTAGTTTGCCTGTGCATCTGTATTTGACTAGTTGACCTGTTCAGGTGTGTTTAAGTGGTTTATTTGTGCAGGTGTGCTTGGCTGGCTTACTTATGCAGGTATGGTCTGTTTTCCACAGCAAGTATGTCTGGCTACCTTACCTATGTAGGTGCATTTGGCTAGTTTGCCTGTGCATTTGTAATCGACTAGGTTACCTGTGCAGGTGTGCTGGGCTGAGTGGGTGGGCTTTCTTTCTTAGTCTCTGAAGGTGTCGAAGGCGTTGGTGCTGCTTTAGCAATGCACCCCCGCCCACGTCCTACAGCTCCGGCTGCTAGTCCTTGCCCGGGTTTTACTTCCTGGGTTGCTCTGGTTACGAGCCTGGCCTGGCCGGCGGGCGCAGAGGGGCGGACAGTGTTGTTGCTGGGGGCGATAGGCAGTTCACGGAGGTTGCTGTTGCGCTGGGGACTCTGAAGCTGCTGCAGGGAAGAGGGAGACGCCTGCAGACACAGGAGGAGGAGAGGAGAACGAATTAGAATCTTTATCTGTATCAGTAATGCAGATCACCATACCAGAGCCAGTTTACGGGGAGCCTGCACACTTTCCTATTTCTACCAAAAAAATCCATTATGCCAAATAATGTCTGTAAAACGCTAGAGGGCGCCAGCGAGCAAATCCTCAATGAATGCGGTGAAAGCGAAGAAATGATTAAAAATGAGAAATTGAACATTCTGGCCATTTAAGCGGGAAAATCCTTTAATTTTGGAAAATAGAAGAATGTATTAAAACATATAATAAAAAAAGGCTAACATTACTGCTAAAGAGCGCTGACTGGCTGGCATTACCGCTACTGAGCGCTGACTGGCTGGCATTAATGTTACTGAGCGCTGACTGTTTGGCATTACCGTTACTGAGCGCTGACTGGCTAGCATTGCTGCTACTGAGCGCTGACTGGCTAGCATTGCTGCTACTGAGCGCTGACTGGTTGGCATTACTGCCACTGAGCGCTGACTGGCTAGCATTGCTGCTACTGAGCGCTGACTGGCTGGCATTACTGCCACTGAGCGTTGACTGGCTGGCATTAATGTTACTGAGCGCTGACTGGTTGGCATTACTGCCACTGAGCGCTGACTGGTTGGCACTGCTGCTACTGAGCGCTGACTGGCTAGCATTGCTGCTACTGAGCGCTGACTGGTTGGCATTACTGCCACTGAGCGCTGACTGGCTAGCATTGCTGCTACTGAGCGCTGCCTGGTTGGCATTACTGCCACTGAGCGCTGACTGGCTAGCATTGCTGCTACTGAGCGCTGAATTGTTGGCATTACTGCCACTGAGCGCTGACTGGCTAGCATTGCTGTTACTGAGCGCTGACTGGTTGGCATTGCTGCTACTGAGTGCTGACTGGTTGGCATTGCTGCCACTGAGCGCTGACTGGTTGGCATGCTCCCTGCATAGGAATGAGGAGAAAGCGAATTTGACACACTGGCATCACAAAAACTCCAAATCCCACAATTCTCTGCTCTTAGTGCAGAACTGAAGTGCCTCACCATCCTCATTCGTCCCGGGTTGTTGCGCTGCTGGCCGTTCTGGCTGCGCTGCTGCATCTGCCTGGGGCCGCCCTGCAGGGGCTGGCGGAAAGGCGAGTGGGAGAGGTGCATGATGGGATGCTGCTCTCCGGGTTGGCGCTGGTGGTGCTGCTGATGCTGCTGGTGTTGGTGTTGGTTATGTGGCGGTGGAGGCTGCGGCTGTGGGTGACCGTGCGACTGGACGTCCTGTCTGTGCTGCTGCTGGTGTAAAGGATGATGGGAAGGCAAATCGTGGTGCTGGGGCTGAGAGTGAGGCTGCATGAGACCCTGGAGATCACAAAAACATGCAAACCATTAAAAAAGGAGGGAAGGAATCAGACCTACAAGCTTATCGTGTTCATCAGCGTGAACAGCGAGACATTTCGTCCCCTACGTTTCCCACGGCTGTCACACCACAGCTCACACGGCAACTCACTGACAGGAGGGCAAATAAAGTCAAACCCCATTTCAATACTTTATTTAACGTGTCCTCGTCCACTTTGATTCACCACAACCGTCGTTCGCGCCTTTGGTTAGGTCAGCTTCAGCGAGCTAATCGACCAGCCATGCAAACTCTGCAATGCAAAACATTTCTTTGATATGTCTGAACATCACACACACATCATTTGTGAATAATTGGCTATAAATGTAATGAGTTTCTTTCTGTTGTTGGGAGCCTTGTAGCCTTTAGCATGCTGGCTAGCCAGCAAGCAGAGTGAAGCGCTGAAGTTGTTTCAGCTGTCGTGCATAAGAGATGAAGCAGTTTTCAACCCAAAGCCCAGCAAATCCAATTTTATGGTTTGAAATATTATGTTTTTAAGCTCTTTAAGAAATTATTTGTGCTAATTCAGTACTGAAATGGTCCTCAAGAGGCGCTGGGGATTCCAACGATGTGAAATCGAGAGGCTAAGATGAAGACACGATAAAAAAAATGGTTCTGAAATGGGTGGCAGGACTGGCGTTTTTGGATAACAGATCAAGGCGAATAAAGAAAAGAAAGAATAATAATAATAATAATAATAATAAAAATCTAACTAGGGAAGCATCAAAATTTAGGCCACCGATAACGTGAAAACAGCTGAAAGTGGCACTTTTAGTTTCTGGAATCAATAAATCTAAAAAATCTATAAATAAATAAAACTAAAAAACCACTTAAAGAACCCTTCCCATTATTAAAGCGTTCTTTGCATCGTGAAAGAGTTTTCCAGATTGACTGAGAAAGTGCTGTAGATGGTTCTATATAGAACCCTTTTGAACAGGGTTCTATATAGCACAAAAAAGGGTTCTTCTATTGTTACAAGCCTGACACAGTAACAAGAGAAGAACCCTTTTTGGTGCTACACAGAATCCTTTTCGAAAAGGTTCTATACAGAACCATGAGCACTCAAAGAACCCTTTGGATGGTTACCGGGATCTTTGCATGGTGAAATGGAACGTGCTACAGATGGTTCTATATAGAACTTTTTTGAAAACGGTTCTATTTAACACCAAAAAGGGTTCTTCTATTGTAACATACCTGACATCGTAACAAATATTTTTTCTCTTTTTCACGATGCAAAGAACCATTTAACCATGGAAAAGGTTCTTTGAATGTTCACGGATCTATATAGAACCATTTTCTTTACTAAAGAATCACTGAAGATCATCTTTAAGTGTGTAGCTAAAGCAAAAATGCACAGTTTTTTATTTTAAGCAGAACAAAACATTTCTTTAGGGTCGGATTTCAGCAAAGGAGACAAATTTGACCCAAAATAATGCAGTTTAATTATTTTCATTGTTAGACAGCCTGAAAATAAACATTTACGCTCAACTTCAAAGCGCAGTAATTTAACAGTTTAACCCCAAGAGTGGAGCAGCTTCAGCTGGAACCAGAGCAGAACTTCAAAAACACAGTTGAACTCCATTAAAAATAACCACAATCTTTAAATCTGTGTCCAAACTAATCCGGTGACCTCAAACCAGAGACACACACGAACACCAGGTGAACACTGGAGGGCAGTGTTGGCTGAGGTTTGTTTTCAGTTTGAGGAGGGGGCGCCAGGACCACCGCTGCTTCAGACACGTTTACACAAGACCCCTTCTGAAAACCTACAATCAGAGCGTGATATTTAACTCGCGGAGCCGGACGCTTCGGTAAAATCACTCACATGACCTACAAAACCACTGACTTCATTTCTGAAACGGCGGAGGATTCAGCTCCGACCCACCCACCTTACTCCGGCACCCCACGATGCTCTGAGTGACGTACGGACAGAAATACTGCCGAAACGTAAACGTCGTAAAAGCTAACGACGTCCTAACATGATAGAAATGTGGGAATAAATAAAAATATATATGGGTTTATTGTACGCTGGAATGTTTGAGTGTCAATGTTTGTAATCGATCCGACAACAAAAGCCTGAACCTGCTTTAATAAAATACAATTTAATAAAATAAATTTTTTATTTACTATGTAAAAACTATGTTTAATGAGCTCATATTTCAACAATAACAACTGGGCTTTTACGAAGCCACGTTCAGGTCTTTATCGAGACGTTTGTACTTCTAGGATCGCTGTTCTTGTCATACTTTAAGTTTCACTCAGCTTTAAGGGCAGCAGCGAACCACACGTCGTCTCAGAAACGCTTCGAAGACATTTAATGGTCATAAAACGTAGAGATGGGCAACATGGCAAAAATATAATTTTGCAATACACAATATTTTTCCAGTCTTCAGGGGCCGGATTCACAAAAGTGTCTCAAAGAAAATTTTCTTTCTTCTTTCTTTCATTCTTTTTCTTAACTTTAGTCTTAAGAGGTTCTACGACACTGTCACTGGTGCCTTTTCTGCTTGGATCGTCTTATAAATGAAAAACAAATCGTCTTATAAATGTTTATTGGTCCTGGTTCTGAACAGCTGGCAAACCGTTCCGTTTCTGAAAGCAGTTGAGCTGTGAGAAAGTAAACACAGCCGCACACAGTGACCGCGCCAAACGGTAGAACAAAGAACTTTGAAATTATATCCAATCAGAGTGTGCGACGTTTGCACCCTTTCAGATTTTTTGATTTGCGTAACGAGGTCTGCGAAACCCCAGCAGACACACATTTAGTCTCTTTCATGTCATTTTTTGTCGAATGACGCTTGTCACCCGGACTATAAATTAGCCTTAAAGAGGCAAACTTCAGACACCATGTCTCAGCTGATCGATCACATTTGGATTAAGGTTGAAAGTTTTTTTCATATTTTTCGCTTTAAATTCATAAAAATTAAAAGCATCAACGTAAAAACACTCCGTGCGGATTCTCTGCGAAGGGACTTACTCTCTGGCGTACCTGCATCCCAAACGGCATATGCTGGGGGCTGAAGGGGGGCCCTGGCTGTTGGGGAGGGAAAGGCTGCCTGTGACCCAGGAAGCCACGGGGTCCGGGGGGCGCCGGAGGGCTGGCATGCTGCAGGTTGGGGCGTGGCGGCTCCCTCTGGAACATTCCTCCGGGCCCTGGAGGCCCCTGACCCTGGCCGATGCCAAGGGGCCCAAAGCCCGGCCCAGGGCCCGGAGCCCCACCCACACCTCCTGGACCCCCTGGTTGGGGAAACGACATGGGGCCCTGACCCGCAAGAGGAAGGACATTATTGTTCATGAGGGGGGCCGGACCTGGGAGATCGAAGATGTGCTGGCCAGGGAAGCGTGGTTCTGGAGAAAAAACAAGAATGACGATGGTGATGATGACGACTACCACGAGGGCTGTAATAATAATAATAATAATAATAATAATAAAAGAAAGCATGTGCTCATTTTTCATTGTAGATAATGTTTTCTGTTGGTTTTACTGTATTATCAATTTTTGAATATGTACATATCTAACAATGTAATACTGGATGTACTATTATTGTGTATATAATATTTTTATTGTTTATTCTTTTTATATTAAAGGTATATTAAGGTCTACATAACTATGCAAATAGGTCTGTCACATTTGTGTGTTCAGTTTATTATATTTAATTCTGAATCATTACCAAGTATAAAAATATGATCAAATTGGGGCAAAATTTGCATTGAATCGTCTTCTGAAGAATCTAATCGTAGGGAGGCCTCACAGCTGCTTTTCAGGCAGTGACTATGAAGCCACATTCATATGATTTTTAAAACATTTAGACTTGCTGTTCTTGTCGTACTTTAAGTCTCACTCGGCTGTAATGGCAGCTATGAACTGCACTTTGTCTCAGAAATGCTTCATTTAATGGGTCATAAAATGTAGAAGGTGGGCAATATGGCAAAAAAATAAATTGTGAAACAATATGTCACAATATTTATTATTTCAGACATCTAAGAAGTTAGAACGGAGAAAAAAGTGCTCCTACATTTTAAAATATACTATCAAAAACTAAACACAATTTTTGTTCAACATTTGGCACTAAATTCAGTTAAAGGGGATTAATTTTGCTCTCTTTGTAATGAAACAGGCCAGTCAGTGTCTACAAGTACTGACAACAGCCTCAATATATTCAGAAAAACACCGCACTGTGACAATTTCTATATGCATGCAATTATATGTTGTCTATTTGTCCAGCCCTATTAATAACATTATCCTTGACTGAGCTGAAACAGTAATGAACCACACGTCCACTCCACAACTGAAAATATTTCAGCCATAATCTCGAAATTATCAGCACTGACATGAAAAATAAGGGTGTGGTCTATTCAGAGGGAAACTAAAGAGTGGTAAGGTGAATAAAACAATTTAACAGCCCAAATTAAATCAAACAGCCAAGATATTTTTGTTCGCCTCTTTAGTTTTGCACTGAAGCTACAAGGCTAATGTAACTAACAAGGAATAGAAGTTTCCCCACCAGCTGGTATCAAGCCTAAATCACCACACATGCCTGAAAGCAAGCTTCAGATACCAGGCGTGTCTTAACTGACGGACTACATTGAGGAAAAAGTGGAAAAATACTGTGAGAGTTTGATATTTGGTTGAACTGCTCCTTCAGTTTGGTAATTCACTGTGTGGTCG
Organism: Colossoma macropomum; assembly: GCF_904425465.1. Taxonomy (NCBI): domain Eukaryota; kingdom Metazoa; phylum Chordata; class Actinopteri; order Characiformes; family Serrasalmidae; genus Colossoma; species Colossoma macropomum. The sequence goes on from NW_023494805.1 coordinate 42,277,944, forward strand.
TTCCAGACTCTGAGTCTGAAACTCTGACAGGTGACTGAAGATCATAATCTACAGCTCAGGCTGACATTTAGACCCAGCAACGGCACTAAGTTGACGGGTTCCCTGAAGGCTGGTCTCACCGTTGTTAAAGAAAGGCTCTCTCTCCTGGTGGGGGGGTGGGGGTCCTCTCCACGGCTCCTGGGGAGGGGGTCTCTGGGGCTGGACAAAATTGCCTTGGAGATGCTGCTGGAAGTCCACAGGAGCCTGAAGAGAGACGTGATGAAGAGAATATTGAAAACAATACCTCACAGATCAGGGAACTGTATTTAAGCGCTATGGCAAAAAAATGACATTCACATCGTAGATGATATGAATCATGATATTTAGTTTTTCTGAAGTTTGATAAGATGAAACAAACAAAAGCCCCAGCAGTATAAAATAAAACTATGAACTGAATGACTTGCTTAAAATACTGCACTGCATTACGTCCAAGCATCGTTTTATGCCTGACGCAAAAATTACTTGCCTATTTCTCCTGCTTATAAACATATAATAGCCAATAACCACGTTTACATGCAGCCTGATAATCCATTAATAATCCGACTAATAGCTCAATTGGAATAGAATACGTCCATGTAAACACCTCAGTCAGAATAGTCCAGTCCGATCGAGGCCATTCGGAATACAGTTTCTATCCGACTGATCGAGGTGGGTAATCCTGTAAATAATCTGTTAAATAGAAGAATAATATCCGTGTAAACGCCTGTATCTGATTACATTCCCTATCAGAAAGTTTAAGTCCGTTCTGATCATGTTCGTCACGTCACAGTGAGAGTTTATACCGTTCAACATGGCGGAGCAGAAACTGGTCTGCAGAGGAGACGAAGTTTATGCTCTGATCTTTAAAAGACGGCGGTGGGACGGACGTCCAGCTTATGTGTCTCAGAACACGACGTCTTCCTCTCGGCCTTCTTTAATAAGGACATGTGAAGGACGTTTTCCTGAGTCCGACATCATTTTAAAGCAGTTAAAAACACAAGCGCTGCTCACTGCTGCTCATCTCACTCTGACTGGACTCACGTGATGCTCGTTGTCATGGTAACGTCTACAGTACTCTACATAGCTCAGGAGTCGGCAACTGAAAATGTTAAGAAGTGCCATTTTGTCCTTTCAACAAAAATCAAACCATCTTGGGAGCCTCAACATTTTATTGAAGTTTTACCATCTTGGCTGTAAATATGGCTCAGTATGTAAGTATGTAATGTACCAGTATAAAAAAAAAAACAAAAAAACAAAATGCAGACTGACTTTGCTCTGCTTTAAGCTTTAGCTCAGCTATAGCCACTTTTCTCGCATCTCCAGCAGGAAACATTTCCACAAAAGTACAACAGTTTCTTGTAAAATATCTCTCAACGTTCGACTTTTTACGACGCTGAGGTCAGATTCTCATTCGCCAGCTTCTCGTTCAAATGTTCCTGTTCCACCTTAAATGGTGCCTGAGGCGTCAGAATGTAACTGCTGCACCATTTAAGGTGGAATGGGAGAATTTGACTTCAGCCTCACAACTTTTTATTGTTTGAAAGTTTCTCATTGCAGAGTAAACATATCAGGAAACCAGCTGGAGTGATTATAAATGCAAATAAGTCCATTCGTCTCCAAATTATCGATGTTCGTCTTAAATCTCTCTCTTTGCCGTTTCGTTCGCTGGCTAGGCGAGGCTGTTGCCTGTGTTGCTATTTACAGTAATATTTTACCGTAAAGGAGGATTATTTTATTTTTACCTACAAATCTAATTCAGCAGTGGAGCCGAAACAGGGCAGTAAAAGAGGAGTTGCCGACCCCTGGTTTAGCTGCTTTTGGGAAACCAGATGGAAACAAGCGTTTGGTCGTGCTGATTGTTGGTCAAAAGTCTTAACTGTATAATATTTGTAAAACGGAAAAGAGAAAAAGTGACTATGAAGGAGTTTAAGCACCTCGGTACCTCTCCCTCAACTCCCAAAACTCAGAATCTATCCTCCACCTTCCAGAGGAAAAGCCAGATAACGATCCTCTAATCCTCCTGCTGAATACCAATCCCCTCATCACCACCTCTTTTATTCTTTTAAAGCGCCGTCCGTCCGCTCTTAAGAAATTAACCTTCATTCAGAGCAGCCGCGCCGGACCACACAGCCTCCCTCGCCTCCTCCCGGCTCATTAGCAATGACTTAAGATGCGATCGAGCTTCCTAATCCGCGTTTTCAGGCAGGAGGCAAGGTGAGGCGGCGAGCGGCCACCAAGTTGCTTAGCGGAAAGTCAATCAGCCGGATTAGCTAAGCATCCGACGGGAGGAATGGCATTGTTAGCAGCGACTTCGGCGCTCCGCTCAAAAGGTCAGTCCCCCTCAGCACAATGGGAGCTTAAGGACGTCCACAATACCTCCGCAAGTTTGCATTCGCTCGATAAAATAAAAGGGAAAAAAAGGAGAGTGTCCTTTAGCGAGAAGCTAATCCTCTGGTCAATATGTAACCGGTTATGATCTGCTGGAGAGATAGAGGGAAAGGGCCAGAAAGACAAATGCCAGAAGCTGGGAAGCAGCTGCCAATCTGGAACAAGAGCTCAGCACGACCGGAATAAAACAGTGGAAAACTGGAATAACGGGAACGCGAAGAGGCGCGACACCAAAACACGATCGCAACCACAGAATAATATTTGTACTGAAAAACATATTTGTGCTCCGCCCCCGAGACAACTTTTAAACAGGAGATTCAGAGTGGTTTGGTGTGAAATGGTTCAGATGTCTTTACAGTGGTGGTGATAGGAACCAGGGGTCGCCATGACTACAACACAAATATAGACATTTTATTTACTATCCAGAACCACCAGTGAACCTACACGAGTCTTCTACACGTACTATTTTGCCTCACAGCGCCCTGCATGTATCCCTCCACCGTAAATAGAGTTTAAGTTCTCAAAACCATCATAAAGCAGTGTCTCAGTCATCAGGCAGTGAATTCATAACTATTTCACGTAATAACTTTCTGTGAAGGGCTTTTAGAGGTGGACATCTGGGGCTGGATTCTCGAAAGCTTTCTTAAAAAAAGGTCTGAGAAATTCATAAGAATGTTCTTAAATGCAATTCTCGAAAAACACTTTTAAAATATTCCCAAATATTCTCTGAAGATAATCGTAATTAGTTCCTTAATATTTTAAGAGAATCTTCACTGTTTTCTTATGAAGGCTACTTCGAATTTTACCTCATACCATAAATGAAGCGGGATACATTTTACATTTGTATTAACGGTCAAATACGTTATTAGTTTAATCCACTCAGAGCTGCAAAATGGGGAAAAAAACATCAAACCAACATTTTGTTCAGCAAACAAGATCTAGAGGTGATGGTGGAAGAAACAGCCAACGGGAAAAAACATCCTCTTTGGAAAATACGATAATTGTGGAGTGACGGTGGAAAGACAGAGTCGAGGATGGGCAGGAGCAGATCAATTTAGATGCTCACCTTTTCGACTCTTACAGCTTAAGATGAGTGTGAGTCTGTCGTAAGATTGAGAAAACATTTAAGAACAATGTTTTCAAGAATAACACAAAGTTAAAGTTATGAAAAAGTAAGATTTCTTAAGACGTTATCTGAAGAATAACATTTTCTTAAGAATGAAGTTAAGAAAAACACACACGTAGAAAGAGTCCAGCCCCTGGTTCCTATCACCACCACTGTGAACAATTCTGACTCCGTAAGTTTATCTAGAACAGAGCGTTTCGCACCAAACCACTCTGAACGACGTTTACATCTTAATTACGCAGGAACTATATATAAAAGTAATCCATGGAATTATTCTTTAAATGCAATGTAATGATTTCCGCCGCACCTCTGAAACGCCTTCTGATTTTTGATATCCTGATATACCAGCAGTGAGGAAAATATCATATTTCATCTCCTCCTCCCACTATTATGATTTTGCATTCAAAATAAATTTGGAAAAATTTTATAAACCCAACAAAAAGCGTAACACAACATTTTCACACCCATTTAAATTGTTGGTAGAAATCTACAGCGAGGCCTCCACCTTAACACTCCAAACCCTAGCTAACTGTGTTATCTGTCCTCCTGGTTTAAGCTGTTGCTAGTGAACGGCTAGACTTCTTCTCCCTCCCTGTCTAGAGAGTAAAAGGAGCACAGCGCCACCCAGTTTACTGAGGCAGCAACTCCTCAAAGTTTAATCCTTTTGTGTTAAAACCGGATTGAGGAACATATTTAATCAAACACACATCAAACATGGAAAATCAACAATAAAAGTTTAATTTTGATGACTCCTTTCGTTTCATCACTCTGGAATAAAACTTTGGCGCACAGAACGACAACAGGGAGCAAAAACAAATGAAGAAACATTTCAAGCGCAACAAACACACCCTGTTGCATAGCGCTGTTCACAAAAACAAACTCTGAAAATATCCGAGAGTGACTGAAACCTGACGGCAACTCGCAAACAATCTAATCCCAGCTTCGTCACCCGTTTACAGGAACACGGGTTGCACAATATGTTGGTTTTCTGCAGTAAGACAGCAACACAGCTCTGTATCAATCAAATACATGGCAATGATTAACATTCAGAAACGAGTAGTAAATATTCAGCAGAGAGAGAGAGAGAGAGAGAGAGAGAGAGAGAGAGAGAGAGAGAGAGAGAGAGAGAGAGAGAGGCCCAGCCTGCAGTAAGGTTAGATGTCCCTGTATGATAATGTATGCTAATCAGGCACCCAGAGGGCTAATAGAAGTTGCTGGCTGTCTAGTCATTGGCATTTTAAATGACGTCCTGTTTGTGCCAGACTGGGTGTGGGAGACAGACAGCTGGGGGAATTCGTCTATCTGGGGGGGTATGTGAGCACCTCCCTGACCAGATTAGTGGGGAAAACAGCTCTCCAAACCGTCAGCACAGCCTCCTGAAAGCCAAAAGCTCTTAGTGAGAGAGGAGAGCAGAGCAAAGCCTCATCCAGACCACCGAGGACCACTGTTAAAGAGGCAGTACAGTTAAAAATGAAAGTTACACAATTCCTCCAAAATTAACCGCCTTACGCCAAAACTGTAGTCCGTCAGCTGAGACACGACTGGAGTCTGAAGTTTACTTCTTTAGTTTTACACTGGAGCTACGAGGCCAATGGAGCTAAGTAATGGAAGCTTATAGCCACTGGGTTGGCATCTTGGAATCAGCAGGCCTAAATCATCACACGTGCCTCGTTGAGTGACCTCTAATAATCAATCTAATAATAATCTAATCAATTCTGGTGCTTTTATCTATAAAAACAAACCAACATAGTTCACACAGCTAAAAACAGAACTAGAAGCTATTATGTGAACTTCTGTCCATTTTATTAGCATGATGCTAACGAATGAGGTCTGTACAGAACCATGAATGCTTAAAGAACCCTTTGTATTATTAAAGGGTTCTTTGCATCATGAAAGGGCTCTTCAGATTGATGGAGAATGTGCTACAGACTGTTCTATGCAGAACCTTTTTCAAAAGGGTTCTATATAGCACCCAAAAGGGTTTTTCTATTGTCACAAGATTGAAATCATAATGGGTGCTATATAGAACCCTTTTCAAAAAAGGTTCTACATAGAACCATCCACCCCAGATTCTCTATCATAATTAAATGATCTGTATAACTAAGTGAGTAAGATGTAAACAGAGTCATTCAGAGTGGTTTGGTGTGAAACGCTCTGTTCTGGATAAACTTACGGAGTCAGAACTGTTCACAGTGGTGGTGATAGGAACCAGACGTCCACCTCTAAAAGCTCCCTCACAGAAAGTTCCTACATGAAATGGTTATGAATTCACTGCCTGATGACTGAGACACTGTTTTATGATGGTTTAGAAAACTTAAACTCCATTCATGGTGGAGGGATACATGCAGGGCGCTGTGAGGCAAAATAGTCCCCAAAGAAAACTTATTATATCAGATTTTCCAATTTTCCATCATCAACATTCCATATAAACTCAGAAGACTCGTGTAGGTTCACTGGTGGTTCTGGATAGTAAATAGAATGTCTATATTTGTGTTGTAGTCATGGCGACCCCTGGTTCTTATCACCACCACTGTAAAGACATCTGAACCATTTCACACCAAACCACTCTGAATCTCTCTGTTTACATCTCAAATGCTGAACTACTCGAATACTGTTGCCACTTAGGGCTGAAATATGAATCGTTTTTTATATTGAAATCGCAATTTAAGACCGTTTTAAGTGCAATTTTCAAATTGCAAGAATTAACCACAATTAAATTAATCACAATATCAGATAACAGAAAAGTCACAATCAGACATTTTCTCCAAATCGTTCAGCCCCACCTCAAATGTCTCTGTGTTAAAACTAAAGAAGAAAAACTTCAGACAGCAAACATGTCTTGCCTGATCAACTACATTCGGGATAAGGCGAAATTTCTATCGCTTTAATTGACCGTTCTAGGGAGGAACAGGAGTGACAGGTTCTTAAAGATCCGGCTCTCTTTAGGAGACGATGTTTCATTACCGAATACCGCTGCGTTCTTCTGTCACCAGAGCGCGTCTACGAGCTTGAAAGAGAGCGAGAGTGAGGCAAGCAGACGATCTGTGACTTATAACAGCCAGCACATCCGTCTTCCTCCTGTGGAATAAATCACTTTAACCACAGTATTGGCCGCTGCGCGATGGGGCCGTCTGTGTCACCCTTACGATTAATCTTTTTCCGAGCGCTAAAACGGCCATTTACATCCGTTTTCCATTTTCACTGCTTCCATTTGAATTTTAACATTAAAATGTTTGGAGAGGAGCAGGGTCCAGGGGCGGTTTTCCGACCTGACGGGCAGAGAATCGGCTCTCAGGAGCTGCTCGTTGAGTGACTGCATTAATTTCACCTTTAAAGCTCCGGGTTTGAGGAAAGTCAGCCCATTACAAACAACACAGGGTTTCGCGGGTGACAAAAATTCTATTTTCAGACACATTTACACTCGATTTTTTATTCTAAGATCAAGATTTGATTCTACTTCTGATATTTTCTATGTTAATGTCTTCATTCTACTTTAATTCTGCTCTACACAGATTGGTTTGACTCATATGCATGAAAGTTTTCCAACAGAAAACCCCACTGGGAACAAAAGCCCTCTAGGAAAAGTCCAGAATTTATAAGATCTTCGGAAAAATGCAAAGTCAGTTTAGCGTGGGTGTGTCCTTAGCACAAGCCCCACCCCTCCCCTCCCACTTTACTCTGACAGGTAGCACACAGGGGGCTAAATTTTGCTCACTGAAGTATGTTTCCATGACAGATGGAAAATGGGAGATGCTCAGAAAAGACTGACAATACATATTTACATTTTCTTACATACGTTCATTTTTTAATTTTTCTACAGTGTTACACCCTTAGTGGGCGGGGTGCACAGTTTTTTCCTTTTTATTTACCATTTTATATCGAAACATCCATCAATAACCAAAAGTTAGGGATTTGGGAGCATCCTGAGAGAGTAAAGCCACAATTACACTACAAACTTGAACCCCCGATTCTCATTCAGGCCGAGTCTGTGCTGGTCGGCTCAAGTCAGCCGATTTTGGGTCAGTCGGAGTCGACAGTTGGAGAGAGAATAGAGTAGCGTAAGAGCACAGTATTCTGTACGCTTGCAACTTTTACTATCTATGTAATAAAAACACTTTAATTTATCAACAAAACATCTGAGACATTGTCATATCCTTGTTTCCATCAAAACGGTTGGCATTTAAGCTGGGTTTGGACATCAAATCTGTGTAAACAGTGACCGCCCCCAGCAAAAAAATGACAGGTGAGGAAACACAGGGATGCGAATGTGAATGTGGGGTGGGGAAAACTTTCACATTTTCATTTATTGAGTTACCTGGCTGCCGTAAAATTTTGAGTTCAATGAACTTCAAATAATAAATTAACCAAAAAAAAACACAGATTATCTTTCTATTAACTTACTATTGGAAGTTCAATGAACTAAATTTTCAGGCAGCCAGGCCTCACTTTAAGTTAAAACACAATTATTTTTACAGTGTACAGACAGAAATGAGCAGAAAAGACTACAGCCTTTCTAAGTGGAATGAGTGCGAACAGCTCTATAAGACTGAGACAAAGGATCTCCCTCATAACAGCTTCAATGGAAAATGAAACAAAACATATAGAACGTCCTCTTCAGTAGGTTGTGGGGAAGTCTTCTTTTAAATGATGAACCAAAAGCTATGCAACAACAGGTTTTCACAGAAAAAATATCATTACGTAAAGCATTTCTATCGAGTTTGACGGAAACAACGGCAGAATTATAACTTTGAATAAATATCAAGCATCGAAAATTGAATCAAATCTTTATCTTGAGCTGAAAATCGCATTGAACCTGAAAGTATGTGTATCGTTACACACTTACCAGCAACTAATGACATTTACATTTAAATATATTTACTTACAGGAAATCTCTGAGGGCCGATGTTGGGCCTGGGCTGGTTCTGAGCAGGAGGCATCAATGGAACTGAGAGAGAGAGAGAGAGAGAGAGAGAGAGAGAGAGAGAGAGAGAGAGAGAGAGAGAGAGAGACTTTTATTTAAACCAAAAATGTTTGACACCATAAACACTCAGTCCCCATTCGTCACAGCTGGTCAGAGCGAGCGAGCGAGCGAGGGTTTATTCTCAGAGCTCAGACTCTCCCTCTCTCGCCCAGAGACTGAAGCTCATAATGAGATCTCAGCCTGAACTCAAAAGGTCTCATTTCCCTGCACATCACTTCACCGCACAGATTTCTGAAAGCTGGTTTAGGGTTAATGCGCCGGACACAGAGCAGAAACATCTGATAATAACAAACACACAGCTGGAACGTGCAGCCGCTGCTGCTCTCACTGAACATGGATGGTGAAAAATGAAGAAAATAATGTTACTGAATTATTAAAGATTCTGATGAAGCGTATTTTATCCACCTCAATGTTGTTACCAAACGCACTGCTTTTTAAAAGGAAAAATCTATTTCGGGTCAAATTTGAGCAAAAAAGACAAATGCGACTCATCATGATTGATTATTCTAATCGTTCGACAGTTTTTTCTATGTTTTTTAATTAATTCTTTCATGTTTTTGGGTTCCTAATACAGTAATTTGGGCTCTTTGAAAGGTTTTAACAGTTTTATTGTTTATTTAGGCTGACTATACACTGTGAAACTTCAATGCAACTTTAATTGCTTGGAAACTAAATTGCACTTGAGTTGCATGATGTAAAGTGTCCTGCAACTCGCTTGAAACTCAGCCGCAACAGCTGCAAGCATATCAATTTTGCAGAACAGGTTTCATAAAACGGCCAATCAAAAATGTCAATAATGATTCACTTGAAGACAAATGACACTTTCTAACCATCGATTTCACCCAATCAGCGGACAGGAAAATAAAATAACAGATTGTGTCTTGAGCGGCTGAAAAGGAGACACTGCCCTACTAATTACTCGAGGTTTGACGTTTTCCATTTAGTTAGTTTCCTGAGTCACGACAACAAACAAGAATATCGTCCCTGTCCAAAGAAAAACAAGTATCTCCAAGATGGTAACTTTACAGGAGAAAGCAATTTTTAATGCAAGTCAATGTGAAGATATTTTATTCCAAGTAATTTTAGAGCATTCCTATTGGTCCATTCATCATGAAACTTACATACAACGTTAAGTACAGCCACCATGTTTAAATGCAGAAAACTAAAAATCAAAATAAATGGAGAGACGTTTTTCTTTGGTCAGCGGTGATGTGTCCAAGCTAACGTTTCTGTAACCAGCTGTATTAACTAGCAAGCTAGTCAGCCTGCTGTTAACACAATCAGTATCTCTACATTACTATTTTTTCCTCTCTTGATGCCCCTAAATTTAACAGAGAATTTAGATTCATTTGGGATTCGAATAAAGAAATTATTACAGAAGATGAAGATGCGCTCTTGGCTGAACTTGCAGTGCTTCTAGGACAGAATGACCAAGAATCAAGTTGGCTATTACAATCATAACTAATGTAATCGTTATATTTATGACATAGTAAACAGCCCTAGATAAACAGACAAACGATAAACACAGATAATGAAAATAAAGAAAGGCAATAACAGCTGAAATAAACATACAAAGACAAAAACGCTGCAAATATGTAAATTACACATCGCAGATGACTTTATAGTGAGAACGATAAGATGTATTACAAAATCTGCTGCTAATCTGGTTAACTGTTGTGCAACTTGATTCTTTTTAATTGCTCTGTGTAACTGTCAAGTTGCACGGAAATCATGTTGCAGCCAACTCACAACATGCAACAAAAGTTTTCGATGTAAAGCGATTTTAAAGTTCATTTTCATTGTTTGGGGTTTTTATAAAACTCTGATTACTCAATTTATCGTCACAATAACCTGTAGATCTGATGGTATAATCGATAGTGCGAGCCCCGAGTGTGATCGGTTCACCGCCGTGTTGGTGAGCGTACCTTGCACCGGCGAGGAGGACGGGCCTCTGAAGTGCGGGTTGATGTGGATGTTTTTGGGCTGCTGCTGTTGTTGCTGCTGGTTGGTGTGAGGGTGAGCGTGTGTGGGGGCTGGCGGCCGGTGCAGGTCCTGCTGCGGCCTGTGCGGGGGTCCCGGGGAGCGATGAGGCAGCAGCAGCTGCAGGGGCTGCTGGGAAAGCGGGCTGATTGGGTTTGGGAAAAGACCCGGAGCTCCACGGGGGCCTGGAGGCCGAGACTGATGATGATGATGATGATGATGGGACTGAGGAGGAGCCATTCTGGGCTGGGAGAGAAAGAGAGAGAGAGAAGGAAAAAGAGAGAGAGGAGAAAGAAAGAGAGAGAGGAGAAAGAAAGAAAGAGATACAGGGAGGAGAAAGAGAATGGGGAAAGAAAGAGCGAGAGAGAGAGGGAATGAGGAAGAAAGAGAGAGAGAGAAAATTAAAGAAAAAGAGGAGAAAGAAAGAAAGAGAGGGAATGAGAGAGAGAATGAGAGAATGAAAGAAAGAAAAAAGTGAGAGAGAAGGGGAGAGAAAGAAAGGAGAGAGAGCGAGAGAGTGAAAGAGACAGAGACAGCGTTAGAGAAAGAGAAAGAAGAGAGAATGAAAGAGGAGAGAGAGCGAGAGTGAAAAAGTGCAAGTGAAAGATAAAGAAAAAGAAAAGAGCGAGAGAGAGAGAGAGGGAATGAGAAACAGAGTGAGAGACAGAGAGAAAGAAAGAAAACGAAAGGGAGAGAGAAAGAGAAAGAGGAGAGAGAGGGGGAAAGAAAGGGAATGAGAAAGAGGAGAGATAGAGGAAAAAAAAAGAAAGAAGAGAAAGAGGAGTGAGCGAGAAAGGGGAGAGAGTGACAGAGTTAGATAAGGTGAAAAAACCGAGAAAGAGGGAAAGAAAAAGAAAAGAGTGAGAAAAAGAGAGAGGGAAAGAAAAACAGAAAAAGGAAGAGAGAGAAAGAGAGGGGGAATGAAAAAGAGAGAAGAGAATGAAGAGAAAGAAAGAGTGAGCAAGGAAGGGAGGAGAGAGAGCAACAGAGAAGGTGAGAAAGAGAGAAGAAAAGAGAAAGAAGAGAAAGAGAGAAGAAAAGAGAAAGAAGAGAAAGAGAGAGAGAGAAAACAGAGTTAAGACAACGTTGATGATGTAGACCATAAATAAATTACAGCTCCTGCAATTTGACGAATGAAACCTTTTAATTTTTATATAAAACAGTTGATCTTTCAGCCCCTCATCAACGTCCAGCTGCTACTTTTTCTACAAACTTTGCTGTTATTTCTGTCATCGCTTGTCGGCCAATCAGAGGATTAAACATGCCATCCAGCAGATCCAATCAGAGCAGAGATTCAGTTTAAGAGACCCTCCCACACCGCTGTGGTCTCGTTTGTGGTTGGTGGACTATTCTCAGTCCAGCAGCGACACTGAGGTGTTTAAAAACTCCAGCAGCACTGCTGTGTCTGATCCACTCAGACCAGCACAACACACACTAACACACCACCACCACGTCAGTGTTACTGCAGTGCTGAGAATGATCCACCACCCAAATAGTACCTGCTCTGTGAGGGTCCATGGGGGTCCTGACCACTGAAGAACAGGGTAACTAAGTAAGCAGAGAAACAGATGGAAACTACAGAGTGAAACTATGTGGTCAGTGGAGCTGATAAACTGGACAGTGAGTGTAGAAACAAGGAGTTGGTTTAAGGCTATAAGCTTGGTTTATGTGATAAGCAGCCTCAAAACTAAAATGGCTTTAATCCAGTGACTTGGAAAAGCATTTAAAGGCGAAATGTAATGTAACGTACATCTGCATAACCCATCAATTTAAACATATACCATCCTCCCCTCCACCGACACGCAAGCTAATCCTCCTCTGACAGAGCACTTCATTCCACACGACGCCGAACAATTAAATTAAACCATTACGGAGCTGCACTCCTCACCTTTAAAGAGCGCTCACGCTCGGAGGCGGCGCGTCACATAGCTTACCTCCTCCATAAGGAGGAATTAGAGCTTTTTTATATAAATAATAAAGGTGAGGGTGCGAACGAGTGAGAGACAGGCGCGCAGACAGGAGGGGATTACAGCCTTCCACAGATATTTAATAGTAAAATAAGCAAAGGAGCCCAAATCCTTAGACAAAGTACAAATTTAATTTGGGGTAATGCCTCCTCAATGGACTCCCGCCAAGTTATTCGGCATAATCCATATATCAACACGGATAAGAGGGAGACTGAGCGCTGCTGTAATTGACTTTCTCCAAAGCAAACCGAGTCCGTTCCGCTAAAGCACGTCGACCTGAAAGGACAGGAGGGCACGAGCGAGCACCTATGGACTACTCTAATACTCGTATAAACATCCTGGGTGTGAGTGTTGAAGTATATACACTTATATGGACAAAAGTATTGGGACACCTACACAGTTCACCTCCTGGAGCTTTTATGAATCCCATTCTAAATCCATAGGCATTAATATAACAGATTCCACATGTTGGAGAGTGTCTGTGGGAATTTCTGCCCATTCATCCAGGTCGCTGATGTTGGATGAGAGGGCCTGGCTCACAATCTCCGTTCTAGTTCATCCCAAAGGTGATTGATGGTCAGGGCTCTGTGAGGGCCAGTCAAGCTCTTCCACGCCAAACTCACCCAGTCAGGCCTTTATGGAGCTGCTTTGTGCACTGGGGCTCAGTCATGCTGGAACAGGAAAGGTTCTTCCCCAAACGGTTCCCACAAACTTTACAGCTGGCACAGTGCAGTCAGGCAGGTAACGTTCTGCTGGCATTCGCCAAACCCAGACTCGTCCATCAGACTGACAGATAGAGAAGCTGATTCATCCACAGAACATGTTTCCACTGCTCCAGAGTCGAGTGGCGGCGCTTTACTCCATCCTACCTGATGCCTGGCGTAGTGCTTGGTAATGTAAGGCTTGCATGCAGCTGCTCAGCCATGGAAACCCTGAGCTCTGTAACTTTGCGTGGTCTGACACTTCGTGGTTGAGTTGCTGTGGTTCCTAAACGCTTCTACTTTCCAATAATACACTCACAGCTGTTCGAGGAAAATCTAGGAGGGAAGAAATTTCGCGAACTAACTGGTTACAGCGGCAGCATCCTATTACAGCATCACGCTCGAGTTCAGTGAGCTCTTTAGAACGAGCCACACTTACTAATGTGTGTAAAGGCAGGCTGCATGGCTAGGGGCTTGATTTTATACACCTGTGGCAATGAGACTGAACGAAACACCTGGATTCAACGATTAAGACGTGTGCCCCAATACATTTTGGGGGGACGTGGTCCAAAACAGTGCTTTCATTTTTAAGCCGAAAGATAAACAGTGAAAAATCTGACTAAATTGAACAGACCAACTGATGACCGCCTCATTCGGCAGTTCAGCTCAACTCTTCTTTGACTGTTTGCACAACGTTCGTCCACTTCCTATAACTGTTATTTCAAATTAAAAGCCCTCTGCAGAGTTTTGTAAGTGCAACTTTGAATTTTATGAAGTGTCATAATTTCGCAGCGGCGACGGAAACAGTGATAAGTTTATTTTATGTAAACTGTTTTTGTCAGATTTCGGTTTTCAGTCAAGGGAGCATCATTAGGATTAAGAGTTTGATGTACTATTCAAAAGTTTTGATACATACAGTTTAGTTCTGAGCCAAAACAGCTCATTTTCAATTCCTTGTTTCTGCGATGTCATGAAAAAACAACGCATTTGCATATCGCGGTTGTCGGAAAAAAAAAATAAAAAATTATATATCCAAAATTGTAACTTTACAGGAGAAGGAAAAACCGACTTTACTTTTAATGTAAGTCAATGGAACCAGACTTTTTCCCCACCAAGTCATTTTGGGCCGTTTCATTTTGTCCATTCTTCATGAAATTTACACACAATGTAAAGAACAACAGGCATTTTCAAATTATATCAAAAACTGAAAAATATCAAAAGATTCTCATTTTCAGTAAACACACTGATGGGGCTGAACGATTTGGGGAAGATATCGAATTACGATTTTTCCAACTAATATTGCGACTGAAATTTAAATTGCGATTTTAATAAATTGAGATTCAGGCCTGATTTATTTTGACCAAGGAAACCAGAACATCCACCTTTTCTGGCTTGAGGCTCGACCCCCGTATGGCCAAACTGCCAGTAAGCTGTGGTTGTGATGTCACAACACATGGAGGTCTGCTTGCCTCTGATTGGTCTAACTCATCTACAGGCAGTTCACAAACTCTTACTAGGTTCAATTTCCCCTCTTACAAATGAAAACGTTTTTGCTAACGTACACATTAAAGACGGTTCTTCACGGGTTCTTTAGTAAAGACAATGGATCTACGTAGACGCATAAACACTCAACGGCCCATTTGCATGCTTAAAAAGTTCTTTGCATGGTGAAACGGTTCGTTATATTTATGGAGAATGTGTTCTACATGGTTCTATATAGAACCTTTTTGAAAATGGTTCTACATAACGGCAAAAAGGGTTCAGCTAGTGTTACGATGTCAAGCTTGCAACCCTTTTTGTGCTATATAGAACCATACACAACACATTCTCCATCAATCTGAGGAACGATTTCACTATGCAAAGAACCTATATGGCACCTTTTTGGAAAGGGTTCTATACAGCACCAAAATGATGTTCTACTGTTACAAGCTTGACATCTTAACAATAGCAGAACCCTTCTTGGTACTATACAGAACCATATAAAGCAGATTCTCCATCAATCTAAAGAACCATTTAAGTATGCAAATGGGTCTTTGAGTGTATATGGTTCTATCTAGAATAACTGGCTTTACTAAAGAACCATTAAGAACCTTGAACTCTCTTTAAGAGTGTAGGCTATAACTGTGACATTGCGAATTCGATAAAAAACGATTAATCTTTCAGCCCTACTCACTGACATTCCTGACTTTCCCATGTAATCTAGCCACTGTGCTGTTGTGCTCAATTCCGCCCGGAATACCGGAACCAGAATACCGCCTTTTACTACTCCAGTGTCTTTCTTACCTGCATGCCCAAGTTCACTTGCATCAGAGGAGGCCTCTGTTCGTGTATCCTCCCTCGTCCAGCACCTCCGTCACCATGGAAATCTCCCATCCCAAACATAGGAAGTCCTCCTCTTCCTCCTCTGCCTCTTCCTCCCATCATGCCTCCTCCTCCTCTGCCTCCCCCTCTTCCTCTCCCTCCGTAGCGTCCCTGCTTCCTCAGACGCTCCTTCTCCTCAAACTCCAGAAGATCTGCTTTGGCCTCCTCAGTCAGTTCTGGGAAACACAGACACAACATGAGACCCCAAAGACCTGCAGGGTGAAATTAGTGATCGAGCGACGTGTCGATCGGCTTCCACAGATCAGTCGGCATTAAATGTACAACAAAACATTTAAGAATGTGATTTAATTTGATAAACTTACTGCACTTTGAGTTTATTAGACAGTTAAGAAGAGACAATGTTTAACAACTGGCAATCAAAAGCTCTGTTATACTAGAACTACTGCTGCCTGTTTAATTTTGGACCATATAGAGATTCACAAGCCAAAATTACCACCTATCAAAATTTTTCGCTTCTTAAAATCGGTGACAATTGTTCTATAAGAAAATGATCAGGAACTGTCTGAAGACAGACTGATTAAACGAGTGTGCTCAAGCTTGGCTGTGGATCTTTCTTTCCCCCATGTGTCAAACACAAGGCCCTATCAGGTAATCAAGATTAATTTAGTTTTCTATTAATATTAGCTTGTTTCACAATGAGCTGGTCTACAATCCCCAACATGCACAGCAACGTGATGTGTACTCTAACCCTTTGCCACCTACAGCGTTCTATGGGGCAGTGATTACACCTCAATTCTACCACACTAGTCACACCACCAAACACACCAGCTGTGTTTCAGCTGCAGTTCAACCAGCATAAACACTAAACACTGTACACACACACACACACACACACACACACACACACACTTCCAAAAAAGTTGGGAGGCTGTGCAAAATGTAAATAAAAACAAGAATGCAATTATAATGAATCAATGAGAATGAATGACAAATTACGTAAACCCTATATTTAAATAAAAATTTGGACTTTTTTGGAACATGTTGCTGCCATAAAATTCAAAATGGGCTTATATTTTTTCAAAAAACAATAAAACTTCAGTTTCAACATTTGATGTGTTGTCTTTGTACCATTTTCAATGAAATACAGGGTTTAAATGATTTATACATCATTGCATTTTGTTTTCATTTACATATATACAATATATATTTACATACATATACACACGTACATATACATATATTACATACACATATTATATTATATATATATATATATATATGTTAAGTACATACTAGGAGTGCCTATATTTAATTATTTGTAATAAACCAAGGCCAGGTTAGGTTAGAGTAAAACGTTATTTAAAGACTACTTTAATGCGCTCTCTGGCCTTTGGATTTGTTTTTAATATGGACATTTTAGTGGCTGAATTTGACATCCCTGGACTAACCTAGTGTTTCGGGAATGTTTCTCCGTTTACTGGCAGCGTCGGAGAGTCGAACCACAGTAACGTCTTTGCGCTCCGTTTTAAAACGCAGCCGGCCCGACTCTTCCTCGTCTTCATCCTCGTCCGATTCTTCTTTTGTATCGGCCTCCTGCTCCTGTTCAGCTTCAGCTTCAGCCTCCGGCTCCAACTGTGAGGCAGACATGGCAATTAATATACAAACACACACTAAACTACAGCATTTTTCTCTTTTTCAGTTTCGTCTCCCTTTACTGGCACCAAATGTGCAACAACCAATACATAAGTGTAGTGCAATCTATCAGAGTGACTGTGTGGATCATATGAACATTATAGAGCTTTTTAAATGAAACACTAGAAGCCATATCGCCCCCTACACTTCCTGTAGTGTATTACAGTCTGTCAGAATGACCATGTGGAACATATGATACTCTATAAAGACACAGTGTTTATCTGATGCATAAAGAAACTCCAGATGTCATTTCAGGTCTTTCAAAAAATATCCGAAACCCCTGCATCTATTTCCACTCATCCCTCATGGTGTTTGGGTGTTTTTTAAGCCGTACTCTGTTCAGTGAGGTCAACGCTCACCTCCTCTGACTCTGTAACCTGGGAGCCATCTTGATCCTCCACTTCTTCTTCTGGCTCCTCCTCCTCTGCTTCTGGCACCTCCTGTTGGTCAGCCTCCCCTTCCCGTGGCTCTGCGGCGTAATCACCGGAGTAATCATCAACCTGCCGGGAAGCACAATCAATCAAATATGATCAAAAAACTCATGTATAACACAAAACTAGGCAAAATTAGGCAAACATGTTTTTTTATGTTACAACATGTTTTTTGTCTGATAATTTGGAAAAGAAAGTAGCACCACATTTAAAAATACTATCCAAAACTGTGAGCTCAAAGATTAGTGTTCAAAAACTCAAACTGTGCTGCACTAAACACAGTTAAATGGGACTAATTATGCATTCTTTGTAATAAAATATGCTGTTGGGGCTTGTTTTTAATTACTAATGATATCCACAACACGTAATTTACCATGATAATGTCACGTTAAGTATCGTCGTATTGACCAGCCCTATGTTACAAGCAAATTTATCCCATAAAAGAGCAACAAAGTTGTTTAGACTGCAAGTTGAGCTACACTTCAAATGTGTGTTCTTGAGTACGGTTTACGCAGTTTGAGCTTAGGATTAATAAAAAAACATAATCTGACAAAAATAAAAATCTGCCAATTTGGCTGTAAAGAACTTGACTGCGCTCAGACCTGTAACACCGTCAACGTTATACGAACTTCAAAAGCGTATTAGCTTGTGGCTAGCTTCTTAGCATGGGGAAGCATATTAGCTTGTGGCTAGCTCCTTAGCATGGGGAAGCATATTAGCTTGTGGCTAGCTCCTTAGCACTGGGAAAGCATATTAGCTTGTGGCTAGCTCTTTAGCATGGGGAAGTGTATTAGCTTGTGGCTAGCTCCTTAGCACTGGGAAAGCATATTAGCTTGTGGCTAGCTCCTTAGCACTGGGAAAGCATATTAGCTTGTGGCTAGCTCTTTAGCATGGGGAAGCGTATTAGCTTGTGGCTAGCTCCTTAGCACTGGGAAAGCATATTAGCTTGTGGCTAGCTCTTTAGCATGGGGAAGTGTATTAGCTTGTGGCTAGCTCCTTAGCTTGTGGCTAGCTCCTTAGCACTGGGAAAGCATATTAGCTTGTGGCTAGCTCCTTAGCTTGTGGCTAGCTCCTTAGCACTGGGAAAGCATATTAGCTTGTGGCTAGCTCCTTAGCACTGGGAAAGCATATTAGCTTGTGGCTAGCTCCGTAGCACTGGGAAAGCATATTAGCTTGTGGCTAGCTCCGTAGCACTGGGAAAGCATATTAGCTTGTGGCTAGCTCCTTAGCTTGTGGCTAGCTCCTTAGCACTGGGAAAGCATATTAGCTTGTGGCTAGCTCCTTAGCACTGGGAAAGCATATTAGCTTGTGGCTAGCTCCTTAGCTTGTGGCTAGCTCCTTAGCACTGGGAAAGCATATTAGCTTGTGGCTAGCTCCTTAGCACTGGGAAAGCATATTAGCTTGTGGCTAGCTCCGTAGCACTGGGAAAGCATATTAGCTTGTGGCTAGCTCCGTAGCACTGGGAAAGCATATTAGCTTGTGGCTAGCTCTTTAGCGTTCAAACCGTGTGCAACAGAAGTGAATGCAAATTAAAAAAAGCAAACGTCACACGAAACAGTGAGAGAGCCCACTGTAGTGATACGAGGTGTGTGTGTGTGTGTGTGTGTGTGTGTGTGTGTGGGGGGGAACGAGGGCGTGGGGTGTTGTCGGAGGGCGCACCGCTGCATTAGCATAACAGTGGGGATCCCAGTCACATTACTATGCTCCATTACTATTCCTGCTGCCATTTGAAATTCAATGAGATGTAAATGTTTGACACGATACACAGAAAACAGCAGATAAACACGCGGCGGCTCGGCGATAGGAAGAACATCACTGACCGAGTCGTCCTGATACGCAAACACAGGCACTCCTGGGTGTAAAACACAGCTCGGTGACGAATATCATCATTACGCAAGTTCCCATACAGAATTCACGCCTTCATACACTCAACACGTCCTCCACAGAGAACACGCTTAGACAGAACGTTTATTCACGCAATTTTAGCACAATTTATACTGATCTGTTTAACATGTTGGGGAAAAATACAAATTGTACTGTAACTTCTGGACAAGCTTGGTAGCCACACCACTGCAGCGCTACTCGATCAGAGGTAACGAACAGAACACACCTAATTTAAAGTCGGCTAGAATTTCACATCCAAATTCACGGTTCAGTTCAGACCCTGATTTCGAGACACGGTTCGGTTCGGTTTGGTTCATGTCTCATTTTATTGTTTTGTTTTATTGGGTTGGGGAGACTGAATAAGAAGAAAACAGAGAAAAATTGCGGGTTTTATTAACCACCGGTGGTTCCAAAACACACTTCGTCATATTCTTCATAACTTTCATATTTCATAAGCTTCATTCTAAAGGTGGGGGTCGTATGAGAGCTGTAACTGTCTTCTCTCCAGTCAAATAGATGGTGATGTAATTTTAAACCCTTATAATAAAAGAAGCTGAACTCACAGTTTATTTTCTACTGAAAGTCGACCCATTTTTCCACAAATCTGGGCTATAAACTATAAACAGATGGCGTCTCTTCAGTGATCTGCTCTGTAAAAATTATTATAAAATAATACAAAGAGCATCTCAGATTTTTGGCTTTCATCAGTAAATTGTAAGCATATGGCAATATGTGTAGATCATAAAACACATGTTCTGTTAATCTGAGGGGAAACTTTACAAAAAATAAATAAAATAAAAATTTACATTTATTTCATGCAGTTACTTAATAATTTGCCTTGTGATTTGGTCATGGAAATTCAGATGGAAAAACCAAAATATACCCTGGAGAATAAGAGCCAAACAATTTGGAAAACTAAACTGACCGTTGGCTGCTGTGGTTTCGTTGACGCTAAGCACAAATCAGATGTGTTCCGGCTAAAATGGAAAACCCTGGTGAGAAATCGCTGGTGTGCTTATTTGTATTTAATCTGTGTCTTTCACGTTTCAGTGGCGGAGATAAGGCACGTACTACGCTGATCGATGCTCAATTCCTATTGGTAATCGCCACATCGCTTCGCTCCTTATTTGCGTCAAGTTAAACTTCGCTCAACTTTGTGGCGTCGCTGACTCCGCCCACTTCACGCCGTCAAAGTTTGAGCTGTCTCCTCTCACTGACCTCCGGCCGCGTTGTTGTGAGTTGTCGCTGCTGGTGTGAACACGGTTAGTTTTGGTTGTTCCTGTTTACGATACGGGATGATTTTAAAGACTGTTTTATTTTGGTTGCAGGTGCTTTATACTAACGCCGTTTCCTATCCGGTGTCGACCAGAGGAGGATGGGTTCTCCTTTTGAGTCTTGGTTCCTCTCAAGGTTCTGTTGCTCTTAGGGAGTTTTTCCCTGCCACTGGCGACGCTCACGGGGGCTTGTACCCGGATTTTTCTGTAAAGCTACTTTGTGACAACCCCTTTGTTAAAAGCGCTATATAAATAAACTGTGACTTGACTTGACTCCTGTGTGGACCCCAGGAAGACTAGCGGCCCCTCTGTGGAAGCTAATGGGGATCTAAATAAAGAGAATTATAACATCCGTATCAGCAAGAGCCAAAAACCAGCGCAAAAACACGGTACTGATGTGTTACTGGATCTCCACTGTGTCCGTTCCCGGGGTCACGTCCCCGTCACTGCTGCATTTAAAGCGACGGAATGTCCGGTTTGCTGTCGCCGTAATGTAAACGCAGCGTAAAAGTCTCGCATTTTAAAACACGTTCCTTAATTTCTCCGTCACGGTCGAGTACCGAGCGCTCGCACCGACTTTGCCCATGTCAACATTTGAGGCTGCGCGCTGGGGAGAGAACGTACAGCGCCGTCTCCGCCGCGCCGCCCCCAAACACACAGACACGGCGGCTCTTCGCCTGCAGGACAAACAGCTTAATCCCTTAAACTGTTCCACACATTAACTCTGGAGAACGGCAAACACGGAACGCCAGGCTGCAGCTCAGCCGGGTCACCTTGTAAACAGAGATACACACTCAGCACTCGGCTGTGTTTATGGGGAACAGCATCCAGAACGGGATCATAACAGAACCGCAGGAGGTCACGGTCACTCTAAAAAAAAAAAAAAAAGAGGGTTCTTTAAGGGTTCTTTAGCGAAAAAAAATGGTGCTATTTAGAACCTTTACGAAAAGGGTTCTATTTAGCACTGAAAAGGGTTCTTCTGTTGTTATACATACTTAAAGATCGTTCCTCAAGGGTTCTTTAGTGAAGAAAATGGTTCCATATAGAACCTCTCTGAAAAGGACCAAAAAAGTTCTTCCATTGTTATACACACACAAAGATCGTTCCTCAAGGGTTCTTTATGTGCAGAAAATGGTACTATATAGAATCATGATTACTCAAAGAACGCTTTGCATAATTAAAGGGTTCTCTGCACCATGAAACAGTTCTTCAGATTCATGGAGAATGTGTTGCATGGTTCTACATAGAACCTTTTTGAAAAGGGTTCTATATAGCACCAATAAGGGTTCTTCTATTGTTACAACCAAAAAGTTGGTTCTTCAATGGTTCTTTAGTAAAGAAAATGGTTATATATAGAACCATAAACACTCAAAGAACAATTTGCATGATTAATTGGTTCTTTGCATCATGAAAGGGTTCCTCAGATTGGTGGTAACTGTGCTGTACATGGTTCTATATAGAAACTATTTGTAAAGGGTTCTATGTAGCACCCAAAAGGGTTCTTCTATTGTTACAAGCTTGACATCGTAACAGGTTCTATATAGAACCATGTGCAGCACATTCTCAAATCCTTCCATGATGCAAAGAACCTTTTAGTGTAAAACTTTAATCACGTTCATGATTCTACATAGAATAATTTTCTTTACTAAAGAACTCTTGAAGAACCATCTTTTTTAAGAGTGCTGGCATGACATTGTAACAATAGAAGAACCATTTTTGGTGCTATGTAGAACCCTTTTGAAAAAGGTCCTATATAGAACCATCTACAGCACATTCTCCATCAACCTGAAGAACATCTTCACAATGCAAAGAACCCTTTAATCATGCAATGGGCTCCTTGCGTGTTCATGGTTCTATATAGAACAACTTTCCCTACTAAAAACCCTTGAAGAGCCATCATTTTTAAGAGTGTACAATGTCAAGCTCGTTACACTGAAAGAACCCTTTTTGGTGCTATATAGTACCCTTTTCAAAAAGGTTCTATATAGAACCATCTACAGCACATTCTCCATCAATCTGAAGAACAATTCACCATGCAAAGAATCATTTCGGCATGCAAAGGGCTTGAATATTTAAGGTTTTATATAGAACCAATTTCTTTACTAAAGAACCTTTTAAGAACTATCCTTAAGTGCATATATAGAGAATCTATTTGTACATGGTTCTATATAGAACCAAAATGGGTTTTTCTAAACAATAAACAATAGCTGAACCCTTTTTGGTGCTATATAGAACCATATACTGCACGTTCTCCAATCTGAAGAGCCATTTCACCAGGCAAAGAACCCTTTAAGCATGAAAATGGTTCTTCATATGTACTGGATTGAGACGCCGCCGTATCATATGAATCTGAGCTATGAATTGTGTGAACAGTTCACCGTTAGACGCTGATCTCTCAGCACTAAATAAACACGTAAAGAATCATCAATCATCGGCCCGTCGGACAGTAAAGGGCCTTTAAAACGAGGTCAGTGATCTTTTCGCCCCGGTGGTCTTATCAGATCGAGTCCGAGGGTCTTTTCCCATTAGACCGTGCGGATTGGCAGCGCATCCGCGGAGCACAAAGCAGCTCAAAAGCCCCTCGACCCCGAACAAAACCTGCCGGTCGAGAGGAGACGGGGCCCGGGCTCAGACGAGCTCGCGTCAACCGCTGCCAGAGACAGTCCGCTCAGTCCCACCGGCGTCAGCGCAGGAGGAACCGCGCTGGGATCTGCAGATAAGCTCATTCAGCTCCACACAGACCTCAACCATCCACTCCAGCAGGGGGATGTAAGGGGGGGGTCTGGAGACGGATTCTGATCAGCTGGCCTGAACCTGTACATGCTTATCTTTCAAACCTACGCCTCATTAAGGCTGAACGAGAAGATATTTTTCCATAAATTTAATCTTAATAAATGAGTTTCATTCCAAAACGCTGTACATCCAATTGTAAGGTTTTTGAGAAGAATAACAGCTGAGGTACAAAATAAAAGCAGTTTTATTTCTCTGTTTCAGGAAATTGTGTAATGTACACTCGCAAAAACGCATATTTATTTTGAAAGTAAACCTTTCAAGTATCTATTAATCATTGTAATTATTATATTTTCTGCCACAATCTCCTCTTGTTCCAAGGAGGGAAAACAAAAAAGAAAAGTCACATCATCATAGTACGGCAATACATTGTGAAGGAGGTCCAAGTATCAATTTTTTGTGATTTATTACTATTTTAATTAAATTACTATTTTGTACCAAGCCTGTTGGCAGACTAACAGTATAACACCATCCACTGTTTTCTGAGTCCTCAAGACTGAGTTGAGAAGTCAATACTTTTCTTTCTGCTTAATGGTGGTTGGACAGCACAGTGGATAAGACAATCAGCAAGTGCTTAAACTGCTACACTAAAAACAATCCCAGACTCAAACTAACCCTAAATACATTTCCAGAATGTATAAAAATATTTTCAAAATATTTAAGTCCAAGAGGAGGATTAATTAGCAGGAGGAATTATTTTGAACAAAACACAAACGTCTGTATTATCCGCTTATTATTCACACACACTTTATGAAGGTGAAGAGGTCATTAATAAAAACCTACTTGCTGCTGTGACTGTTGTTACTTTCTCATCATGTGATGTACAGCTGCATGAAGAGGGGGAGATGCACATGCATTCACAACATCGACCTACAGAAGGGTTTTGTATCACCTTATAAAAGAGTTAAAACTAGAGTTGGTGACTTGTTTATTAGCTTAAATTATGCACTAGATCAGGGGTCGGCAACACGCAGCTCCGGAGCCACATGCGGCTCTTTACTGCCCTGTTGTGGCTCCACAGCTGAATCAGATTAGTAGGTAAAAATAAAATAATCCTCCTTTACAGTAAAATAAAGCTCTGCTGATCGTTCAACACAGTTTAACTATAAATGGTCTTAAACTCTGGAGTTAATGTAGAACTGCTGATTCACCCTTTAACCCTGAAGATCAGCGCAGACTGCTGGTCACCATAGCAACGCAGACAACAGTCTCGCCTAGCTAGTAGCTAACGAAACGGCAAAGAGAGAGATTTAAGATGAACATCGATCATTTGGAGATGAATGGACTTATTTGTGTTTATAATCACTCCAGCTGGTTTCCTCATACGTTTAATCTGCAATGAGAAACTAAAACACTAAAAAGTCGTGAAGCTACAGTCAGCTGGCTTCAGCCTCGTAAAAAGTCGAATGTTGAGAGACATTTTACAGAAACAGCTCTACTTTTGAGGAAAAGTTTTCTGCTGGAGATGCGAGAAAAGCAGCTATAGCTGGCCTAAAGCTTAAAGCAGACCAAAGCGAGTCTGCATTTTCGTTTATATTTTTTAGCCTCTACTGGTTCATTGTCACATAGTGAGACATATTTACAGCCAAGATGGTAAAATGGACATAAAATGTTGTGGCTCCAAAGCTGGTTTGATTTTTGTTTAAGGGACAAAATGGCTCTTCTTAATATTTGGGTCGATAGCATAAACACTGCATTTCGTTTTCCGTTTCTGCCTACAAACTGCTGGCATGGCACGCATCAAAAATAGACCCAAAGCGTTTTTTTTGCGCTTCAAGTGCGTCGGTGTGAAAGGCTACATTGATGATGTCATGTGGCACGGTTACTGTTTCTGGTGTGACATGGGCTAAACGATTATGAATTATGTATCTCGGGATGTCAGGAGCATCAGAAGATCTAGAAAAATACATCACAAGTTCAAAAATAGGAAAGAAATAAAGCTAAAATGTGGCGGGAGAGTGGATTTATATGCCTAGTTTGTGAGTGAGTGAGTGAGTGAGAGAGAGAGAGAGAGAGAGAGTGAGAGAGAGAGAGAGAGAAATGCTCACTTGAAATTCATCATCCAGTGGTTCATCAATCTGAAGGTCTAGCACTTCGTCTTCATACGCTTCGGCGTTCTGTCCTGTAGTGTATTCCATCCCTTCTTCCGTTTCTCCATACTCCTCCGCTTTGTACCCCTCCTCTTCCTGGGAGAACCCTCCCTCTGTCATTTCATATCCCTCCTCTCCGTATCCTCCTCCTTCCAGGTTTTCTCCCTGCAGGTCGTAGGAGGTGCTGAGGCCCAGAGTCGCATTCAGACTGACCGCTTCACCCTGTCCACTGAACACACAAACAAAAACAAACAAACATGGGGGCGTTTCACAAAGGAATTCTCGGTTGAGCCAGACATTCACTGTGCGGTTTCTAAGCCCAATTTGGTCAGAGCCGACTGAATTTCATGATTGGGCCAAATTTCAGCTTCATCAGCCGTCGTTTGCCGTGCAGCGTGAGAGGACAAATGATGCCTGATTAACTGCCCAAACGAGCTGATTGAGCAGTCGGACAGTCAGATGGATTTCTGATATGTCCGAAATTTTGGCCACTTGTCTCACAGCGTGAGCAGCCTCACGAACCGATTTTTCTAAGTCGCACGCAAAGCCACACAATCACAGCCACCGCTTCTACACGGAGGCAAAGAAGTCCACATTTGCAGCACCAGCGTCGTATATGACGACTTTGCTCCGTTTGACTGAGTTGAATCGCAAGGTATAAATAAATCAAGTGTGTTTTGTCTGTGTAGAGCTGCCTGTGGAGCCGCCTGCTCTTCAGCAGCTTCAGTGCACAGTGTGGCACCAGTTAGCAAAGCTGTTGTAGCGGTTTGTCAATGGCTGAATTTGGCTTCTACACCAAAATAGTGCCCTGTAAGTCCAGTATGGAACAGTGCACACATGGCTGAATCTCAGAAGGCTGTTTATTAGATATGTGATGCACTGTATGGGTGCAGGAGCAGCTATTTTAATATGTGGTGCACTATGTAGGGAGCAGAGATTTGAGATTTGAGATTCAGACGGTGTTTTGGCCAGGACTCGGAGGCGCAGCGTGTTGTTTTGAATGAAACAGCTTTATTGTAGACGGCATGAGCACCCGTTTTGCGTCATGTCAGTCGGACTGAGTGTTTTCGTACAATGTGAGCATATAAATCGCTTTGTCTGGATGATTCACACATACAGCGCAAGTTATCAAATAACAATAACTATGCCTGGCTTTAGCTGGATAACTTGAATCAAAAAAATAAGCCTGTCCAATAAAAGAAGAGGAACATTCCTATTGGACAAGCCTCAACTTCTGGATTTAGTCACATCGCCCACCTTTTCCGATCACAGGTGTTTGGGTATTTGGATGCATCGCGACTTTCAAACCAACAAACAAAGGAATTCTGGCCAAAACAATACAGGCCGGTCTTTCTTCACATCAGCTTTCTAATATATTGCAAAGCATATCAGAGTATGTTGCAATGTAATTGTAGTATTTGGTCCAGCCCGAGTTATTAAGGGTGTAACGACTTTGACACAGTATTGAGAGGGAAAGAACAATGTTCAGAACAGTGTACGGAAATTTGAACCTGTATCACCTGTTGATCTTCAACATAATCTGTGTCGTTTATGAATAACTACTGCAGCCCAAGTCCTGCATCATTAAAACAAACGGGCTTCAATCAGACAGTGGACCCACCTTGTGTTCTGATCTTCCTCATCACTTTGCAGCAGATCATCATTCAGCTCTTCATCTGACAGTTCTGAGGGATTCTGGAAGAGAAAAGTATTACAATGACAACAATTCCTGACATCGGCTCTAACGGTACTCTGCTTTTCCCAGGTTCAGTCAATCGGCCTGGGCATGTTTAGATTTACAGAATCTGTTTAGAGCTTAGACTGAAGCTATGAGACTGACATTGCTAACAAGCTCTAGAAAGCAATAGTTACTCGACTCTGTTCTGTAGATACAAAAACAGCCTTTAAACTGTATCCAGGTCTTCATTGAAGTGGCACAGACTTGTAGATGTGGTTTAGGGTACAGTATGAGTTACTGTGAGCTATAAAAATGAACAAAACTCTACTGGAGCTTTAAATTTAAATCTCATTATGATTCAACGTTTTAAGAGTAAAAGTGAATAAAACGTGTAGGTTTTATTTAATTTTATCTATTAGATTTTTCTGAGACCTCTGGCCGCAGACGAGGATCAGAGGAACTCTCTCTCCAGGTTAGAGTTAACTTAGCTGCTCTACGGCAACATCCAGTCGTTTTAGCTGTTCTTTTACAGCTCTTTTACCAAAACAGCGATTATTACCTTTTACACATCATCGGGTTACTCGTCCATCAACAATACACTCTATATAGCGCTATGAACACTCAAAGAACGCTTTGCCTGATTGAAAGGTTCTTTGCATCATGAACAGGTTCCTCGGATTGATGGAAAACATGCACGAATGTCATATAGATAGTTCCATATAGAACCTTTTTGAAAAGGGTTCTTCTACTGTAACAAGCCTGTAAAACCATCTACAGCACGTTCTCCATCAATAAGAAAAACCATTTCACGATGCAAAGATTCATGCAAAGGGTTCTTTGAGCGATCATGGTTCTTTATAGAAACATTTTCTTTACTAGAGAACCCTTGAAGAACCATGTTTTGAAGAGTGAACTTCCAAATAACAGCACTTACTGTTGTCCAGGGCAGCTCTAGCAGGGCAGAAACAGGCAGCAACCTATGACTGTTCTATTCGTTCTGCTGCTGGTGTTTGTAGAGACTATATGGCTGTGTTTGATTATAAACATTAGCAGTGGGCGTGGCTAAAAAAGCCAAAGCCATTTTTGACCCTGTTGTGCCAAAACTACACAGAAAATAAGAACCCTAGTTTTCAAATTGGCTACGATTAAACGGTGAGACACTCTGAATAAGAGTCCAGTGGCAAAAATGTAAATGTAAAAAGAAGATTAATTCAATATTATAATCAATCATAACGATCATAACACAGTCTGAAATTGATCCAGTTGAATCTCCACCTTCAAACACTTTTACACCCCTAGTCATTTCTCATAGCACCAGGATGTGAAAGCAACAATGACGCAATACCTTCTTAGATGAAAGCCAGTCCTCCTCAAGCAAGTCACCTTCCAAATCGCTGTGAAGTGAGAAATTCAAAACGATATTTAAGACATTCGTTCAGCCACGTTCACTTATGAATCTAGATCTTCAAAGACACTTCAAAGGAACAAACCAGCATGAGACACGCCGGAGTAACAGCTTAATAAGGTCTGACAACACAAACTGCCGATTGTGGTGAAGTGACAGGCGTCCGAGCTGAACAGCGATGAGATTTGTGTGAATTTACAGCTGATACTCTTCTGTTTAAAGGTTTGGAATCAGTAATTTCCACCAATCTGACAGCAGAAGGGATGTAAAATGACTAATATGCTACACTTGTTCAATTTTACAGGTGTCTTATTCCTGATTGTGAAGCAAATGAAGCAAATCTGAGTTTTATGACATTAAGCACCGTCTCACTCACCTGTCCAGGTCATCGTCGTCATCTCCTCTTCGTCTCCTCGACCTCTCCGCTCCCGGCTTATCGTACTCAAACTCGTCATCTGGGATGAGCAGAGAAACATGTTTAATATTAACAACACCAGCTGTGGATCGGACACATTAATACCATGTGGAAGATCTTTATGATCAACTATGTAATGAAAAGGCAACAAAACCAAGCACAAATGATCACTTCACTTTAGCTCTGTTCACATTACCAGGCTGAAGTGGCACAAATCTGATTTTTTGCCCTAATGTGACTCAGATATGATGTTTTCAGGATTGTGTGGACACAAATCTGATCTGATCCGACCTGAGCCACTTTCACATGTGGTCCTAGATCGGATACGTATCCGATTCGTGGCCATGCGACCTTAATGTGACGCTCAGATCAGAATTCATGTGCTTTTTTTCCACTGCGCCATCATTCAGCGTTACCATGGCAGCAGCGCCGAACAGAAGTTAAAGCCTGTAAACGGTGGAAAAGCAGCTCATCTCACCTTTTTCTCCTTCGTCTCGCTCTAATAATGAAGCTGAGAGCTGATCAGAGTTAATGATCTTCTCAGCGAAGCTCGTTCTGCTCGTTAGTTTGTGCTGATGATGAACGTGATTCATTCACGTGACGTTACTGAGTAGGATGAGCTCATGAGGGTCATTTCAGGACGCCGGTTCGTCACATTGATGACAGATTTGAGTCACTTACCTAAACAAGTGTGAACCATCGTGTCACAGAGATCGGATTTGAGCAAAAAATCAGATCTGAGCAGCAAGACTTGTAATGTGAACGTAGCTAAAGTGACTCAGGTCGGATTTGAAAAGATCAGATTTGCGTGTCCACACAGCCCTGAAAACATCAGATCTGAGTCACATTAGGACAAAAAAAAAATCAGATTTGTGCCACTTCGACCTGGTAATGTGAACGTAGTCTTTGGCCAATCAACCCTAATATTAATCAAGCTTTTCCTGTAATAAATCTGGTTCATAATGCTTAGAAAATCAGTTTACTTCATGTCTTAAAATTTACATTCACTGAATAATCCAATGATAATCAGATTTCTGCAGTTATCTGATTATTCAAATGGTCATGTAAACAGCACACTCTCTAGAAATCTGATTAAGAAATCAGGCTGGATTTTAGCTCAGTAATCAGATTTTCCAGTGTGTGTGAACTCTTACTCTGATTTCTTTCGGATTTCTCAGTTTGAGCATGTGTGTAAACAGACGGCGGTACCGGAAATAAGCAGCGTCGCCGCGAGACGAAGCAAAACACTTTTGGAGCGACGCTGAAACCAAATACATGCTTGATGAAATGAAGGATTTGAATATTCTTCATCTTCTAGATGATGTACGTTCATATTTTCAGGTAAAGCGGCGCGATGTCTAAAAAAAACAAAGCCATGACATGAAGTTTGAGTTTTACATTATGTTTAAGTCTCGTCTTCTTCTGTGAGTTTACTGGCTGGTTGTAAAGCAGAAATCTGATTACTGTCTGACTCATGTAGACCTGGAGTTTCCCCATTATCTGATTACTCAAGAGCATGGAAACGTGTCACAACAGAAGAACCAGGTTTTATACGTAGAATTATCTACAGCACATTCTCCATCAATCTGAAGAACCTTTTCATGCTGCAAAGAACCCTTTAATCATGCAAAAGGTTCTTTGAGTGTTCATGGTTCTATATAGAACCAGAATCTTCACTAAAGAACCCTTGAAGAACCAATTTTTAAGAGGGTAGATAGTTCCATAGATAACCTTTTTGAAAAGCGTCCTTCTATCGTGACAATCTCAAGCTTGCAACAACAGAAGAACCCTTTTTTGGTGTTATACAGAACCATTTTCAAAAAGATTCTATATAGAACCATCAACAACACACTCTCCATCAATCTGAAGAACGATTTAATCATGCAAAGGGTTCTTTGAGTGTTCATTGTTCTATATAGAACCAGCTTCTTCACTAAAGACCCCTTCAAGAACCATTTTTAAGTGCATAGATGGTGACGATGTCAAGCTTGTAACAATAGCAGAACCACTTTGGTGCTTTACAGAACCATTTTCAAAAAGATTCTATATAGAACTATCAACAACACATTCTCCATCAGTCTGAAGAACCCACTCACAATGCAAAGCACCCTTTAATCATGCAAAGGTTCTTTTGAGTGTTCATGGTTCTATATAGAACCAGCTTCTTCACTAAAGAACCATTTTTTTTAAGTGCGTAGATGGTTCTAGAAAGAATCTTTTTGAAAAAGGTTCTTCTATTGTGATGATGTCAAGCTTGTAACAACAGCAGAACCACTCTGGTGCTTTACAGAACCATTTTCAATAAGAATTTATATGTAAAACTATCTACAATACATTCGCCATAAGTCTGAAGAACCCTTTCATGATGCACGGAACCCTTTAATCATGCTATACAGAACAATTTTCAAAACGGTTCTGCACGGAACCATCTACAGCACATTCATGCACGTTTTCAATCAATCCAAAGAACCCTTTCACGACGCAAAGAACCTTTTAATCATGCAGAAGGGTTCTTTGATCGGTCAGGGTTCTACACAGAACCATTTCCTTTACTAAAGGACCACTGAAGAACCATCTGTTCAGTGCGTGGTGTTTGATCTACTCCGCACTGCTGTGTATCTAAGCTCTGTTCAGTTCTGTGTGATGTGCTGCTGTTGTGTGTTTTGGGCCTAAAGAACAGCATTTGGTTCCAATGTATACAATACTGAGGAACGATAAAGACCACATTAGCCCCCTGCCTTGAACATCGACATTCAGCATTACTACAGCTAATAAAATCGCACAGAAGCGCCTTGAAAGGGTTTAATTTGAGGCGCTGACCAAAAATCTGAACGCTATCGCGACCAAAACCTTCAGAAAACGAGAAGCTGAAGCTAAAGAAGTTGGAATCGCGCTTGTTTTTAAAAACGGGACCGTTAGCTTAGCCCGTTAACACTTACTCGGGATAATGATGGAAATAAACATGTCAAGAGACTGAAGTCGGCTTCCTGATCGAATTTTCCCGTTCCACCTTAAATAGTAGCTGCATCCGTTATTAACTGATGCACCATTTAAGGTGGAACGGGCATATTCAAACAAGAAGCTGGTGAATAATGAAAAGTTGACACCAGCTTCGTAAAAATGTCCCTCCCCGACCCAAATTCACATCTGCTACTGGGAAAAGTTACTTATTTAGTCACACAAGTCGCAAAATAACAACTTAATGGTTTATAAATCTACATATAACCTAGCCGAGGTTAGCACGTAGCTAACGCTAGCAGTGCTAGCGCGGTTGACCAATGAAGCTCTGCCGCCGCGTTTAAATCGGTTATTTCGCTCAATACGTTTAAATAAAGGCTTAATAAAACGCCTAAATGTCTATATTCCTTCATCCCGACGAGCAAACTCGGTTTTATTGTCTGTTTTCCCCGCTGTCGCTGATTTTCCGCCGTTAGCCTGTGAGCCTGGCCGGCGGAGGCTGGGGGTTGTACCTGGGCCGCTGGCTGCCATCAGCTCGGAGAGTCCCGCTTATTCTGTCGGCGCGGCCGCTGAGCGCATCGGAGACGGAGCACAGGGCGGCGAACACGGCGCGGCGGGTTACAAACCGGAGCAGCGGAATATAAAAGACGAAGTTTCGGGATTCAGAAACTCAAACGCGTCAGAAACGCCAGCAGAACAACATAGACAAACACACGGAGGCCGCGGAGCAGTGCATTCTGGGAGGGAGAGGAGCGTTCAGGGCCAGTCGGAAATCAAAACAGGAAACTGGACGGAAAGAAGACGGAAAGCAATGAGCAAACACGATGTAAAACTGTTCCGACACAAGACAGAAAACGATTCCGAAACAAGAGGGAAAACTATTCCTAAACGAGACAGAAAACTATTCCTAAACAAAATGTAAAAAACTATTCCCAAACAAGATAGGAAACTATTCCAAAAGAAGACAGAAAACTATTCCAAACCAAGACAGAAAATGATTCCCAAACAAGATGGAAAACTATTCCTAAACAAGACGGAAAACTATTCAAACCGAGACAAAATAATGATTCCGAAACAAGATGGAAACTTTTCCTAAGAAAGATAGAAAACTATTCCAAAAGAAGACAGAAAACAATAACAAAACATGATGGAAATCTGTTCTGAACAAGATGGAAAACTATTCCTAAACAAGATAGGAAACTATTCCTTAACAAGACAGAAAAGTATTCCAAACCAAGACAGAAAACTATTCCTAAACAAGATAGAAAATTATTCCAAAACAACACAGAAAACAATAATGAAACAAGATGGAAAAAAATAATGAAACAAGACAGAAAACTTTTCCAAAACCAAACTGAAAACTATTTTGAAACAAAATTGAAAACTGCTTCGGAAGAACACAGAAAACTGTTCTAAAACAAGAGGGAAAACTATCCAAAACAAGGTGGAAAATATTCTGAACTAAGATGGAAAACTTTTCCAAAACAAGTCAAAAAAGCAGAGAATTACTCCAAAACAAGATGGAAACAAGACAACAAACAAAAACAAACACAAAGGAAAACTACTCGGAAGCAAAACTGTATTCAAACTCTTAATTGAATTAATTACTTATTATTTGTATTACAGACTTTAATACTTAAACTTCATTTTTGTCCATTTTCTTAAATGTTTGCGCCAAAAGTGCCTGTATTTCATCCAAAGCTACAGCATCATTCATCATCATTCATATTTAAACATTGAACATTTGAACCAAGACGGAAAACTACTCAGGAACAAGATGGAAAACTATTCCACAACAAAACGGAAAATTAAGTTATTATTATAAGCATTATTCCAAAACAAGGTTGAAAACTATTCCAGACCAAAGCGGAAAATTACTCAGAACCAAAACAGAATATTTTTCTGAAGCAAGAAGGTAAACTGCTCTGAAATAAGACAGAAAACTGTTCTGAAAATTGACGGAAAATTTGGAAACAAGACTGAAAATGCACTTTTCTATGGGCCATTTTTGGTATTACAGTCTTTGATACTTAAAGTTAATGTTTGTCTATTTTCTCCAAATTTGAACAGCCAAAATTGCCCAAAGCTACTTTTCACATTTGAACATTTACAAATGTCAAACCTGCCAAGTCAATAATGTGTGTGTGAATATTCATATGCAAAAGTTTATACACCCCTGGTCAAATTCCATGTTGTTGTTGATGTTCTGAGTGTAAATAAGTGAACACAGAGACACACGTCTGCACATTTTAATACATTATTACTGTTTATTAGAGTTTAACACATTGGAAAAAATAAAACACAAAAAAGGCCACGTTTAACGTATTTTTATTTCCCCGAATGTGCAGAAGTGTGTCTCTGTAGAGGACGTGCTGCTGCTCCATAAACTCAAACTATCTGCATAACCATTGCTCCACCTGTTTTCCCAGTTTGGGATTCTAATATTTTATATTAATGCTGTTTGCTCTCCGGTGTCGACCAGAGGAGGATGGGTTCCCCTTTTGAGCCTTAGGCCCAATCCTATTTCACCCCTTGCCCCTACCACTTAGGCCTTAGCCCTGTTTTGCGCGTTCATGTCTAGGGGTAGGGGGTCCCAATTTTTGTTGAGATAGAGGGGTAGGGTGAAGTGTTGGGGCTACATGACCCTCCAAACAGAGGTTTTTCAGAGACTCCAAACAGAGAGTTACGAGAAAAACAGAAAACTGGCAAAGATGGAGAACAAGAGACCAAAGAAACCCACAAATGTGAGAATTTTCATGGTTAAAAATTACAATAATCATCTTATTATCTTAGTTTAATGTCGTTTCAGTGTATTATGGTCGTTTTCTTCATAACAAACATAGAAAATCGCTAATAGCATGCTAATGTCTTGGTAGCTAGCTAGCTAAATTTCCCATTCCACCTTAAATGGTCCAGCAGTTACATTCCGGTGCCTCAGGTATCAGAACTGCTGCACCATTTAAGGTGGAACAGGAAAATTCAAACAAGAATCTGGAGAATATCTGACTTCAGCTTCATATCACTGAAGAATTAGGGGTGGGTGATAATAAATAATTGCCCCCTCTTTGAAGATCATATGATGCCCTAAATGTAACTAAAGCCCAGCAGTGAGGAGCTGAACTTTACCCTCCTCTGCTGTCACTGCAGACTGGCAGGGTCGCCTACAGAGCAGCGCTGGTAGCTGTTAATGAAGTGATGCTCTTTTTATTTGAGGGTCTCATTTCAGAGGGAAGATTTCAACCACTACCCTGTAACTCAGTTCCAAGGGGTTAGGGTGACACTCGAAAACAAGGGGTGGGGGTAAAAAGAAGAAATGGGATTGGGCCTTGTTTCCTCTCAGTGTTTCTTCCTCTTGCTCTTTGGGAGTTTTTCCTTGCCACTGTCGCCAATGGCGACGCTCATGGGGGCTCGGACCCGGATTTTTCTGTAAAGCTGCTTTGTGACAACACCTGTTGTAAAAAGCGCTATATGAATAAACTGTGACTTGACTTGACTTGATGTGGTGACTTATTTGCACTCAGAACATCAACAATAACATGGAATTTGACCAGAGGTGTTTAAACTTCTGCAAACAACTGTGTAGCGCCCGTCTCGGGGCAGGTGTCCACCGTGGGGTCAGTGGAGGGAATCCGCAACAGCAGCTTTAATACTCAGACTGTAGGAGCACAGAAGCATGAAGGACTGAGCTGAGGCTCACTGTCTGGATTAGGAGGCCTGCTGTCTCAGAAAAGGGCCATAAATAGTGAAAAAGTGCTTTAGTCTCTCCGGAATGATATTTTATTAGACATTTCTATTAGTCCACAATGCATGAACAGAGAGAAAAGAGAAGATATTCATAAATGAATTCTGAAATCTGGAAAAATTAACCAAAGAAATGACTGTGGAGACACCAGTCAATCAACCAGGTGAGGATTTCTTAAAAATGTATTTAAAATGAATATAAAATTCTAAATTGTGCTTATAATTCTTGCCTAGATTTATTATTTTCTTTTATTTTGAGTTATGTATCTTTCTAAGTGTGTTTATGATTCAGCTCAGGCCTGTCTGTATTGACAGATCTACTCAAACGTGCTTCTTGAAACCAGCATGACAGTAACTTTGACTTCATCATCATGATTTATGATGTTGATATGAGGTTTTATAGAGCTAAAAGAGCCTGAGGTCAAACGGACCCCAAAGAACACAAGGGATGCGTTCAAAATGTGTACAGGACACTGTACAGGTCACTGTACAAGGGCCTCCAGTGAGGTCAGGTACTGATGTTGGATGGTTGTTCTGGATCACTCCAACTCATCCCAAAGGCATTGAATGGAGCTCCATCACTCCAGAGAACGCAGTTCCACTGACCCACAGCCCAATGCTGGGGGGCTTTACACCCCTCTAGCCTACGCTTGGCATTGGGCATGGTGACCTTAGGCCATGGCCCATTTTAAATTCAATGTTTTTGTGACATCACAAACCAACCCTTTTACATATGTCTGTCTACTCGGCCTAGTTGAGCCCCACTCACTCATGCTGAAGTTATAAGTTTGAGTGTTTCAGGCTGCTTTTTGAAAGAGGCTCAGTACAGGATGGCCAATCAGAACAAAGTTCATTTGTCATATGTCAGCCATATAAAGCCACAACAGCACAAACAGCCCTTTTCATTGTATGTGGTCGTGTAGAAATGAATTAGGAGTGGTTTTGCATGTAAACAAATTCCATTTTTCTGAGACGCTTTCTCGTCATTTTGAGAAACGTTCTTGTTGTTTTCAGATGTTTTCTAATTATTTTTAGAATATGTTTAGTTTATATATATATATATATATATATATATATATATTAGTTTATATTTTCATCTCAATAGCATAGAACATCTCAAAATCGTGAGAAAGCATCTCAGTATGATGAGGCAGTGTCTCAAAATAATGATATCTAAAAATGACTTAGCATCTTGAAATATTGAAAAAGTATCTCAAAATAATGACTTGGCATATCGGAATAATTAAATAACATCTCAAAATAATGAGATATCTTAAAATAATGAGATAGCACCTCAAAATTATGAATTAGCATTTCAAAATAATAGTATTTCAAAATAATGACTTAGCATCTCAGAATAATGAGATAGCATCTCAAAATAACAGAATAGTATCTCAAAATAATGACTTAGCATCTTAGAATAATGAGTAGCATCTCAAAATAACAGAATAGTATCTCAAAATAATGACTTAGCATCTCAGAATAATGAGATAGTATCTCAAAATGATGACTTAACATCACAAAATAATTAGAAAATATCTCAAAATAAAGAGACAGTATTGCAAAATAATGACAGCGTCTTAAAATAATGAATTAGCATCTCAGAATGAGATAGTATCTCAAAATAATGACTTAGCATCTCAAAATAACAAGATAACATATTTCTAGCTTTTAATGACATGGTATTTCAAAATAATGACAAAGCAATTCATTTAAGAATTATTTTTTTTATTAATAATAAGTGGCGGGAATGGGTTTGCACATTAATCCGTCTTAAACTGGGAGACCATTTTGCCATCTTTGTCCTCTGAAAGTGTTTTGTTGGCTGTGAATAGTGTGAAGAAGAGCATTCTTGTATCTCTAAAGGTTCTGAGGTAAATGAGACTGATGATAAAATGAGGGAAACAGTCAAATGGACCGGGCTGGAGCTGAAAAACCACCTCAAAACAGTTCACACTTAGTTTATGTGCAAATTATGACCTGCATTGCTATAATTTCAGCATAAACTAAGTGTCAACTCAGTTTTGAGGCCAGTTTGCAGCTTCATACCGAAAAATAAAGCAGTCTGTTCAGACTGTACCCAGTTTTGTGTCGCCTTTATTAAACAACACTGCTAGTCCCGCGTTAACGTTACAGGGCTAAACAAAACACACACGCCATTGAAGATGAACTGGGTGATGACCGTTCAGCTTTTTCGCAATAACTCAACTATTTTAACCGTTTTAAGATTTTTAGCAGCTCAAAAAGGCAAATAAGGCGTCCAACAGTGTAAAAGCTGAGTATTAGTCGAGCTAAGTTCATTAAAAACTGAGCTATTCTTCCTTTAGCTCGGCTCTTCTGCGAGTCGCCTTTTCTTTGTGCGTCAGGAGAGTCATTCACGGGGCCGGCGCTGTGTTTCTTTCCTGCGCTCTGATTGGCTGCCCGCGCCGTTCCGCGCCACCCCATTGGTCGGCCGAGCTGTCGATCGGCTGCGCGCCGGGCTGTCGTGACCGCGCACAGGCAGACAGTGCACGTAAGAGTCTGTGTCTGGAGTCTGTCTGAAACTGATTAAAAAATTGGTGATGGAGTGATTTTTTCTTTTCTTTCCTCCTCTTTTCTTCCCCCACGGCCGGGGTCCTGGCCGTTAGCTGGAAAAGAAGCGGCGGGAGGCTGAACGGAACTTTACGTCCATCATCCATCCAAGACTTTGTGTTATTTTGTGAAAAAAGAAAACAAAAAAAAAAAAAGACAAAAACAAAACAGCATTGCATTGTAGCGCCTTGCAAAGTTTCATGCCATGTTGTTGATGTTCTTTTCTCGTCAGAGTGCGTTAAAGCTCAGGTAAGGCGAGCCACGTGTCTTTATGTATGGTGCTATGATGTACTGCTTACTGAAGAGCATTATGGATATGATGCTGTATGTTTTTTCCTATAAGTCATGTCTGTGTGCTGCTATCTTGCTGCATGCCTTTCGCACACTAGCACGCTTCACTTTTAGACTTGATGAACAGCAGTCCAGTCGACCCCTCCTCCTCCTCCTCCTCCTCCTCCTCCTCCTCTTTCTCTTCTCTGTCCACCTTTGTCCACGTGAAGCCTCGCAGGTGACTCACCTGTCCTCAGGTGAGCATGCATTATTACCATTAAGTTAGCCCACTGAACTCAGGGAGTCCACTTTGCTTTATGAGGTCTGACCTACACAGATTAGCTTATATGTGATTTAATGATGAAACTAGAACGTAGAACTGGGCGATATGATAATGTCTGTTATTATTGTGATAAATTACAGCACAATATGTCACAATATGCTTTTCTGGGCATATCATGGATATCATCAATACTTAAAGACACTTCCCAACTGCACGTTTGAATAAAAAAAGAGCATAATTAGTCCTGTAAACTAAATTTAGAGCAGCACATTGTGTTCAATGTTGAATGTAAATAATTGAATTAATTGTTTTTCATAGTATTTTTAAAATGTGGTCTTACTTTGTCTGTTCTAACTTATTAGACATCAAAAGAAAAAATACTTTGACGTGTCATGTATCGTAAAAAATGTCCTGAAGTATCGTGATATATCATTTTGCCGTATCGCCCACCTGTATGAAAGTGTACAGCTTTTTTTAGAAACAAAAACTTATAATCTATATTTCTAAGCTTAGTGACTTCTTTATTTGGCTAAGTCAGTAGCACAGCTAGACAATTTGTACGAGCGCAAAGTTTGTACGGTTTATCTTTTTTTTCTTTGATTTTTTTTAAACAAATATGCAAAAACAAATAAATTACATCATAAAAAGGGATTACCTGTTGTCAGCAAAGTCGTCTTGTTCACTCATTTCAGCATTTAGCAGATTCACAAGCTACTGACAGACTCACAGCAAATACTGTTACCAGCATAAAGTTATATTCAGAACTTAAAGGGCCGCTTCGGCCTAAAACTACGTTTCTTTGTGTGTTAATTTTCTGTAGCGCAGCATTTCATCCCTCAGCCTCATTTGACCCACAATTTTGTCTCCTTTTTGTGTTTTCGTCCATCAGTGTTTCGTCCGGTCACTACAACACCCAGCATGCATTGCACGAATATGTACTACAACCACTGGGACGTGATAGCCGGCTTCCTAGCAGTAACGTTGGCTATCTAGCTTCCTTCTGCATTAGCCGGCTATTGAAAAAAAGTACAATCCACACTCATGGATCTACCTTAAAGGTGTTGTAGTTGCTCACATGTTCCTCCCACCATCAAGATGCATCATCGGAAGGGGGTTTTCCAAGCCTGTAAACTGGAAAATCTCACGTTAGAGTCTCTGAAAGATACTAATAGAAATATTTTCAGCACATTTAGCACTGCTTACTTATTTTATTTGGTCTTTTTAAGTGGTGTTCTAATAGTTTTACATAGTTTTTGTTGTGCGAGGCGTGTCGGCCTGTGAAGTCACAGCCCAAGTGAAGACGTCTGGGTCGGCATTCATTCGAGTGG
Organism: Colossoma macropomum; assembly: GCF_904425465.1. Lineage (NCBI taxonomy): Eukaryota > Metazoa > Chordata > Actinopteri > Characiformes > Serrasalmidae > Colossoma > Colossoma macropomum. Next base: position 42,318,237 of record NW_023494805.1, read on the forward strand.
AATCCTATTGGTGCATCAGCATTTAGACTCTCGTGATTGACAGCTTTTAAAGTCCCGCCTCCTGTGTGATGCTGCCACATGCCCCTCATTATTATATTCTGAAGTGTGCAGCAGGGTTTTGATCCAGCAGGGCGATTAGCGGCGAGATGGACGCTGCGCAAAATAGACGTTGCTTAATGTTTTTAATGTAGTAGTGCATCGTTTGGATCCGGGCGTCCAGGGAAAGTTTGTGTTTGAGCAGTCGTCCCGCCGGTGCGGGTGCAGAGGGTCCAAACCGAGGCTAATGTCGTCCTGAAAGCGAACGCAGCATAAATAGAAATTAGCATATTATCATTAAGATGATAAATAATAGGTTTAAGCTTAAAAGTAAAGAATTTGTTGAAGTCCCTGCTGAAAAGACCAGCACAAACTAGCATGTATTCTGGTTTATGCTGCTCTGGTGCTGGTTTAGCTGGTCACCCAGCATGGTCATACTGGTTGACCAGCATACCAGCACCATATGTGAAAACCAGCACACCACAACATATGCTGGTTTTCCCAGCAGGGTGTATATCCCTGAATCTTGGTGTCTGTGGGTCAGTGTGCCTGATAACATTGTACCATTAACTCGTGCAAGCGCAGTAGCTTATTAGCATCACAGAGCCCTTTTTAATGAAAGAAAGAGGCTAAGAAAAGTCCAGGCTTTCATGTAGCTCCACACGAGGCCTCAGAAAGCACACAGCCTGTTGTCCCATTCACCGAAAGCGCGAAACGTTGGCATTCTTCGGCTTATATGAGGATAAAACGTATCTGAGGCTCATGAACGCTAGCTTAAGGAATTAGCATGGCCTGCTAGGTGTTTTCTGCAGAAGTCAAACACATGAAATGCTGACGTGCACGGAATAAACAGTGGAAGTGCAGATGACCTGCGTCTGCTGGCATTAGATAGCAAGAGCTGTGCTGCATTTAGTGCCTTTGCTAACAGAGCTAGCCAACGTTTCTGCAGTGCAGGGCTTTCACAGTGTGGTTATTTCTGCGCGGTGGGTGAGGCGGCGCTGTCCGTGAGCGTTTTTCTGGAATCTGCTGGTTCACGGTTGTGTGGGTGTGTGTGTGCAGGGCTCCGTCGGAGACGCCTCGGCTCATCGTCACTGCCGTTTTGTGAAAACAGTCTAGTCATATGATGCATCTCCGGCAGCAAAAACGCGACGGCTGCTGCCTTCGCTTGCGGCTCAGTGGCAAACGGGGCTCCCTTGAAACAGAATTTGGCACACGGTTTCACAGTTTGGGCATTTTTTAGCACTTAAATGTGGACAGATGTGATATAAGGACACGCAGCTGTTGGAATAGGTCAACCTGCAGGGCACAAACTATAAAACTCAAACATTACAGGGGATAAAATGTTCGTCCAACTGTATTGCGGCACATTAATAGCTTTGTGAAGAGCTGCTAAAGGTGGCTGGTGTTGGTTTACGGCCTTTTCGGCACGTTAGGCGTTTCGAGATGCTGTAAATGACTTAATAAAAACAAATAATAATTCCTGTATGGAGACGTTTACGTGAAAAATGTGAGCTCTAAAACATTTCTCTGCTTCACAAATTCTAAACATAATAATGCATCTTGCGGTTGTGAGAGATTTGTGCAACTTACATGCTTGTAAATATATATATTTTTATTTTATTTTTACATTGAATCGCTCCGAAATGCAGTTGCATGCAAAAGATGCAAAAGTTTGGGCACGCCCAGTCAAATGAGCAGTGAAAATCACACTTCTGCACATTTTAATTCACAATGAATGCTTATTTTATATATTTAACATAAAAAAATTAAACATAAAATGTGACCTGAGCAAAAGTGAACACACATTTTGTTTTTTATGTATTATTTATTTTCCAGTACGTTAAATAAATAGATGATTATGCACAAAAATTGCCGAAAAGTGCCCGTTTTTTATGCCGCTTGATTTTTTATGATATTTTTTAGCGCTGTTGCACCAAAAAGTAGCCGAGAAGTTCGATTTAGGGTCTATTTCTGCCAGATGAGTCTTTTAAAATGAATGTGTGAAATAAATTGTTGATTTCCTCAACCGCAGAGTCGCGTAATATTGTAAAATCGAAATGATACACTAGTGTAATAGTCTATCCAGGGTTTTTTAGTGGCGAGATCTTATATAAACTGGTTGCTGCTGGGAAAATGTCCTGGATGTTTCATTTGGTTACAACACAAGCTTTTTTCAGGCCGTTTTCTTTGGTTTGATCAGAGCGTGACAGCGCCTTTCATTTCCCTCCATACTTCACACGAGGTCCTCTCTGCTGTCTAATGCTGCGTGTTATCTGCAGCCTGTCCCCGTCCACCACTTACTTCATCTTTCAGCTCTGCGTTTGTGAGAGTTTTCGGCAAAGTAGCACATTGGCTGCTCGTGGCATTTTGCATTTTTTTTGACAGTGTGTTTTTTAAAATGTCAGCACATCTGTCTCATATTCCATAATCAACTTCTGACAGTGCATGAATTATTTCTTGTTCTGACAGTGTAGCTTGTTTTTTTTATTATTTTAGTATATATTTGTCTTGGAACGTTCACATGATAAAATTTTGCACACAGAAAAAAGGACAGTTCACATTATTTATTATTTTTATAAGCTGTGCTAAAAAAATAACTCAACAATAATAAAAAATCACATGCATTTATGACTTGATCCATCATTGTACAGTGTAACTCCTCAAAGCTTATTATTTAGGTATTAACTTTAAATGTAAACTCCACCAAATTTCTGCATAATTAAATAATTAGTATGTAAACAGAGTCGTTCAGAGTGGTTTGGTGTGAAACGCTCAGTTTTAGAGAAACTTACTGAGTCAGAACTGTTCACAGTGGTGGTGATAGGAACCAGACGTCCACCTCTAAAAGCTCCCTCACAGAAAGTTACTACATGAAATGGTTATGAATTCACTGCCTGATGACTGAGACACTGTTTTATGATAGTTTTGGCCCAAAACATATGTTTTTGAAATCCATTCATGGTGGAGGGAAACATGCTGAAGCAAAGTAGTCCCCGTAAAAATATATTATATCAGATTTTCCACTATTTTCCATCATCAACATTCCATATATACTCAGAAGACTCGTGTAGGTTCACTGGTGGTTCTGGATAGTAAATAAAATGTCTATATCTGTGTTGTAGTCATGGTGACCCCTGGTTCCTATCACCACCACTGTAAAGACATCTGAACCATTTCACACCAAACCACTTTGTTTACATCTTCAACACTGCAGAAATGTATAATTGTTCAGTTAAACAACATTTCAGTGTTAATGTAATGATTTTAATGTTAAGGTTAGCGACAACGAGCAAGTGTTTCTGTTATTCAGCTGTATTTGGTGACCACTCTCTCTCTATATCTGTCCTTTACAGACGGCCTGGAGACTTTCTGGAACCGTGAGGCTCCACAGGTCAACTTTATCCGCAGGCGCTAACAACAGTGAGTGTAAAAAAGGCGTTTTCTCTCTCTCTTTCTCTCTTTTCCACCGTTTGTGCTGCCGTGGAGCAGAGGGGAGGGACGGTGGGCATGCTGAGAGGCCTGCGGCCGTGCGAGTTCGCAGTCCTGCCGTTTGGGCTGGAACACGCGCCTGAGAGGCTAACGCTAGCCGATGCTGCGCGCTAGCTCGCATTGTCAGAGCTGACGCTTGAAAAGGAGCTGAGTCACTCGCGGCGCTCGCTCCTTATAGCATCCGCTTCCACATGATCTCTTCATCGAAACAAAGCGGGAGCGCTAGATTAGCTGGCTCGGCGCTAGCAGCCCCTCGTAAACACAAACGTGGCGCGCTTCGGCTTCGCTAGCCGCTGTCCGACGGAGGCGTTTGTGAGGTGAATTGAAGCGGAAAGAGCTGCGAATCCCGTCTCTTCGGTGCCATTTTGTAGGAAGAGTAGGTTTGTACGTGTGCAGCGGTGGCGACCATGTTTGTTGTGGGACGTCAAACAGCGCCACCCAGGATTCTCTTCTCGTCCTTTTCGAGCGTCTCGCGTTCCTGTGGCTAAAAACAAGCCTCCACACACACACACACACACACACACACACACGGGCTATTCCTCCTCGGATGTTTGAAAGCCTCAGTGGTGTTTTAAAGGGTTCACTGGCAGGCAGCCAACAAGGTTCAGCCTTTCTTTACAATCCCTCCTCGGTCGCTCGCTCTCCGTCTGTTACTCTCTTATTCCTCACTATCTCTGTCGCTCGTCCTCTTCTCGGCGGGGTAGTCTCGGACGTTTCCGAACACTTTGACCGGTCGCCGGAGCGAACCGGCCTCCATTTCAGGGCGCCAGTTTTGCTGGAAGACAGAGATTTGTCAGCGTTGGTGTTTCAGACAGCTGTGATATTGTACCGTTTCTCTTTATTTCCAATGTAATTTATTTTCTCGTCGCTGCAGCAAATAAAAAATGTAAGAATATGAAAACTGTTTCAAACTTTTCCTTCTGTTTGTTCGGAAGGAACTGCCGTTTCCCTGTGCGATCAGATTCTGTTGGGCAGGACTGTTCTGTGCTTTGTCGGCCTTTGATATGTGATTTTATATATGTGCTATTTTGAGCGACTCAGTTTAATATTGTTAAAATAATTTCCCTTCCTTTAAAGAAGTTCACTACGTTTGTTTTTTGCTGTAAGCATCTTAGTTTTCTACATTTTTATTTTCATATTAAGCATGTAGAAGCACATAATTAATGTTTATTATTTAGTGTTTTTCCCCCCAAGTATAAAGTCTACAGCTCATCAGCGAATAGAGGGAGCGAACATGAAGTTACCGCATTATTATTTTTTAAAATCTGTAACATCGTCCGCGTTCATTTCCTTAATTTTCATTTCACCTTTTCAGAAATAATTATTTCTATAGTAAACGTGGGCACAACATTTAAATGTTGGTGCTTTTAAATTTGGTCTAACATTGGACAATTTAAAAAAGTAAACTGTTGTGTTAATAGTTGACAGTTAATAATAAAAATCTATAAGTTGATATGTACGTTTATTTTTCAATATTCATGACTCTTGAATGTTTCTTATCATTATTTATTTATGGATTTATTTATTTTTCATGTAATAATTTCGATTTTCTTTGTTTTTTTTTACAACATCTAGCAGAAATATACAAAAATTACAAATATAGCATAGCTGTCGCAAAAAACTCCATTATTGTCGTTTTTTATTTTTTGGCATGATTTGAAAAAAACAGTTTGCCTTTACATTGTGAGAGAATTTCAGAATGAACGGACCAACAGAAACAGTCCAAAATTACTTAGAAAAAAATATTTTTACCTTGACCTCCATTATAAATTAAGAATGTTTTTTCCTTCTCCTGTAAAATTCCCGTTTGGAAATGCGAGGTTTCCTTGTGACAGCGATCATTTGTGCACATGTAAAGGGCCTGAAAATGCAGTTCACTTTTAACCAAATCAGCTGTCCAGTCGTCCCAAAAAACACAATAAACACATTGAATGTATCATCGTACTACTGATAGCCTACATCTGTATAATAGCAGCGGCTTCTGATAAACAGTAACGAGATGCAGATGAATTTCCCTCCTGACTGACGGCAGCAGACTTTTATCATAAAGCAGTGTTGAATATGAAACCTCTGGCTATAATAAAGGCGCTCTGGTTTACCAAACCTCTGCAGAGTGGCAGCAGCTGCATGCATGTAAATCATGTCCCCGCTGTCCAGAACCCAGATCAATGCTGATTGGACGCATTTCAAGAGGAAAAATGTGATTTATGTTCGTTTGCAAAGTGGCCTGCATGTTTATTAATACATATCTTGTCATCTGTTCAAGTTTCTAAATGCCTTTATGAAGGGAATCTTCGGGTTCGAGCTGCGGTTGAAGTGATAATTGGAATTTCGGTGTAATTACGGATTCGGGACCTGAGAAAAACAGTGCTGCTTTGTTTACATCACTGTAATGGGGTGCTAAAAATATCCGAATGTCCAACAGGGCTTGGATATTCCGGCGTAGGATATTCTGTCACCAGCATGAATGTGCAACATGCAGCCTGTCACTATGGTGCCAACTGCACAAGCATTTAAAGTGCATATAACAGGGGCCCTATTATAGATCCCTGAGGTACTCCTTAGACGATGTTCAAGACAAGTGACAGAATATCAGCGGTTCTTTTGATGATGCAGTTATGAAGACAGGTTTTTTAATCAGGTTCATTAGTGAAGAACTTATTCTGTATAACAGTGAAAAGGCAATATATAGATGAATACTGAAAACTTAATAATTTAGCATAAAAATGTAAATAATGTAGCTGTACCTGTACTATGTCTACCACTGTTGAATTTTGTATTTTTGTACATATAATAAGGCTGCCAGTTTTAATTCTCTTGTTAAAGTGAATCAGGCAAACAATGTTAAAGTATCATAATATTTTCAAATGTAATTCAAATAATTAAATTGCTAAGTCAGATTTTTTCACTTTAGTTTCACAGAAAGTTATGACATGAAATGAGGATAAATACACTGAATGATGCCTGAAACATCGTTTTACGATCATTTTCAGAAAGTTTTGGACGAAAATTGATTTTTTTTATATCTGTTGGGGAAAATAGTACCTAAATAAAACTTTTTTAAAAACTTATTTAAAGTGAACAGAAAGTTATTACGTGAAGTGTTTATGAATAAAAAACCTAATGTCTGAGACACTGTTTTATAATATTTTTGAGGAGTTTTCTGGCCTAAAACCATATTTTTTAGAGAATTGCGAGCAAAACAGTCCCCAAAGAAAACTTATTATTTCAGATTTTCCACTATTTTCCATCATCAACATTCCATATAAACTCAGAAGACTTGTGCAGGTTCACTGGTGGTTCTGGATAGTAAATAAAATGTCTATATTTGTGTTGTAGTCATGGCGACCCCTGGTTCCTATCACCACCACTGTAAAGAAGTTCTCACACCAAGCCACTCTGAATAAATTCTCACAAATCCAGTTTCCAGGCGTCCGTATTGTCTAAGCCGGGGTGCTGTGGTGAATTATGATGGAGGAAATGAATAATGACAGAAGGTTTTTGGGCAGGACTTTCAGCTCAGCCCTAGATATTCATCTGTCGATAAACCAAGGTTACGCTATCTGCATGGAATATGAGGCAACTTTCAAGTTTCTCCACGAGCGTCGCAGCTATTTTCAATTACGCCGAAGCGTAGCCCCGTTTTCATCGCCAGCCAGCTGGAGCTCTACATAACTAAGCACTTCACAGCGGCAGCTTCAGCTTCTTCAGCTCACCAATCAGGTCAGTGCAGAGGCGGGACAGCGGACTGCGGCCTGTTTACTTCCCCATACGCCTCTTTTTTTCCTCTTTTTTTCTCCTTGTGATATATTCCTTTGGTTTTAAGCCAGTTATTTGAATAAAACAAGCTTTTTTATACAATGTTTAGTTTCAATTGTGGGATGTTTCATCATTTATGGCCCTTATACAATCAAGTATAGACTTTTCAGTCAAAACGTAACACAATTAACCACATTTGACCAAACTATTAACAGTGATTGATCCCAATTAACCATAACTTGATTACCTGATCGACTTTTGTAATTGTTTGAGGCTAAAAAGGGTTTAAAGGCTTGGAATCGCTGCTTTTATTCATGTGAAACCAACCAGCTCTACCAACAAATGTATAAGTTTCAGCAAATATGTAGAAAGCTATAAAGAATAAATGAGGTTAGATGATTTAAAATGACTGTAGAGCATCGAGAATAAAGTGATAATAAAATTAATATTCAGAAATGCTTGTATTTCAAATTTACCTAATCAAAAAATGACTGTAAATACATCATTATGGCGTATTGTTTAACATAAGCTTTTGTTGTTCTTAAAAACATATTGAAATTTTGAATAAAACAACTTAAAGTACTCTCTGGGGTCGAGCTTATAGTGTTTAAGTCTACACAGCAACTCAAGTTATAGTGGTATATAATAAGAGCAGTTATTAATAGGACAAATACATTGTGGGAGAATTTGTCATGTTTTTATTTTCACAGTATTTTTTAATATTCTCTTCACTTCATTTCCAGATAATCCAAGTGCATTTTTCCCCAAAAGTACTTTTTTTTTTACAGATCTTACAGGGCATTTTTACCAATTTGAATGGAACCAGACGTCGAGTTAATGCATCTAAAGGCCCCCTTTAAAACTGACAGAAAGTTATTACATGAAATGGTTATGAATACACAACCTGGTGTCTGAAACATTGTTTTATGACATTTTAGAGACGTTTTTGGCCTTAACCATATTTTTTAGAGAATTGCGAGCAAAATAGTCTCTAAGTTAAACGTATTATTCCAGATTTTCCATCATCAACATTCCATATAAACTCAGAAGACTTGTGTAGGTTCACTGGTGGTTCTGGATAGTAAATAAAATGTCTATATTTGTGTTGTAGTCATGGCGACCCCTGTTTCCTATCACCACCACTGTAAAGACACCTGAATCGTTACACACCAAACCACTCTGAATCACTCTGTTTATTTCTCACGCACTGAATTATGCAGAAATTTTGTGGAGTTCCCCTTCAACCAAAACTCAGACTGTTGTTGACCATCTCAGTGTTGCATTCAGGTCTGTCTGTGGCCACTGTGCTGTCAGATCAACAGAAACGGAGCAGGTTGTGTTTACAGTGGCCTCTGTACTCGTAGTGAGTTTCTCAGTACGGCTCTGATGAGCTGGTTTGGCTCTGGCTGCTCTTCTTTCTGCTGTGCCGTATCAGGAAGCCGGTGATGTGTCCCGCTAAAAAGTTGGCAGAAGCTAAGTGTATGTGTGTGTGTGTTGGTAAAGGGGGATTTGTGGCTTAGTGTCCAGAAGTTTAGTGCTTCAGTGGCTCAGGTACAGACTGTTCTGGAAGATTCTTCACCCTTGAGTCGCGCATTGGCCATGAAATCTAGCGCACAGCTGCGGCGCGTTCAGCTTCTGTTCGGACACTTTCAGCACTCACTGCTGCAAAAGGTTCGGGATTTGCTCAGGGGGTTAATGAGGAATCACTCTGTAGAAATCCACCGAATCACAACCACGGTGAGGCGAGCGGCGAGTCGGACTGATTTTCAGACACGGCCCAGGAATATGGAGCCACGGAGGGTCCGGCCTGGACCCTCGCATGCAGTTCAGTTCAGAAACACTGGCCTCTGCCTGAATGTCTGAATTTTAAATGTATTTTACATTGATTTTTATATCCAGTTAGGGCTGCAAATGGGCCTAAAATGCGATGTTTGATTTAGTTGCCATGGATGTCACGAAGATGATATGTATTTTTTATTTATATGGCTGCTGTCAGAACAAAACCTTGTATCTCCAAAATGGTAACTTTACAGGAGAAGGAAAAAACCTACTTTACTTTTAATGTGAGTCAATGGAACCAGACCTTTTTCATTTTGGGCCGTTTGTTTTGGTCCATTCTTCATGAAATATAGACACAATATAAAGGACAACAGGCATTTTCGAATTATGTCACAAACTGAAAAACGACAAAGATAGAGATACAATGTTTTGTCCTGACAGCAGCGATATATTAATCTAATTATTTTGCCTGCGCAAACAGAAAAGTAGCAAAATACAAAAATATGAATGCACCGTTTAGCATTGTGAAAAAAAGAGAAATAAAATGCTGACAGCTGTGTACATCAGAACGTTTTTTGTGATGCGAACCATTTCACATCAAACCACTCTGAATGACTTTCAACTGCTGATGTGACAATTTAGAAAATTGGGTGGAAGTCCCCTTTCAGTCACCTTAAATGGACATGCTTATGTGGTTTCACAAAGCACTGTAATTGACATATGAATCAAAGTGGATCTTTTTTGGGTGAAATGGATCTTTTTTGGGTAAAAATGATCCTTTTGGGGGGTTAAATTGTTCTTTTTTGGTTGAAATAGATCTTTTTAGGGGAAATTGATCTTTTTTGGGTGAAAATGACCTTTTTGGGTGAAATGCATCTTTTTTGGGTGAATGATCTTTTTTGGGTGAAATGGATCTTTTTTGGGTGAAATGGATCTGTTTTGGGTGAAAATGACCTTTTTGGGTAAAATGGATCTTTTTTGGTTGAATGATCTTTTTTGGGTGAAAAGGATCTGTTTTGGTTGAAATGGATCTGTTTTTGGGTGAAATGGATCTTTTTTGGTTGAAAAGGATCTGTTTTGGTTGAAATGGATCTGTTTTTGGGTGAACTTGATCTTTTTTGGTTGAAATAGATCTTTTTAGGGGAAATTGATCTTTTTTTGGGTGAAATTGATCTTTTTTGGGTGAAATGGATCTTTTTTGGTTGAAATGGATCTTTTTTGGGTGAAAATGATCTTTTTTGGGTGAAAACGATCTTTTTTGGGGTGAAATGGTTCTTTTTTGGTTGAAATCTATCTTTTTTGGGGTGAAATGGTTCTTTTTTGGTTGAAATCGATCTTTTTTGGGTGAAATGGATCTTTCTTGGGTGAAATTGATCTTTTTGGGTGAAATGGATCTTTTTTGGGGTGAAATGGTTCTTTTTTGGTTGAAATTGATCTTTTTTGGCTGCCGTTTAGACTAAGCTTGGAATGAAACACAACAGATTATCAACACACATCAACATGAGCGATGAGGCAGTCATGGAAATGTCACAGTCTGAGATGATCTTGGTGGATAAAGTTTCTGCTATCGTTGTTTCACTGAATGGATCTTATATTGTGCTCTGCAGTTCTCTAAGAGATCCATGAGCAAAACCGAGGGTGAAGTGCTGCTGGAGCACCCGACAGAACAGCGAACTGGCCTGGTCACTCTTAAACTGCACTAGGGCTTGCAGAAGAAGAGGAGCCCAGACTGGTCAGCAGTGGTCGCTTTATCAGTGCTAAAGTACATTACAGAGCACTATTTTAGTTTCTTTAAATATGGAAAAATGTAAAAATCAAATGAGAACTATTTTTATTTATTTACGTGTCAGAATGCTGCTGTTATGTTGTATTTAAAGTGGAACGCCACTGATTCTTCTGCATACTTACAGTATAAAGTGATTCAGAGTGGTTTGGAATGAAATGGTTCAGATGTCTTTACAGTGGTGGTGATAGGAACCAGGGGTTGCCATGACTACAACACAAATATAGACATTTTATTTACTATCCAGAACCACCAGTGAACCTACACGAGTCTTCTGAGTTTATATGGAATGTTGATGATGGAAAATAGTGGAAAATCTGAAATAATAAGTTTTCTTTGGGGACTATTTTGCCTCACAGCACCCTGCATGTATCCTTCCACCATGAATGGAGTTTAAGTTTAATGTAGTAACTTTCTGTGAGGGAGCTTTTAGAGGTGGACGTCTGGTTCCTATCACCACCACTGTGAACAATTCTGGCTTGGTAAGTTTCTCTAGAACAGAGCGTTTCAAACCAAACCACTCTGAACGACTCTGTTTACATCTTAAATATTTAATTATGCCGAAACTTTGAAAAAACACTGGACTTCCCCTTTAATGACTGGATCAGGGTTGTTTTTCTTTGAATACGACTGAATTGTAATTGTAAACCTCTCTGAATGACTCTGAATAAGCTTTTAATTATGCAGAAATGTGCAAAGATCAGTGGAAATCCTGTTTAGGACTGTGTAGTTCATTGTTTGAATGCAGTGCAGTCATTAAATTAAGACATTTTGATTTGTGGTTTCTCTGTTCTTGTTTTTTTCCACTACAGCTGTTGAATCCTGGATGATATTTTCTGTGTATCTTCTGTAAGGAGTTAGCTAGATAATGGTAATTTGGCACATGGCTTCCTTTTCAGTTCCTTAACTCAGGGCTAAAATAATGTTGCATTATGTTGAGTTGCTTATAGTAACACATTCGAGCTCCAGCGTGGGATAAACTCAAAGAAACTGTGACCTACATGTGGAAAAGAACTGACAGACCCAATTAAACTCTCCATCTCAGTTCCCTTATTACAGCGCGTTGTATTGCATGATCACTCTGCATGTTTTTGCAGCGGAATTACAGCTACAGTGCTTTCTGTGATCATCATTGGGCAGGTGAATGGCATTTAATGTATATATATTATATATTGGGACACCTACACATCACACCTACAGGAACTTTTATGACTCCCATTCTAAATCCATAGGCATTAATATGGAGTTGGTCCCCCTTTGCAGCTCTAACAGCTTCCACTCTTCTGGGCAGCTTCCTACAAGATGTTGGAGAGAGTCTGTGGGAATTTGTGTCCATTCATCTAGAAGAGCGTTTGTGAGGTCAGACACTGATGTTGAACGAGAGGGTCTGGCTCACAATCTCCGTTCTAGTTCATCCCAAGGGTGTTTGATGGGGTTGAGGTCAGGGCTCTGTGAGGGCCAGTCAAGTTCTTCCACCAAACTCACCCAGTCAGGTCTTTATGGAGCTGCTTTGTGCACTGGGGCTCAGTCATGCTGGAACAGAAAAGGTTCTTCCCCAAATTGTTCCACAAAGTTGGAAGTGTACAATTGTCCAAAATGTCTTGGTGCTGAAGCATTAAGATTTCCCTTCACTGGAACTGAGGGTTCTAGACCAACCCCTGAAAAACAGCCCCATATCATCATCCCTCCTCCACCAAACTCTACAGCTGGCACAGTGCAGTCAGGCAGGTAACGTTCTCCTGGCATTCGCCAAACCCAGACTCGTCCATCAGACTGACAGATAGAGAAGCTGATTCATCACTACACAGAATACGTTTCCACTGGTCCAGAGTCCAGTGGCGGCACTTTACACAGCATTAAATGGTTGAGATGTAAACAGAGAAACTTACCGAGTCAGAACTGTTCACAGTGGTGGTGATAGGAACCAGACGTCCACCTCTAAAAACTCCCTCACAGAAAGTTATTAATCACATGAAATGGTTATGAATTCACTGCCTGATGTCTGAGACCCTGTTTTATTTGTGTTGAGATGGTTTTGGCCAAAAGAGACTCAAAATCCACTGTTTTTATGATGTCAGATAAACCAGCACAATTGAATATCTTAGTAAGGCTGCAGCAGTTTAGCCCCGCCCATTCACGCTGAAGTTATGAGGTGTGTTGCAACCTGGACTGCTTTTTGAATGAGGCTCAACACAAGGCAGCCAATCAGAACAGAGCTCATTTACATATAGCAGAAACAAAAAAACAGCCTGTTTAGTTCTAAGGGATAAAGTGAAGTTGGAAAATAGTCATGTAGAAATGAATTATGGATAAAAAGTAGGATATGAGATGAGATTGTCAGCTTATCTAAAGACCTTTTTAGATAAACAACATGCTGACATTTGATTGGAGATTGTCTCTTAAAGGTTGACCCAGTGGACACCTGAGAATCAGGTCAACTGGACAGTTTAAAGCCAGTTAGCTGGACTCTTGTATTTTCCTGCAGACTTTTCTTTTCAAGCTATAGGTTATACTGTAAGGGCATTTCTTCAATAAACAAGAACCAATGGTTCTAGTTCTAGTTTATTTTGTACCTGCTAGACGGAAAGCTGGAACCATCATAATAATGTTTTAGTCTAGTGTCTAATCTGGCTAATTAGCTACCTGAGTTTAACATATTGGCTGATACTGAACTGTTAATGAAAATACATATAATTTATCATTACATAAATATAATTTACACGGAATCGTGTCAAATCAAAGAAAGCTTGTATTTATTTTTATCAAATGTGAAAATATGAGCAAAAGCACGTGTTCTGTGGAGACTTGCATGAACGGCAAAATTAATAAAGCCATTAAACACTAAACACAACATAAAAAAAACAACACGAAAATGTAAAATCAGACTCAAAATTACACACATCAGACATGACGTGAGTTTTTTTGGAATTTCGCAGTATTTTTTATGCTGTGAAAAAATGAATGTATTGGCAGAACGTATATCAACAATATGAGTCCTCACGAAACGGACAGCCTGTCACGGTGTGTACGAGGTGCTCCACTCTGGAAAAGTTTTTTCATATATTTATTAAATTTATTAAAGTAAATTTATCTCACTATACTGGTGGATAATTTTGCTGGTTTTAAGCACATTTCTTGAAACAAGCAAAATTATCTGCCAATATAGTGAGATAGTTTTACTTAATAAAATTACTTAAAAAATGTCTAGAAATAAGTTATATAATCTTAAATTAATCTTACAATAATCTCAACAGGAGAAATATTAGATTTATTGACTTCATTTAACTGTGATGGACTGGCGACCTGTCCAGGGTGTATCCTGCCTTCCACCCAATGACAGCTGGGATAGGCTCCAGCACCCAGAAGGATAGGCGGTTTAGATGATGGATGGATGGATGGATGGACTTTATTTAAGATAATTTTGCTTGACAAGATACCATTTTTTTGCAGTGCATAGAAGACCGTGATTGGTCAGTGAGTTTTTGTCGCCGGCGAAAGTTCGCAAAAATCAAATAGAGAGTGAATAAAATCATGTTGCATTTGGTGTGGAAAACATCATTAGTTATGCATGTGCTTGAATTAATTTACTGTCGTCCGAATAAATCGTGCTTGGTGTTTAACGGCCTTTACTGTTAACTTCTAGCTCACTCTTTAAGTAATAATAGTAAAAATTGCCTTTATACCGTTCTTGTTCACAGTCTACTGCAGCTATTAGTGATTGGACAAAAAAATGTGGCCACTTTATCCTCAGAATTTGCTAAATTGCTGTTGGTTTTAAATGCATGAAGAGAACACCCTACCATTAGGCCTTGTTGTTATCGTAGGTCTTAGGTACTAGACCAGTGGCTAATGAAAAACTGGAAAAACACCTTTAGAAGACAAACACTACACAGTTTGACTGGAGAGTCAGTAGCAGAGAGTTGGCCTGTGCCGCAGAGTCCACTTTTCTCAAGAGGAAATGCAAAGCGTTCTTTAATTCTTCGGCCTGCTGGCAGTAGCGGCACTGAAGTGTTTGGCTGCAGCCGTCGTATTAGCAGACCAGCAGCCAAAGAGGAGCTGGCAAAGAGAATAGTACCAGCATGCTGGGATCGGCAGCGGCGCCCGGAAGAAGAACCCACTGCAATATTCAGCCACCGGCACCAGCGTCTGAAGCGATGGCTGGTTTCTTGTAAGGCACACAAAGCTAAGGCTCGGCATAGGCGATGATAGGAAGCTAACTGATAGGAAAGCACAGTTTCAGCTGCTGTTATTTAGCAAGCACAGTCATTTGCAGAGGGCGAGAACAGACTAAAGTAAAAATACTCCAGGAAAAATTACTGTCGTCATTCTGTAGTGGGTGTCATGCCCGTGTTAGGAACTCTAGGGGCCGCATTCACGAAAACTTTACTGCATTGATAAGAATGTTTTTAAATGCAGTTCTCGAAAAAAGCCTAAGAAGTTCTCAAATCTTAATCATTTTCTTAGGAGAATCTTCATTGTTTTCTTATGTAGGCTACGTTGCATTTTACCACGTACCATAAATGACAAGATACATTTTGAACCCATTATTAGGTTAATTCGCTCAGAGGACAGAAAAATGGGGGAAAAACATCAAACTAAACAAGAACTAGAGGTGATGGTGGAAGAAACAGCCAACAGGAAAAAAAATCCTCATTGGAAAATACAATGATTGTGGGGTCATGGCGGAAAGCAAGAGACGAGGACAGGCAGGAGTAGATAAATTGATAAATTTAGATGTTTACTTTGTCAAGTCTTACAGCCTAAGACAAGTATTAGGCTATCATAAGGTTATGAAAACATTTAAGAACATAATATTTTCAAGAAAACTACTTGTTCTTAGAATTCTTCTTAAGAAAATTGTTAGAATTCTGAAGACGTTATTTGAAGAATAACATTTTTCGTAAGAAAAAACACATATTTAAGAAGATTTTCTTTCTTAAGACACTTCCCTGAATCGGCCCCAGGTCTTGGATGTTTTTCTTCATGAGAAGAATGAATGGCGTTTTTGAAAATCACTACAATCGTGAATCACTGCTGTGGTAAACAAACGTTCCAAAAACAATACATTTTGTCCATGCAAGCCAACACTGAATGGACACCAAAATACCCCCCAAACAAACCAGCAGGCTTTGTCCAGTGTGGTAGTTTAGAGGCTTTGGCAGTTTCAGGCTGCAGTTTGAGCAGCAGGTGTTGGTTTATAACTGTGCTGAAGTTTAAGAGGAAGCTTACTTTCATGCAGCGTCAATTCAGTGCACAGGAGTGTTAGATTGCATGTTGCATTATTCATATTTTGACTACTTAACAACCTTATGATTCAGAGTATCCAGTGAAACTTGGGACAAAAATGGATTTGGGTTTGGAAGATTGTTGTTGGAGAGTGATAGTAGCGTCTTCCAAAACCAATTCAGGGTGGTTTGATTTGAAGTGCTCTGAGTCAGAATTATTCACAGTGGTGGTGATAGGAACCAGACGTCCAGCCCTAAAAGCTCCCCCACAGAAAGTTATTACATGAAATGGTCATGAATTCACTGCCTGATGACTGAGACGCTGTTTTATGAGATGATGTTTTGGCCTAGAATTTATGTTTTTAAATGCATTTATAGCAGAGGGGTACATGCAGGGCATTGAAAGGCCAATAGTTTCCAAACAAAAGTCACTGTTTTAGATTTACATCCTCGTTTCCAAAAAAATGTAAATGAAAACAGAATGCAATGATGTGCAAATCATTTAAACCCTGTATTTAATTGAAAATAGTGCAAAGACAACATATAAAGTGTTGAAAGTGAGAAATTTTATTGGTTTCTGAAAAATTATTTGCCCATTTTGAATTTGATGCCAGCAACACGTTTCAAAAAAGTTGAGACGGGGGGAAACAAAATTCAAAGTTGTGTACTGCCAAAAAAAACACCTAGAGGTTAATTGGCAACAGGTCAGTAACATGATTGGGTATAAAAGAGCATCTCAGAGAGGCGGAGTCTTTCAGAAGTAAAGATGAGGAGGGGTTCACCACTCTGTGAAAGACTGCACCATCAAATAGAGGAACAATTCAAGAAGAACGTTTCTCAACATAAAATAGCAAAGAACTTCTGCTTTTCATCATCTACAGTACAAAATATCATTAAAAGACTCAGAGAATCTGGAGAAATCTCTGTATGTAAAGGACGAGGCCAAAAACCAGGCTGTGATCTTTGGGCCCTCAGTCGGCACTGCATTAAAAACAGACATGATTCTGTAGTGGAAATCACTGCATGGGCTCAGAAACCACGGTCTGTGAAAACAGTTCATCACTGCATCCACAAATGCAAGTCAAAACTCTAAAATGCAAAGTAGTAACCAAATATAAACATGATTCAGAAACACTGCCGCCTTCTCTGGGCCTGAGCTCAATTAAGATGGACGTGGAAAAGTGTCCTGTGGTCCGACAAGTTAAAACTGGAAATAATGGATGCTGCGTTCTCCAGGCTAAAGAGGAGAGAGACCATTCAGCTTTTTATCAGTTCACAGTTCCAAAGCCAGCATCAGTGATGATATGGAGGTGCATTAGTGCACATAGCATGAGTGACTTACACATCTGTGAAGGCACCATTAATGCTGAATGATATATATATACAGGCTTTGGAACATATGCTGCCCTCCAGACCACGTCTTTTTCAGAGAAGGTCTTGATTATTTTAGCAAGACGATGTCATTCCACATGTACGTATTACAGCAGCATGGCTCTGTATTAAAAGTGTCTGGGTGCTAAACTGACCTGCCTGCAGTCCAGATCTATCACCCACTGAAAACATTTGGCACATTATAAAAATATGACAAAGGAGACCCCGAACTGTTGAGCAGCTGAAATCCTGTATCAAACAAGAACAGGAAAACATTTCACTTTCAAAACTACAGCAGCGTCTCCTCAGTTCCCAAACACTTACAGAGTGCTGTTAAAAGAAGAGGTGATGGAGCACAGTGGTAAACATGCTCCCAACTTTTTTGGAACGTGATGTTGGCATCAAATTCAAAATGGGCAAATATTTTTCAAAAACAAATAAAATTTTGGTATGTTTTCTTTGTACTATTTTCAGTTCAATATAGATTTAAATGATTTGTACATCATTGCATTCTGTTTTATTTACATTTTACACAGTGTCCAAACTTTGTTGGAAACCGGTCATACACTGTCAGGAAATAAAGCAGAACATTATATTATTCTGGTCATTAGTTGCTGACATCATTGTCCTGACCACAGGAATCAAAGAGAGATCCTGTATGAGCCGCTGAGCGTCGAGGCTGGAGATAAAATATGAACAAGGAGACTGAAATAGAAGAGACAGACGACAAGAAGTATGTAAGAAAAGTGGATTTGGGCCGTGGAGGAGCTTGAATGGTGTTGCAATGGGAGAAGTTTAAAGAACGCCACACTGTGAGTCAGTGGGGGAAAATGGATGAAAAGAGGAGTAACAAGAAGGATCTGGGTTTAAAAACAGAAGAAACTTAGGAAGGGATGAAGATTTGTGGCAAATTTGGTGGTTGAGGCTTGAAAGTTTCAGAGAGATTTTGCAGGGAGAGAAAAATTATGCCGTGTTGTGTCTGAGAGCAGCTTCTGTTCGTTTGTAGCTTCGGAGACGAGCTTTGATTTATTCAGTTTAGGCAACTTTTGCCAAACTTTTGGAAGCCAATCTGAAGCACTTACACATTTTCACTTTTCTAGAGCGCACTGTTTAGTACAGCTCTTTGGGCTGCTTTGGTAGTCTATTAAAATAAGTATCATGGAGGAGGGTGTAGGGTACTGACTTTCTCTACAAAAACCTGCTGACTCGGGCTGTAAATTGTTTTTGTGCTGCAGCTGTGCTTGTATGACATGACTTTACCACACTAGAGCCTTTACTTTAGTCTCTGCACTCTGATGAGCTGAGCTGCAGTGTGTAGTCCTGTGTTGTCTTTACTTGTGCAGTTTGTACAGTTTGTTCTATCAAAGCAAGATCAGCTTAAAGGGAACCTATTATGATTTTCTCCCTTTCCTTTAGTGTGTTGTAGCTTTTTATGCATGTAAACAGTCTGCAAGCTTTAAGTTCCCCCCAGAGGGAGAAATTCTCTCCCACAGAACCCACTTTTCTCAGCTGCCTGAAACACCTCGTTGGAATTCCAGCCCTTTTCCTTTGTCACAAGATGACATCATCACACAACTCAGTCCTTACTGCCCGCCTACCGGCGAGCTCGGCAAACACTCACACAGCACACAGTGGCTATTGGAGGAGGAAGAGTGTGTTCAGTGCTGTAGTGTGTGGTGAAGACGCTGACCAGACTTTCAGGGTCCACTCTGGATCAAACTGATATGGCAGAACCGACGCTGCTGGAGAAACAGCCACAGCGGAGTTTACAGCTGCTCAGAAGAGAAGGGTCTGTCTGCAGACTGCAGGACAGGGGCGGAACCTGGAGGAGCAGAACTGCTCTGGAGGCTGACCGATCAGAGCACACTGGGCTTATTGGGAGGCGGGGCTTAAAGGCACAGGAGCTCTAACAGAGCGTTTCAGACAGAGGGTGAATAGAGATGAACAGTATGAGGAAAATAATGTGTTTTTGGAATATTGAAGCTGTAAATCTTTTCGAGTAGACCGAAAATAAAATTACGAAGTTTGAAAATGAGCATAATAGGTTCCCTTTGACAGTCCAATGGAAAATCTCACTGACTGCTGGTTGACTGAGATAATTGTAATCTAGAAAATAATGCACCGCATAAAATGCTCATGCTTGCTGGCCATTTTATCGGAAACACCTACCTCATTGGCCCACTGTAAACAGTGCCGTAAAAAACACACCCCTCTTGATTTCTTCTATAAATCGTTTCATTTATTGAAGGAAAAATCTTATAAAACACTGCAGGCCTGGATCGTTCCATGGGTTTTATGGATGTGTGCCACCAGGGGGCCCCTACGAGCAATTATGAGAAAATCTAAACAACTGTTTTGACTCACGGTGGAAACTTTAGTTGCATAATTAATGAATTTTTTAGCCGATCATAATCCTGACGCTGTCCACGTCTTTTCTGAACACTGCGTCATTTTGTCCTTTTGGCTTATCAACTGTTACACTAGCCACGTTTACATGCATAATAATAATCCGTTAAAAATCCTACTAATAGCTCAATTGGAATAGAATACGTCAATGTATACACCTCAGTCGGAATAGTCTAGTCCGATTGAGGCCATTCGGAATACAGTTTCTATCCGATTGATCGAGATGGGTAATCCTGTAAATAATCCGTTAAATAGAAGAATAATATCCGCGTAAACGCCTGTATCTGATTATATTCCCTATCAGAAAGTTTCGTTCTGATCATGTTCGTTGCATCATAGTGAAAGTTTATACCGTTCAACATGGCGGAGCAGAAACTGGTCTGCAGAGGAGACGAAGTTTATGCTCTGATCTTTAAAAGACGGCGGTGGGACGGACGTCCAGCTTATGTGTCTCAGAACACGACGTCTTCCTCTCGGCCTTCTTTAATAAGGACATGTGAAGGACGTTTTCCTGAGTCCGACATCATTTTAAAGCAATTAAAAACACAAGCACTGCTCACTGCTGCTCATCTCACTCTGACTGGACTCACGTGATGTTTGCTGTCATGGTAACGTCAGATTGTTGAGTAGAGTGAGAATAAACACCTCAGTCTTAATCTGTAATCGGAATGTATTCGTTCAGATTGGCAAAAGTCTTTGCATGTAAACCCAGACACTGTCCTCCATTACTTCAGTCAAGCCTTCATTGGTTTAGCAGTAAATTAGCGTTTTCTTGAGTGTGTTTTGAACTTAAAGCTCCAGAAATTCATCAGATATACTTGGGGAATGTAAAAGTGAGGCCTGAGGATGCAGACGTTTTAAGGAAAGCTTGCATTAGTTGTTGGGTTTTCTGGTTAGCGTGGGTGTAATTTTACATCTACTGTTTTGTCTCAATTAGAAAAAAAATATGAGTATTTAGCAGTAGACGTGGGCAACGCCACTGCCATCTTGGTCTATGTATAGGCTATGTGTAACCTGCTGTGTTATAAAAGCCTCACTGACCACCCAAAAAAGGTAGGGGCCCACCAAACATTTGTGCCCAGGGGCCAATCTCTTGACGGAGCCTGACTAAATGACCCCGTGTGATAAAAGTATTATCCACTCAGTCAACCAGTTCGCCAAATTTAGTACATAGTTGTGATGAAATAATGTGATAATACACACTCAGGCTTGATCACATCACTGCCAGCCCTGTTGAATCTAAACATCACTGAAATAGAACCTGTGCAGCAATGTAGACTAAAAGGTCTCAACAAGCAGCAAACTATGTTGTTATTCTGGAGGAAATGAAACAAAGTTATTGAAATATATGGAAAGGGTTACAGAGCCATTTTAAGACTGTAGGGGTGCGTCTCAAAACCTAGTGAGCTCCTCTAGATAGATGGTATTTTACATCATAACATGTGCTCCTGACAAGAAAACGGTCTCAATTTTTAGATACCTCAAATATGCTGTCTTCTGAAGTGTCTTATTTTGGCTGAATATTGAGAAAGCGTTGGATATTTCCCTAGCCGCTGAGGCAATCCCACGATGCAACACGGCACAACTTTTGTTTGAAGATGATGGGCAGAAGCGGTTCGGCAAGTGGCGAAGTCATCTTCAAATGTAAGTCATTCTGAATTTCTGTGGTATTTTATGTGTTTTCTTGTCATAAAGGTGCACAAATAGTCTATAGTTTGCAGTTTAGGTCTATCAGTGACCATTTTACAGTTTTCAGAACACCAAGCCATTAGCATGCATGCTAGCGGATTTTGAAGCCTCAGGCTATTGTTTTGAACAGCCAGCTGGCTAACAAACTTGCTGGCTAATAAACAAGTTAGCATTAGCTAACGATGAGGTAGCGCTATTAAATCGTTGATCTGTTTCTGTGTCTTGAATAATTTGCAAGAATAATGAGGGTTATATGGTGCGTTCCTGTAGTTCGCTAGATAGTTAGCTGTTTAGTTCTCTGTGAGTTGTTTCCGCTCTTTCAGGGAGCAGATCTGCACTTGAAGCCTTCGTAAAGGCTCGTATAGGGAGAGAGGGTGTTAATCGGGGAGAAAAACTCTGCTTTGTCAGTTATGAAGTAAGAAAGTCAGGGTGTTGGTTAACCAGTTAGATCAGGGGTGTCCAGTCTTGGCCACAAAAGGTGGCTGTAGCTGTAGTTTTTCATTGCAAACAAGCAGGAGCTCATCTGTTCCAAGACTAAAGTAGTATTAATTGAAAGATTAAGGATTTATGTATTTTAAACCTTTGAGTGTATTTCAAGCATAATTCAGAATTCTTGAGTATAATTCAGCAAGGCCAAAGAAAGCAGGCTGAGGTTAGATTACAGGTTTGCATTTATTTTAGGAGCTGAAGTCTCCACCATCCAGGAGTGGGACTGACAACCGTCACCGAGGATCATGCTGCCTGCTGGAAGAGAGAGCTCTGAGAAGGACCCTTGCATCATGCACTGATCCAGAAAAGCCTATAAAAACATCCAAAAACTTTGCCTGATTATCACATACTGCACCTGCGCAGATGGGTTGAGCTTCCAGCCTCTGTAACATCAGGTTCTCCTGGAGCTTTAATTCAAACACGGCAGCCATCTATAGTTCCAACTACACACTGGAACGCTGCATGATTCTCCAGCCTCACAGAACCAAGAGAAATGCTTCGCCTACAGTCTTTGTCCATTTGGTGGTTCTACAGTTTCAGACTGTAGTCCATCTGTTTCTCTGCATACTTTGTGGTCAGGACCCCCACAGGACCCCCATAGAGCAGGTACTGTTTGGGTGGTGGATCATTCTCAGCACTGCAGTAACACTGACGTGGTGGTGGTGTGTTAGTGTGTGTTGCGCTGGTCTGAGTGGATCAGACACAGCAGTGCTGCTGGAGTTTTTGAACACCTCAGTGTTGCTGCTGGACTGAGAACCAAAAATATCCAGCCAACAGCGTCCTGTGGGCAGCATCCTGTGACCACTGATGAAGAACTAGAGGATGACCAACACAAACTGTGCAGCAGCAGATGAGCTATCATCTCTGACTTTACATCTACAAGGTGAACTGACAAGGTAGGAGTGTCTAATAGAGTGGACAGTGAGTGGACACAGTGTGTTAAAACTCCAGCAGCACTGCTGTGTCTGATCCACTTGCACCAGCACGACACACACTAACACCCCACCACTGAAGCCATTGAAGAACAGGGTAACAAAGTGTACAGAGAAACAGATGGACTACAGTCTGTAACTGTAGAACTACAGAGTGAAACTATACGGTCAGTGGAGCTGATAAAATGGACAGTCAGTGTAGAAACAAGGAAGTGGACTTAATAAAGTGGTTGGTCCGTGTATGAAAATTTATGCAATGAAATGTAAATGGGTTCATTACTTAGATCACTAATTACTGTATATAGCTGCATAAACAATTTGTTAGTAATTTACTGTATTCAACTGTAAATTTATTCATTACATTGTGTACTTGTGTATATTGTTGTTCTGTTTGGTTAATCCAAGTTATCCACAGTTGTGTTTGGTGTATGTAGATTTTAATTTGATGTATGTATTAATGTGTGTGTCTTATTTTGATTTTTAAAACAAATAAAACAATATTTGTTCCAAAAAATCATTATATAACTGGCAACAAGGTGTTAAATGAACCTTGTCTGATGTGGAGAAAACAGTTGCATAAAATACAGTATCTGCACTTTAGAAAGTGTGCATGTTTAAAAAGTAGCATGCATACTGTTAAAATTAGTATGCATTCTTTAAAAAGTAGTATACATACTGTATGCATGTAATAAAGCGTTGTATAAGTAGTATGTGCATACGTAAAGAGTAGCATGCATAAATAAAAAAGTGATCTGCATATTGTGTGCATCTGCATATTATACTTTAAAAGTAGTACACATACCTGAAAATGGTATGCATACTTATAAAATGGCAGGCCTACTTAAAACATAGTATGCATATTGTGTGCATACTTAAATAGCAGTGTGCATACTGATAAAAATACTATGCATGCATTAAAAAGTAGTACATATACTATTTGCATACTTAAAGAAGTAATATGCATATTTGAAAAGTAAAAATAACATGCATACTTTAAAAAGTAGCACACATACTCTGTGCATACTTAAAAGTTAAAAAAGGTTAAAAAGTAGCATGCATACTGATAAAAATTAGTGTGCATGCATTTAAAAAGCAGTATAACTTCTGTTTGCATACTTGAAGAGTAGTGTACATAAATTAAAAAGTGATCTGCATACTGTATGCATACTTTAAAAGTATACATACTTAAAAATAGTATGCATACTTTAAAAGGAGTATATATTCTGCATGCATACTTAAAAAGGAAGTATGCATACTGATAAAAATAGTGTGCATGCATTAAAAAGCAGTATAACTTATGTTTGCATATTTGAAGAGTAGTGTGCATAAATTAAAAAAGTGATCTGCATACTGTATGCATACTTTAAAAGTTTGCATACTTAAAAATAGTATACTAGTAGTATACTGATAATAGTAAGAATGCATACTTTAAAGGTAGTATATATACTGTATGCATACTTAAAAAGGTACTATGCATTCTGATAAAATATTACACACACTTAAAACATAGTATGCATATTGTGTGCATACTTCAAAATTAGTTTTCATACCTAAAAGTGGTAGGCATACATGAAAAAGTATCATGAATACCACAAAAGTAGTACTTAAATATGGCTTAAAAGTAGTATGGCTACTTTAAATAGTAGTGTATGTGCTTACAAATAGTATGCATACTGTATTCACTTCATATGAGCATCCACAGTTAGCCGTGTAGCCGGATTGAGAGCTTAACCAACATGGTGGAGTTCTTTTATCAGAAGTAATTCTAGCTGAATGAGAATGGACAGTGTTCTAGGTGAAATGCTGTATTTTCACGGCTCGGCTGTGCAGCAGGTTCCTCCGCTGACGGTGATGTTGCTGAGAACTTTTAGCTTATGCAGTCACTCCGCTGCCCTCTGCTTCCTCATTTGGGCCACAAATTAGAGCAACAGCCTCAGCCACCCTTGACACGGTGCTCCGATTCGTCCATTCCACATTTTGCCTTTTGGGCATCAGCCATTTGTTTTTCGGCTTGGTTTGAATGTTGTTGCTGTGCTGTTTTGTCTTTTCCTCCAGCTGTCTTATTTGCAATTCCGCAGTGTTGTACAGTCTCCTGCTCGGCACCTGCACAGCGCTCGTTTACAGAGCTTCTGTGCTGCCTTCAGTGAGGAGACCATGCTGTGTTGTGCGGTTCCACCGTACAAAAGTCAGACGCTGGCCTTGAACATTTCAGCCAGCGCCGTTCCAGCAGCTTCGGCCGGCGACTTTCCGGGTTTTCTTTGCCCAAAAGAAAGAGTTTGTGGAAGCAATCTGGGTGTTAATGAGATTTAGTTTGGAGCTTAAAGCTAATTAATTAAGACTAGTTAAAGGGGAATTCCACCCGTCTTTCAAAATGTCTGCACAATTCAGTGGCTGAGATGTGAACAAAGTCATGAATGAGATAATTAAGTCATGGCCATGTCTAAGTAGGGCTTGGGAACGAGATAAACAAGTCATGGCCACATCTTAGGCTTGGGAACGAGATAATTAAGTCGTGGCCACGTCTTAGTAAGGCATGGGAATGAGATAATTAAGTCATGGCCATGTCTTAGTAAGGCATGGGAATGAGATAATTAAGTCGTGGCCACGTTTTAGTAGGGCTTGGGAATGAGATAATTAAGTCATGGCCATGTCTTGGTAAGGCTTGGGAATGAGATAATTAAGTCATAGCCATGTCTTGATAAGGCTTGGGAATGAGATAATTAAGTCATGGCCATGTCTTGGTTAGGCTTGGGAATGAGATAATTAAGTCATAGCCATGTCTTGATAAGGCTTGGGAATGAGATAATTAAGTCATGGCCATGTCTAAGTAGGGCTTGGGAACGAGATAAACAAGTCGTGGCCACATCTTAGGCTTGGGAACGAGATAAACAAGTCGTGGCCACGTCTTAGTAAGGCTTGGGAACGAGATAATTAAGTCGTGGCCACGTCTTAGTAAGGCATGGGAATGAGATAATTAAGTCATGGCCATGTCTTAGTAAGGCATGGGAATGAGATAATTAAGTCGTGGCCACGTTTTAGTAAGGCATGGGAACGAGATAATTAAGTTGTGGCCACATCTTGGTAAGGCTTGGGAACGAGAAAATTAAGCCATGGCCACGTCTAAGTAAGGCTTGGGAATGAGATCATGCCTTATTAAGCTGTGGTCAAAGCTTAATTATCTCGTTCCCATGCATTAATACAGTGTAGTTACGCATTATTTTGATTTATACAGGATGTCAGCAGCGGGGCTCCGTACTCACTGGGTAACACTGGTCGTCATACCTGATTGTCTTTTTTGTCCACAGGTCTTACCATATTTTTTAATATTCCCTATGATGGGTTGCCAAGTCCATTAAAAATCTCCAGCCTCTAGAAAGTTTGCTTAAAAGCTGCCCACCAGAAAGAGGCTACTTTTTAATTGCCTTTGCGACAACATTTTCAAACCATCCCAGTTTGGCAGGAAAACCGAGGACCTGGCAACCCTGACTGCAAACACTCCACAGTGTAAAAGCGCAGTTCTGCACAGTTAACAAATTGAAGAAAAACCTTAGGAAGATATTCATGAATGAGGCCAGTATAATTTATTAACATAATAGGTCTCGTTGTGATATCACATTAATCCAAAGGGGGTGATAAGAGGGGAATTTTTACAAGGGAGATTGTTTTTGTCATATTTTTTGACTGGGGGGTGGGGGGGGTGCCATCCCCTCCCATCCCCTCCTCAAATCGAGCCTGCACTGGTTTGTGCAAATTTGCCCAAAGTCGTGAGATCCAGTTGGTAACTAATGAACCATAAAACAGCACGTTTTTTAAATTAATGTCTCTTTTTTCTGAGCTCTCATCACCGAAACGCTCGTCTGCTGCCCTGAACTTCACTAAATGATGTAACACTATAGAATAAACAGACACTGAATGCATAATCAAGAGATTTTCTGGAGAATCAAAGAAAAAAGCAGTTTTATGTTAGTTTATCTCATCTCTGATGTGATTCAAGTGTCTGGTTTGTTAAATTTGCAAATGCTAAATTATAGTGCCGTGCAAAAGTTTGGGCACCCCGGTGAAAATTTCCGTACTCTGAATAGCGAAGCGTCTAAAAGCTGACCCAATTTCCGAAAGACATGAAGTTAAAGATGACACATTTCTTTAATATTTAAGCAGGATTATGTTTAATTTCCATCTTTTCGTTTGAAAGTAACAATGAAGGAAAAGGGCCTGAAGCAAAAGTTTGGGCACCCTGAACGGTCAGTACTTAGTAACACCCCCTTGGGCAAGTATCACAGCTTGTAAATGCTTTTTTAGCAGTGAAGAGTCTTTCAGTTGTTGTTTGGGGGATTTTCACCCATTCTTTATGCCATAAGGCTTCTAGTTCTGTGAGATTCTTGGGCCGTCTTGCATGCATTGCTCTTTTGAAGTCCGTCTGCAGGTTTTTAGTGATGTTTAGGTCGGGGGACTGTAAGGGCCATGACAAAACTTTTAGCTTGCACCTCTTGAGCTTGTCCATCGTGGATTTTGAGGTGTGTTTAGGATCATTATCCTGTGGTAGAAGCCATTCTCTTTTCATCCTCAGGTTTTCCAGACGGTGTGACGCTTGCTTACGGAATTTGCTTGTGTTTCGCTGAATCCATTCTTGCCTCTATGAGCCAAGAGCATGATTGGTCCACCCCTGTGCTTAACAGCTGGAGGAGTGTTCTTTTCATGAACTTCTGTAAACATAGTTTTGCTTATTGCGGCCAAAAAGTTCTATTTTAACTCCATCAGTCTCAGGACTTGTTTCCAAAATACATCAGTCTTGTTTAGATGTACCTCGGTAAAATTGTGACACTGAATTTTGTGGTGAGGTTGCAGGAAAACTTTTATTCTGATGACTCTTCCATGAAGGTCGTATTTGTGCAGGTGTTGCTGCACAGTAGAGCAGTGCACCACCACTCCAGAGTCTGCTGGATCTTCCTGAAGGTCTTTTGCAGCCAAACAAGGGTTTGATTTGCCTTTCTTGCAATCCTACAAGAAGTTCTGTCACAAAGTTTTCTGGGTCTTCCAGACCTCAACTTGACCTCCTCCATTCCTGTTAACTCTTATTTCTTAATTACATTGCAAATTGAGGAAATGGCAACTGAAAACGCTTTGCTTTATTCTTATAGCCTCTCCTGCTTTGTGGGCCTAAGTTATTTTAATTCCCAGAGTGCTGGGCAGCTGCTTAGTGGAGCCCATGGCTGCTGATTGTTGGGAGGTTTGAGGATTTAGAGTGTTTATAAAGCTTTGAAATTGCAACCGTTTTTTCTTATTGATGACTGTGAACAAGCCTC
The DNA here is from genome assembly GCF_904425465.1 of Colossoma macropomum. Classification (NCBI taxonomy): domain Eukaryota; kingdom Metazoa; phylum Chordata; class Actinopteri; order Characiformes; family Serrasalmidae; genus Colossoma; species Colossoma macropomum. The sequence goes on from NW_023494805.1 coordinate 42,346,498, forward strand.
AGCCCTAGTGAGTTGATTACCATTAAAAAATGGTAAAAGTTGTCTGAGAACTCAGATCTCTTGGGGTGCCCAAACTTTTGCATGGTGCTCCTTTTGTTTTTTTCACTCTGAAATTGAACAAAACAAACATAATACAGTAATATTGCTCAAAATGTTGAAACGAATGTTTCATGTTTAGCTTTATGCCTTTCGGAGATCAGCTCATTTACTACTCACTGAACTATTCGCTCTACCAGAAATGTTGACCAGGGGTGCCCAAACTTTTGCATGGCAATCTGCAGACACACCTCCAAAGTTCAGTCTTAGAAGCTGGTTGATCATTTTCTGAAGTAATCAAACACATTCAGTGGTGTTGAGGTCTGGACTCTGGGGTGGTCAGTCCATCGTTCAGCTTCTTTGTTTGATGTGTCCGTCTCCTTTTCTCAGTGAGGTTCTTTTTGATCAGCTACACATCCTTTCAGACCCACAGCACTGAGTCGTCTTCTCACAGTGGAAGGATGGACAGAAACACCTGTGGATGTTTTCTGATCTGATCAGCTTGATTTTCTCCTCTCTCTCAGAGATGAAAGCTTTAAGTGCTGTTTATCTGATGGGGGCAGTTTTGGGGTCTGCCAGCTCTTCCAGGTGGTTGTTAGGAGGCACATTTTCTCTGGAGCTTTTAATTACTTTGTAAACAAATTTATGATTTGACTTTTGGAAACTCCTTTTTTTTTCTTCTTCCTTACATACGAATATCCACCTGAGTGTCCTACAGCAGTTCAATCTCGCACATTCACACTGAAGTTATAAAGCGTGTTTCAGCCTGGACTGCTCAGTACAGATCAGCCAATCAGAATAGATAAAGAGACGATGCAAGAAGGTAAAATATTGATAATAGCATTATTAAATAATTGAGATATTGAAGTGTTACTTGTAAGGAAGAGAACAGAGGTCAGAACTGATAAATAGACAGAAATGGACTCTCTTTTTTTCTATTATATCCCTAAAGGGACAGCAAATGTTATCTTAATGTAATCTGATTCACTCTCATTCTTTCTCTGGTACGTCTCTCTCTCTCTCTCTCTCTCTCTCTCTCTCTCTGTCTTCAGTCGTTAACACAGCTGATCTCCTAATGGGCCTTTAATTAGTCTGAGCAGCAGATATGAGAACACTCGTGCCACGGCTTTAACATTTTAACTGCTGATGAACACGAGGCTTATCGTTCCAGCCCTTCAAGTACGCCTCGTTTTCCGTCCCTTGAATATTTTGCATTCACTAATTCCTATTCAGGCAGAAGCGATAAGGAGCCCCTATGGTGTTTCAATAATGTGTCTGCGTTTGGTTATTTGTCATTGTTGTTCTACATTATTTTTGCTTTATGTTCATTTTAAACTTATGGAAGATCAAATATACAGTTTTCAGCTCACCACAAATGTATTTAATCAGCCTAGACATGTTTGCTTCATTAATTTTAGTACTGGAGCTACAAGGCTAATGTAGCTAGTAATTGAAGCATGTACCCCAACAATTAGCATTGTGCAAACTGCAAGCCTAAATCACCACTTGCTTGCCTCACTGACTTGCTTAAGCTTAATCCACAAGATGGTGCTGTTTCTTTCCAATGAAACTAAGAAGAGCCATTATGAACAGTTGTATAGTGTAGGCCCAGTCAAAACCCAGCTGTCACAGCACAATGTCATCCAACTTGCATCCCAGTGAAACAACACTAATGTCAAAGTGTCCCATCTTTTGCCCCATTCAAGTCTGTTAATGCAGTGGAAAGTGGCCCAGCTTACGGCCCAGTAAAGTGCAGTAATGCACTGGAAAATGTCCCAGCTTGTGACCCAGTCAAGTCCATTAATGCAGTGAAAAATGTCCTGGCTTGCAGCCTAGTCAAGGCCCATAATGCAGTAACAAATGTCCCAGCTTGCGGCCCAGTCAAGGCCACTAATGCAGTGACACCTGTCCCAGCTTGTGGGCTAGTCAAGTCCATTAATGCAATGAAAAATGTCCCGGCTTGCAGCCCAGTCAAGGCCAATTATGCAGTAATAAAGGTCCCAGCATGCGGCCCAGTCAAGGCCACTAATGCAGTGACAGCTGTCCCAGCTTGTGGCCTAGTCAAGTCTGTTAATGTGGTGCAAAGTATCCTAGCTCGCGGCCCAGTCAAGTCCGCTAATGCAGTGAAAAGTATCAGAGCTTGCAGCCCAGTCAAGTCCACTAATATGGTAAAAAGTGTCCTAGCTTGCAATCTGATAAAGTGTCCTGGCTTGAGGCCCAGTCAAGTCCGCTAATGCAGCAAAAAGTGTCCCAGCTTGCAGTCCAGTCAAGACTGCTAATGTAGTAAAAAATGTCCCAGCTTACAATCCATTCAAACGCCACTATCGTGGGGAAAAATGTCCTGGTTTGCGGCCCAGTCAAGTCTGCTAATGCAGTGAAAAGTGTCCCAGCTTGCAGCTCAGTCAAGTCTGCTAATGTAGTGGAAAGTCTTCCAGCTTGCGGCTCAGTCAAGGCCACTAATGCGGTGATAAGTGTCCCCGCGAAGTCTGCTTATGCGGTGGAAAGTATTCCAGCATATAATCCAGTCAAGGCCAATAATGCTGTGAAAAGTGTCCTGGCTTGTGACCCAGTCAAGTCTGTTAATGTAGAGAAAAGTGGCCCGGTCAAGTCTGTTAATGTAGTGAAAAGTGTCCCAGCTTGCAGCTCAGTTAAGTCCACTAATACGGTGGATAGTGGCTCTGCCTGCGGCCCAGTCAAGTCCAATAATGTGTTGGCAAGTGTCTTGGCTTGCAGCCCAGTCAAGTCCACTAATGTAGTGAAAAGTGTCCCAGCTTGTGGCCCAGCAAGAGTCGCTAATGTGGTGGAAAATGTCCTGGCTTAAAGCCCAGTCAAGTCTGCTAAAGCAGTGAATACTATCCTGGGTTCGGACCAATGAGACTCCACCGCTGTGATGAAATGTGTCCTGACTTTTGGCCCAACCAAACTCTGCCAGTGAAAAATCTCCTGGTTTATGGATATTTAATTATATATCCATAAAACTCACACCCATCATTATATTCACCTGCGATTATAATCTAAACAGCCTCTTTTGAATGTTGTTTGCGTACTGAACAAAGACAGTTGTCTGCAATATGTCAATTAAGGGTAAAGTTTTTTTTTCTGTTGATCTGTTTACTCCACAGTTTTGCTTTGTTCAATAAAAAGATTGAAGTGAACGAAGTCTACATGTTATTAGATAGAAGTGATTTTCTTTGGGAGGAATAATTTGCAGCCAAAAGTAATAAATCACAGTATGACATCACAAAGCATAGTATAATCTTGAAATACTGCAGTAGATGCTGATTGGTGAGGTATATGCTACTATACATTAGTTGTGAGCTACAGTAGCTTCAGTGTAAAGCTAACAAAGCAAACTGATGGTCTACGTTTAGAGTAAAAGGGGATCATGCATTTGATTTCTTATTGAATTATCGCTCAAAAGGTTTGAATGCAGCAGGTGCAGAGTTCTGATTGGCTCAGTGTGTGAACAGGTGATGGTGTTCATGGTGATGAAGGTGAGTGATATTCAGACGCTGATAAAAGGTGATAAAAGTGCCGACTGCTGTCGGATTCAGCAGCTTCTTTCAAAGCAGAATTACTAAAAGATCTTTTCTCCTCTAAAGTTTCAGGACTTGAAGAAAGAAAAGAGCAATCAAACTTCTGAGGTAGCTGAGTGTTTTATATTTAATCTGCCAGAGTCAGTAACAACTATAATGTGTGTGAGTTCAGACCCAGACAATACAGGCCTCACTGTTACGACTCTGAGTCCAATATTTTGATAGACTTTATGGGTTCTAAACAGTTTTTGGCTTTGAAGTACGTTTCTAGGAAAAGCCCTTAGCAAAGAACATCCTGTGGAGCTCTTTTGAAAACTCGTAATTGATACGGAACATTGTTTGGAGGTTCTTGTAAATTCTTAATTGATATAGAACATTATGTCAAGGATCTTTAAAAAAACATTAATTATTATAGAACATTATGTGGAGGTTCTTTGAAACCCTTAATTGATATAGGTTCTTTAAAAAGTATTAGTTATTGGAGAACATTATATGGAGGTTCTTGAAAACCTTAATTGGTATAGAGTGGTGAAAACCATTGATTGGGATAGAACATTGTGAGGAGGTTCTTTAAATCCCCTTAATTGATATTGGTTCTTTAATTATTATAGAACATTATATGAAGGTTCTTGACAACTCTAATTAGCATAGAACTTTATGTGGAGGTTCTTGCAAACCTTTAATCGGTATAAAACATTATATGGAGGTTCTTGAAAACTTTAATTAGTGTAGAACTTTGTTTGGAGATTCTTGCAAACCATTAGTTGAGATATAACATTAAGTGAAAGTTCTTTAAAAAAACTTTATTTATTATAGAACATTATTTGATGGTTCCTGAGAACTCTTAATTAGTACTGAACTTTATGTGGGAGTTCTTTAAAAGCCCTGGCTGCTATAGACCATTTTATGAAGGTTCTTGAAACTTTTAAAAGGTCCTTTCCACACATACATCTCATCTTCACCAGTGGTCTTTAATGACCCATTCCCTGAAAGGTTCTTTAGGGACCCAGAAGTGGTTCTTCCATGGCATTTCTCCAAAGATCTCTCTCTGGCACCTTTATTTTTGAGAGTGTAGATGCTGCTGTGAGTGGGTTATAATGCCTCAGTGAAGCAGTGGGTGATACTGATGCTTTGACAGAGCTGGCAGGAAGCAAACAGCTAACTGGGTCTGCTCTTATTTTAGCTTTGCATTGTAACACAGTGTAATGTCTTTCTGTATCCCAGCTCCACAAAACTTATCCCACTCCTAATCAGTCCTTTACTGATCAGCCCTTTATTGATCAGTCCTTTACTGATCAGTCCTTTACTGATCAGTCCTTTACTGATCAGGCCTTTACTGATCAGCCCTTTACTGATCAGTCCTTTACTGATCAGGCCTTTACTGATCAGCCCTTTATTGATCAGGCCTTTACTGATCAGCCCTTTATTGATCAGTCCTTTACTGATCAGCCATTTACTGATCAGCCCTTTACTGATCAGCCATTTACTGATCAGTCCTTTACTGATCAGGCCTTTACTGATCAGCCCTTTATTGATCAGTCCTTTACTGAGTCATTTACTGATCAGCCCTTTACTGATCAGCCCTTTACTGATCAGCCCTTTACTGATCAGTCCTTTACTGAGTCATTTACTGATCAGCCCTTTACTGATCAGCCCTTTACTGAGTCCTTTACTGATCAGCCCTTTACTGATCAGTCCTTTACTGATCAGCCCTTTACTGATCAGTCCTTTACTGAGTCCTTTACTGATCAGCCCTTTACTGATCAGCCCTTTATTGATCAGTCCTTTACTGATCAGCCATTTACTGATCAGCCCTTTACTGATCAGCCATTTACTGATCAGTCCTTTACTGATCAGGCCTTTACTGATCAGCCCTTTATTGATCAGTCCTTTACTGAGTCATTTACTGATCAGCCCTTTACTGATCAGCCCTTTACTGAGTCCTTTACTGATCAGCCCTTTACTGATCAGTCCTTTACTGAGTCCTTTACTGATCAGCCCTTTACTGATCAGCCATTTACTGATCAGTCCTTTACTGATCAGGCCTTTACTGATCAGCCCTTTATTGATCAGTCCTTTACTGAGTCATTTACTGATCAGTCCTTTACTGATCAGCCCTTTACTGATCAGTCCTTTACTGAGTCCTTTACTGATCAGCCCTTTACTGATCAGCCCTTTACTGATCAGCCATTTACTGATCAGTCCTTTATTGATCAGTCGTTTACTGATCAGCCCTTTACTGATCAGCCCTTTATTGATCAGTCGTTTACTCAGTCCTTTACTGATCAGCCCTTTACTGATCAGCCCCTTGCTGATCAGGCCTTTGCTGATCAGTCCTTTACTGATCAGTCCTTTACTGATCAGCCCTTTACTGATCAGGCCTTTACTGATCAGCCCTTTACTGATCAGCCCTTTACTGATCAGTTCTTTATTGATCAGCCCCTTGCTGATCAGGCCTTTACTGATCAGCCCTTTACTGATCAGTCCTTTACTGATCAGCCCTTTACTGATCAGGCCTTTACTGATCAGCCCTTTACTGATCAGGCCTTTACTGATCAGCCCTTTACTGATCAGGCCTTTACTGATCAGGCCTTTACTGATCAATTCTTTACTGATCAGCCCTTTACTGATCAGCCCTTTACTGATCAGTCCTTTACTGAGTCCTTTACTGATCAGTCCTTTACTGATCAGCCCTTTACTGATCAGGCCTTTACTGATCAGCCCTTTACTGATCAGCCCTTTACTGATCAGTTCTTTACTGATCAGCCCTTTACTGATCAGCCCTTTACTGATCAGTTCTTTACTGATCAGCCCTTTACTGATCAGCCCTTTACTGATCAGGCCTTTACTGATCAGTCCTTTACTGATCAGTCCTTTACTGATCAGCCCTTTGCTGATCAGCCCTTTACCGATCAGCCCTTTACCGATCAGCCCTTTACCGATCAGCCTTTTACCGATCAGCCCTTTACCGATCAGCCCTTTACCGATCAGCCTTTTACTGATCAGGCCTTTACTGATCAGCCCTTTACTGATCCGTCCTTTACGCTCTATACGCACCATGTCTGAAACGTAAACGGCGTACTCACAGACGAGACAGGGAACCTACAGAGCTTAGGAACTTTTATATTAGAAGAAGAAATGAATTAAAATTCTGCAGCAACACGAGCAAAACAAATCTGGAGTACATTAAAAAATACAGTTCTTCAGGGGTTCTTTAGTAAAGACTAGGGTTCTGTTATTCTATATTTATTCAGTAACAAATATAAAAAAGTTTAATAACTATTATAAATTATTCAGTAACTACTATAAAGTCTTTAGTAATTTCTGTAATTTATTCAGTACTATAAATTATACAGCAACTAATTTAAAGTATTTAGTAACTACAATAATTTAATAAGTAACTACTATAAATTATTCAGTGACTATTATACTTTTTTCAGTAACTACTATAAAGTCTTTAGTAATTTCTATAATCTATTCAGTAACTACTATAAGGTCTGTAGTAACTAGTGTAATTTATTCAGTATGACTACAAAGTATTTAAAAACTTCTATAATTTATTCAGTAATTAATAAAAAGTATTTAGTAACTTCTTTAAATTAAGTAACCACTATAAATTATTCAGTGAATAATATATAATAATATAATAATACTTATAATATAATAATACATATTTACTAAGTATTTAGTGTCTACTATGAATTATTCAGTAATAGAATTATTTAGTAACTTCAATAAACTACTCAGTAACTATTATAAATTATTCAGTAACTGTTATAAAGTATTTAATAAGCACTACAGATTTTCACTAACTAATATAAAGTATTTAATAACTACTATAAATTATTCAGTAACTACTATAACTTATTTAGTAACTGTTATAAAACTATGGTAAATGTATCTTTGCAAGTGAGGAGCTAAAGTGTGGACTCACACACAGACCTTTCAAGTTTAATTGTGTGTTTGAGTCTGATATCAGCTGAGGTTTGTTTTCTCGGATAGCTTCATGCTAACGAGAGCGAGAGCAGCAGACGCTCAGATGCTGCTGGTCTTATTACAGCAGAAATGTGAGTAACTGTGAGTGTCTGAAAGCTTCACCTGAACCAGCCCCTCACAGCACCACACAGCACGGATAATCAGCTCATATATATTCCTCTCTCTCTCTGCGCTCGGCCGCCCGGCCTGTGATCACCACACAAACCACAGGAACCTTCTCAGTGTTTTTCACACGCGCCTAATGTTCTTCTCCGAGAACTCCAGTGTGTGTGATTTACTCTCACGGTAAAAAAATCAGACGTGAATATTCAGACACACATTTATAAACACAGTGTTGTGTTGGTTTAAGTATCTTGTCATTTCTGTGTTATAGTCTCTAAAATGGTAGAAGAAAAATATTCTGTCTTTTTATTGCTTTTATTTTTTCCTGTAAAAACTTATGACATTTGTGGAGGTTTATGTACCAAATTAAAAATCCTTTCTACACTTTTAAAAAAAGATGGTTCCTCAAAGGTTCTTTATTAAAGACAGTGGTTCTAAATAGCACCTTGAACACTCAAAGAACTATTTTCATGCTTAAGTGGTTCTCTGCATGGTGGAATGGTTCTACAGACTGATGGAGAATGTGTTGTATATGGTTCTGTATAGAACTTTTTAGACAATAGTTCTATGTAGCACCAAAAATGGTTCTGTCATTGTAACAAGCTTGACATCATAACAATAGAACCCTTTTTGGTACTATATAGAACTATATACAACACATTCTTCAATCTGAAGAACCGTTTCACCATGCAGAGAACCATTTAAGCATGTCACTGTGCCTTTAAGACTGATATATGTAAATGAGCTCTGCTCTGATTGGCTACACTGTATTATGCCTCATTCAGAAATCAGCCCAGGCTGAAACTCTCCCAGTAACTTCAATGTAAATGCATGGGAATAAACTGCCTTTGTACCTAATATAAAGTATTTACTTACTTCAGTAACTAATATAAAGTAATATTACTACTACTCATAATAATATAAACAAAGTATTTAATGTATAACGTATTCAATAATTAATATAAAGTATTTAGTGACTACTATACATTATTTAGTAACTAATATAAAGTATTTAATAACTACTATAAATTATTTAGTAACTAATATAAAGTGTTTAATAACTACTATACTTTATTTAGTAACTAATATAAAGTATATAATAACTACTACACATTATTTAGTAACTAATATAAAGTGTTTAATAACTACTATACTTTATTTAGTAACTAATATAAAGTATATAATAACTACTACACATTATTTAGTAACTAATATAAAGTGTTTAATAACTACTATAAATTATTTAGTAACTAATATAAAGTGTTTATTAACTACTAGAAATTATTTAGTAACTAATATAAAGTGTTTAATAACTACTAGAAATTATTTAGTAACTAATATAAAGTGTTTAATAACTACTAGAAATTATTTAGTAACTAATATAAAGTGTTTAATAACTACTAGAAATTATTTAGTAACTAATATAAAGTGTTTAGTACCAATCATGTTACTGTGCCTTTAAGACTGGTATATGTAAATGAGCTCTGCTCTGATTGGCTACACTGTATTGTGCCTCATTCAAAAATCAGCCCAGGCTGAAACTCTCCCAGTAACTTCAATGGAAATGGATGGGAATAAACTGCGATAGGCTGAATTAGGTGGATGAATGAATGTAAATGCTGTAGTTTTTTGTGACATCACAAAAACAGTGAATTCAAAATGGGCTGTTTTAGCAGCTTAGTTTCCATATATGGGCTCTACAGACCAGGAAGTAAATGACATATAGAGATTTTTTTTGTGGAGTGGGGTCCAAACGTCTGAGAGCACTAGTGAAAATGCTTACATTTCGCATTTTTTAAATTTAATACAACAAAAATTACATAGGAAATTAAAAAGTCTGCTATGTTTTCATTTCAACTTATATTGTCAGCATAACAGCTTGTGTGAAATAATGCCCTCTCTGTATAAAAGCTTTAACATGGTTACAAATCTGCTTAAGTTTGACTACTGAATTAGAAACAGTGCAGAATCTTCAACATTTCTTCTTTACCTTTACCTGTCAGAACCTTTCCTTCCCTCAAAGTTTTCAAGTTCAGCTTTCAGCTGTTTTTTTCCAGGATTAAATGAGAAAAAGCCAGATTTTCAGTGCGCTGTTAGAATTTTAGACCACACTGTACAGTCATATGCAAAAGTCTGGGTCAAATTTTATGTTGCTATTGATGTTCTAAGTGTGAATAAGTGAACGCACCCTCTACAGAGACAAACTTCTGCACATTTTAATACACAGTTAATGTTAGTTTAACATATTGGAAAAAAATTAAATATATAATGTTCCACTGTGTGTTAAATTCATATAATCATCATAAATAATCATTAACTGTGTATTAAAATGTGCAGAAGTGTGTCTCTGTAGAAGGTGTGTTCAATTTTGCATATGGCTGTATGTGAATATAACAAGAATTTATTTTCTTCCATTTCTTTTGGTCCATACATCACAAACATTTCAAACTTAAAGGGGAACTCTTTTGATTTTTTATACTTTCTGCATAATTAAAACATTAAGATGTAATCAGACTCATTCAGAGCGGTTCAGAGTGGTTTGGTGTGAAACGCTCTGTTCTACAGAAACTGACAGAGTCAGAACTGTTCACAGTGGTGGTGATAGGAACCAGACGTCCACCTCTAAAAGCTCCCTCACAGAAAGTTCCTACATGAAATGGTTATGAATTCACTGCCTGATGACTGAGACGCTGTTTTATGATAGTTTAGAGAACTTAAACTCCATTCATGGTGGAGGGATACATGCAGGGCGCTGTGAGGCAAAATAGTCCCCAAAGAAAACTTATTATTTCAGATTTTCCACTATTTTTCATCATCAACATTCCATATAAACTCAGAAGACTCGTGTAGGTTCACTGGTGGTTCTGGATAGTAAATAAAATGTCTATATTTGTGTTGTAGTCATGGCGACCCCTGGTTCCTATCACCACCACTGTAAAGACATCTGAACCATTTCACACCAAACCACTCTGAATCTCTCTGATTACATCTCAAACACTGAGTTGTGCAGAACTTCTCATTTAAATCCAGTCATAATGAGGCACAGACAAACCCCAAATGCACGCACTCCCTGCATTTCACTCTTTTCACACTCGCAGAGCACAGTGCAAACACATAGCTGATCATTTGTTCAGAGATGAATTGTAAAGTTTCTTAATCTGCCAGAAGTTAATCACAGTGTCACAGTTTGAACATTTCGTCGAGTTAATCTGTGAGCTTATTGGTTAGCATTACCGCTACTGGCTGTTTTCTCTATTAAGCTAGCAGATAAATGAGAACAACGGGCAGTGAAAGAGAGATATAGGGAAAGAAAGAGAAGGGGTCGTGGTTAATGAGGGTACGGAGTGACCCCTGCTATTGGCCTGCTAACCCACTCTCAGCCCCTCAGCGCTGGAGGTTAATCCTCTTTAGGCTCTAATTGATGGGAGATAATGTGATACTATAGTGGAGGCCTTGTTTGGTCTGAAGCCCGGCGCTCTCGCGCGCTGTGTGTCGGCAGCAGGTCAGACGTGAAATTGATATTCGGGATTGTTTGTGTGTTTAAGCCGCGCTCGCTCTTATCGAAGGGCCGCAGCGCTAATTCGCTGTTTGTCGGGGGTCCTTTTTAATCGCTCAGTAACCCACGTCACTCGGCTTTCTACCTGTCAACGCGCGGGTTAGCATCAAAAGAAGTGACTCCTCTCTGTGTTAATGAGGCGAAACGCTTTGTGTGTCAGAGGTGCGATAGCTCTTATGCTAAATCCTTGGGATGCCTTATAAATCCCAGGGGACGGCCGGTGAGAGCTGATTTAAGGCAGTGTTTTTGGGCCGAAAATCTACAGCCTCACCCCAAAGCTAAGATATGTTGGGTGACAGCTTGTTTCTTTAGCGACGATGCTAATGTAGCTAACAAGCAGTGCTGGGATGTGATGGAATACAAGTATTGGGAAAATGTATTCAGAATTCATAAATTATCTGTATTCAGTGCAAGTTACATTTTATAAAGACAGAATTCAGAATGCAGGTACTTTTACATTTTTAGGAGAATAATTTAAGAATACTTACCAAATTAAAAAAATACACTATTCAAAAGAAACACTGTCAATGCTGTACAATCTAACTCTGCTAAAGCCTGAGTAGACTGATAAATCAATGTGATGATCAGTTATTAATCTCAGTGTTACTGAGCTCTGCTAAAGCCTGAGTAGACTGATAAATCAATGTGATGATCAGTTATTAATCTCAGTGTTACTGAGCTCTGCTAAAGCCTGAGTAGACTGATAAATCAATGTGATGATCAGTTATTAATCTCAGTGTTACTGAGCTCTGCTAAAGCCTGAGTAGACTGATAAATCAATGTGATCAGTTATTAATCTCAGCGTTACTGAGCTCTGCTAAAGCCTGAGTAGACTGATAAATCAATGTGATCGGTTATTAATCTCTGTGTTACTGAGCTCTGCTAAAGCCTGAGTAGACTGATAAATCAGTGTGATCGGTTATTAATCTCAGTGTTACTGAGCTCTGCTAAAGCCTGAGTAGACTGATAAATCAATGTGATCAGTTATTAATCTCTGTGTTACTGAGCTCTGCTAAAGCCTGAGTAGACTGATAAATCAGTGTGATCGGTTATTAATCTCAGTGTTACTGAGCTCTGCTAAAGCCTGAGTAGACTGATAAATCAATGTGATCAGTTATTAATCTCAGCGTTACTGAGCTCTGCTAAAGCCTGAGTAGACTGATAAATCAGTGTGATCAGTTATTAATCTCAGTGTTTCTGGGCTCTTTTGAGACTAATCAGACTAATAATCTCCTCAGTAGTGAACAGGTGTGCAAGTGCTGTAAATCTGTGCTGTAGTGGACTCCTGCTCAGGGGATTATGGGAGAAACAGATCACTGAAGCAGGCAGTGAGAGAGGGAAAATAAAGTTAAGAATCTTCGGAAATGGATTTAAATTGAAAGTGAATTTTTCATGAAACGTATTTCAAGAAACAGAATAATTGCATGACGAAAACTAACAACCAGGAACAGTGAAGAACAGAATTAAATAAAAAGATATTCAGTGTGCCTTTCCAAGATTTATTTTAACTAGATTCTGAATATGAATCTTCTTTTTATTTTTATTGTAATGGAATCTGTTACTGAATACATTTAGATCAGTGTATTCAATATTCAGCCATCACTACTGTTTCAAAGTGTTCTGCCCAGCACTGCTAACAAGTAACGGAGGCTCATTAGCATGTACAGCAAAATGCATGTATAAATCATCACATGTTAAAACCATGTGGAGTTTCTGTTATTATCTATAAAAATAGAGAAAGATGGTGCTGCTACTGTTTTTAGCTATGCTAATGCTATGCTAACGTCCATGATTATAGGTAACAGTGAGGCACATAGAGTCGGAAAACCACATAATCAAGTCTGTTAGAGACACTGAACACCTCCACACGCTTTGACCCTGCTAGAAAAACCAGCATAGACCTCAAAATCAGCGTATGTTGTGTTTTGGATGCTGGTCAACCAGCATGACCATACTGGGTGACCAGATAAACCAGCACCAGACCAGTATAAACCAGCTCAGACCAGCTTAGATCAACATGGAATGCATACTGGTGTATGTTGTTTTTTTTTTTTTAGCAGGGACGACTACTGTGTGATGATTAGCTCCATGCTAATTGGTGGAGTATAAGCTACCCATACATGTTAGCTACATTAGCCTTGTAGCTCCAGTGCTAAAGCTAAGCAAACTTCAGACACCAAATGTTGCTGCTCTTCAAGTCGTGTCGGAAATATCGGATTTAGATGATGGAGGCACACGAACGGCACCACAACGTCGTATTTACTAGAGGGAAACTAGTATTACCGAGTTTCCGAATTGGGGGCGTCAACAAAAAGTAACTATAGCCGCTGATAAACTGGCTGTATTTCAGTTATTAATCAGCCACAACTTTAACACTGCAGGCTGAAACCGTCCACACAGGGAAATACAGGTAAAAGCACGTGATGTGACACATCTAACCGCATAAAAGCATTACTTTTCTCATTAGCGCCCTCTGCTTTTCACTTTGTTGCAGTAACGCAAAACACAGAGACTCTCTTGAATGACAGAAAAACAAAAGTAAACCAAAAAAACATTATTTCCATCTTGTTTCCATTCAAAACCACTTGAACACAAACCGAGTCATACACACGACCTCCGAAGTCGTAAGTAGGATCTTCCGAGGAGGATTTGAAGGCAGCGGCTGACTTGGCTCAGTGGTGTGGTTTTAAGTGGTTGGCTGCTGTTGCTACTGTTTTTCCAATGCTATGCGCTGCTGAAGACTGACCTGTAGTAACTTTAGCTTCCTCTTTATTTTAGAGAACTTTATGAGTACACATGGCAGAACGAGGTGAAAGACACAACAAGATAGTGCTAGTTTAAACCACAAGTGGTGATTTATTAGTGAAATGTTGATGCTAACACTCACATGCTTAGCTAAAAATGTACTAAATGTGTTGCTACGTGGACCCACTTACAGTTTACAGCCTTTTTAACAGTAATCTTTTGGCCTGTATGCTCAATCCCAGGAGACCTCAAAGAACATTTCATAATTTCTGCATAATTAAACAGTTATGATGTAAACAGAGTCGTTCAGAGTGGTTTGGTGTGAAACGCTCTGTTCTAGATAAACTTACCGAGTCAGAACTGTTCACAGTGGTGGTGATAGGAACCAGACGTCCACCTCTAAAAGCTCCCTCACAGAAAGTTACTACATGAAATGGTTATGAATAGACAGCCTTGGCCTAAATTGTGTTTTTAATTCATTTTTAATACACTCACTGCAGAGAGATGTATTGTAAAGTAATATAGTCCCCAAAGAAAACTTATTATTTCAGATTTTCCACTATTTTCCATCATCAACATTCATATAAACTCAGAAGACTCGTGTAGGTTCACTGGTGGTTCTGGATAGTAAATAAAATGTCTATATTTGTGTTGTCGTCATGGCGACCCCTGGTTCCTATCACCACCACTGTAAAGACATCTGAACCATTTCACACCAAACCACTCTGAATCACTCTGTTTACGTCTCACACACTGAATTATGCCGATTTTTTTTTTTTTTCAAATAATCTGTAGGACTCTAGGAAGCTGTAAATAAAAATGAAGAAGTGCTGTTGTGTCCAGAGTAATGAACTGAGCCGTAGAAGTTTCTAAAATGACTATAGAATGATAAAATTAATATTGAGAATCAATCATGTGGTTACATCTTCAGACTTCTACTACAATACCCAGCATGCATTACATACATGCATCATACAACCATCAGAAACCCCCACATGGCAATAAATACTGACTGCTAGATGCTAATAAATACAGACATGATATTTAACATTATCATGTATAATGTTATAGCCTTAGCTGTCTTCCTGCACTAGATACCTGGCAAAAAAATAATAATCATTTCAAACGGCTGCTCAAGTATCCACCCAAAAGTGCTTGTAGTTGTTCAAAATGTCCTCCCACCTTCAAGATGCAGGGATTTTCTAGTCTTTAAAATGAAAAATCTCACTTTAGACACAACTGGGCACCACTGTAGGAGGCGAGTCGGCAAGTTTACAGCAGAAATATTGATAGTTACATTTTTCTGTTTGGCCACAGTGTTTCCTTTAATATGCCTAACAGAACATTTGGCTAAAAAACGCTATATGAACACTATATGAGCACATGAATAGCACATTCTGAAGGATTGCAAGAGAAGGGTTTAGAGTTTAAGGGGTTAAATTGTCTATGTTGTCTAAATTGGTGATCTTCTTCTCCATTACTTGCTTCATTAGCCTCATAGCTCTGGCAAAAACTTGCCAAACTGTTGTCGACCCACAGATTTGACCCCATAGGCTGCATTTTGCAGGCAGCATAGCTGCCTTCTAGCATTCACAACTTCAGAATGGTTTAAGCTACAGACAAGGTACGCACATCAAAACACTCAGCAGACCCAGCCGTGCGTGACATCGTGACATCATCCAGCTATGATGTCAGCATCAGCGAGTAAACTGGCTTGAAAAACACAGATAATCCTGATAGTAGCGCTCTTAGCTTTTTGACTTCATATTGCAGAACATGGTTAAAACAGCGACATGACACACACATCACAGCTCAACAGACTCTGCCCTTTCCATCCAGAGTAATTTCATCCACCTGTGACCGTCCATCAGCCAGCAATCCAGCTCCAAAATCACCCAAAACCCACTCGCTAACATTATATCTCTGCATTTAGCCTTCATGTTATAACAAAGGGTTAAAAGAGCAACATGGTTTACACACCAGAACACTCAGCAGAACCTGCCATCACTAGCCAGAGTGAGAGAAACCAGCTCTAACATCCCACAACCCAGAAATACAGCACAAACACACAGCCAGATCACTGTAAAACCTGCTATTAGCTCTCTGCTTTAGCCTTCATATGGCAACAAAAGGGTTAAAACAGTGACATGATTCACAAATCAGATCACTCATCAGACTCTGCCTCACCATCCAGAGTGACTTCATCCACCTGTGATCGTCCATCAGCCAGAGATCAGCTCCAAAATCACCCACAACCCACTCGCTACTGTTATATCTCTGCGTTTAGCCTTCATATTATAAACAAAGGTTTAAAGAGTGACATGATTGACACATCAGAACACCCATGATAGTCAATTTGAATTCAAACTCAAATTTGAGTTCAAAACTTATTTTCAATCTGAAACTGAAAATAAAGCCTGACTTGCTGTGTATCAGAGTTTTAGCACTCAGCCTGAATCCAAGAGGACAGAAAATCAATAAAAAACATGGCTGCCACATACTAATTATTTATTTTTACTCAATAATGACTAATAGAATGAATCACCATCAAAATTCTAGCATTTTCAGCTCTGAGACACTCCGGACAAAATTTCTGAAAAGGTATCTGAGGTTTTTGGGACGTCAAAAAGCAAAAATATACAAAATTTAGGAGGTGCTAGGTAATTTTTTGAGACAAATTCATGAAGACGATAAATTTTGTTCGCATTTACATGTCAAATAATCGCATATCTGAGCAGCCCAGAGTCTCCTGAAAATAACAGCCTATGGCATGTATGACTGTCTCATGTAAATACTTTATAATTGTAATTGATCAGAATACCAAAACAATCACACCACATTATCATATATTAAAAATTTCTTTTTTAAAGGCTACATTCCATGTTCTTCCACCTGCTGTAGTCTCTTAGGCTGGAGTCCATTTAATCAGAAATCAGGGAAAATCCACTTTTGTTATCTGTTCTGTGTCTGAGATTCTCTCAGATCCCTCATTGAAAGATCCCTCTGCACTGTAAGTGGGGTTTATGTTTTCTGCTGTTCTTCCTCTTCCTCTGCTGTCCACCACTCCCTCGTCTGCCTCTCCCTCCGTTTTTAATAAAGACACTGGTGCCAGACTTTCATTAACTGGGCGCTCGGGGCAAACACGGTCAGGAAGAAAAGCCGCAAAGCGTCTGTCGCCTCTCAGCGCTGTGAACGGCCTGAAATTCCAGCTATGGAGAAAGGTGGGAATGAGAGGAAAATCCTTTATTAAAGTCAAATAGGACGGCGGAGATGGTTTTTGAACCGGGGCTGTAAAGTAACTGCTTAAAATAGATGTGTTTGTGAGGTTTACATTACAATAAAAGCTGTTTTATTTGTATCAGATTCGTTAATGTGTTGTTAACGTGCTGTTTTTCAGCTCACAGCTTATAGCACCTCTGTGTTTCATATACGTCTGATTTCAGTTCTGTTTTTTGTGAATATAAGCCATTTGTTGTGCTTATTTTAGTTGTTTTCATTACAGTTCCTGACATTTATGGCATTAAAGTCCTTCTCAGGCTTCAGGTTAAGTTAGATTCAGTGCTGCTTCTGTGCTTGAGATGTATTTACGGCCTTTATATTGAATATCATGTTGTTTAAAGCTTGGCAGTGAAATGAGAGAGAGTTCAAATGGGACGTCGAGGTGGTATTAAAGAGGAACTCCACCAACTTTTCAAAATTTCCGTATAATTAAAGGTTTAAGATGTAAATGTAGTGGTTCAGAGTGGTTTGGTGTGAAACGCTCCGTTCTAGATAAACTTACCGAGTCAGAACTGTTCACAGTGGTGGTGATAGGAACCAGACGTCCACCTCTAAAAGCTCCCTCACAGAAAGTTCCTACATGAAATGGTTATGAATTCACTGCCTGATGACTGAGACACTGTTTTATGATAGTTTAGAGAACTTAAACTCCATTCATGGTGGAGGGATACATGCAGGGTGCTGTGAGGCAAAATAGTCCCCAAAGAAAACTTATTATTCCAGATTTTCCACTATTTTCCATCATCAACATTCCATATAAACTCAGAAGACTCGTGTAGGTTCACTGGTGGTTCTGGATAGTAAATAAAATGTCTATATTTGTGTTGTAGTCATGGCGACCCCTGGTTCCTATCACCACCACTGAGAGTCTCTGAGTTCTACTGTTTCCTACTGTAGGTGTGTATTAAAGGTTTACATTGGAATTAAGTAGCATTTTATTCTTCATTGATTTCTGTGGTTTTTATTTACTCGTAACACATTAGTATTTCATGAACATCTGCTTTTGAGCACTGCTGGAAATCTATCAGTTTGTGAATGGTGTAATGAGTGATACTACTTGTTATGTTTATTCAACTGAATTGAATTGATCAGATCTGAATTAAGTGGAACTGAATTTATCTGAATTGAACTGACTTGAGCTGAATTAAATGTAACAAAATTTTATTGAACTGAAGTTAAATTGAGTTGATCAGAAATAAATTAAACATAACTGAATTATATTGAACCGAATTGAATTGAATTGAACTGAATTGAACCGAAGTTGAATTGAATAGAACTGAATTGATCAGAACTGAATTAAATGTAACTGAATTGAACTGAACCGAAGTTGAATTAGATAGAACTGAATTGATCAGAACTGAATTAAATGTAACTGAATTGAATTGAACCGAAGTTGAACTGAATTGAACTGAATTGATCAGAATTGAACCAAAGTTGAATTAAATAGAATTGAATTGATGAGAACTGAATTAAGTGTAACTGAATTGAATTGAACCGAAGTTGAATTAAATAGAATTTACTTGATCAGAACTGAATTACATGTAATTGAACTGAATTCAATCGATCTGAACTGTATTAAACTGAAATTGAATTGAATTAATTGATTAAAACTGAATTAATCGTAACTGAAGTGAATTGAGCAGAAGTTGTTTTTAATTCCATTAAACAGCATTTATCTGAACAGAATTCAAATTTAAATGAATTGAACCAAACTGAACCAAACTGAACTGATTTGAATTGAATTGCACTTAATTGCACTAATCGTCCAGTCAGGTCAGAAACTCATCTCTCAGAAATCTCTCAGTAGTGTATGTAATGCTGTGCGGAGCTGATAACATTCAGTATCACAGTATTTTTCACGTGTGACACAGAATAACAATATCAGGTTATTTTATGTTTTGTTGGGGGCCGTTTTGTTCTTTTCTGCTTCTGTTTATATTACACTGAACCTTATATGGGACAGAAGATATTAACACAAAGAACATTTCCAGAAAGGAAACTCAATATTTGTTTGATTTTCTATGGAACTGTTCTTTTAAAACGGCCTGAAGACCCAGCAAGACACGAAGAAGTGCACGAACTGAATTAAACACTAAAAATAAGCCTCTGGAGCAGAACTGCTGCTTAATGGGCATTATATCATGGAAGTAAGGCATATTATGCAAATCAAAATATCATATAATATCATAATATCACAGTGTACTGATACAGATGATAGCACTAAGTTTGTGGTCTTTTTGTCTGATATGGCATTAAAACCTTTCTTTATTGAGATTTAGTAATATTTCAAGATTATTTTAGCGTATGTCAGCCTGCTGTGAGGCCTAACGTATGGAATATCACAGTGTTTAATGTTCATTTGGAGCTGGAGTGCTGGAATTGAGGGGGTGTCAGATGAGATGGTGATGATTTTTAACTCTAAGCCTGCTGTCTAAAATAGGTCTGTTGGTAAATTAACGTTAAAATAAAGCAGCGTTTTATTCTTTGCTGATTTCTGTGTTTATATATTTACACGTGGTATTTTGGCATTTATAGCACATCACTATTTCATGCACATCTGCTTTAAGTGCTGCTAGAAGTCTATTCAGCCTGAATGGCATATTAATAGTAATCAGTGTACTTATTCAGTTGAATTGAACTGAACTGAATTGGATTGGATTGAATGGAATTGAATTGAATTGGACTGAATTACACATACCATAGCTTTTATTTCATTACATATTACTGTACAAAACTGTACATTAAAAGTAGTGTAATACTAGTGCATATTAATGTGTATATTGTGTATATGTGTATATATGTAGAGTCTAACATATATATATATATATATATATATATATATATATATATATGTATATGTATGTATGTATTCTTCCTCACCTTCGCACCTGTGTAAATGTGATAGAATAGAATAGAATAGAATTGAACTGGACGGAATTGGACTGATTTGAATTGAATTGGGCTGAATTTAATTGAACTGAATTGGGTTGAATGGAATTGAACTGAACTGAATCATTTGAATTGAATTGGGCTGAATTTAATTGAACTGAACTGAATCATTTGAATTGAACTCAACTGAATTGAATTATTTGAACTGAATTGAATTGAACTGAATTGGACTTAATACTACTTCATTGTCCAGTCAGGACAAGCAAATGGTCATTCCGGTTTTTCAGTGGTGTTTAGTTAGTCACTACTTTGATATGACATAGATTTGATAAAAGCTTTAATCAGAAATAGTGAGATTCAGTATTTTAGCACATTTCCTACAGTTGTGAGGCCTTTTTACTGAACATTAAGGTCATTTAGTGCTGGAGTGCTGGAAGTGAGGGGGTGTCAGACAGGATGTTGGTGTTTTTAACTGGCCTGCTGTCTAAAGTGGGTCTGTTTGAAGGTTAACATTAAAATAAAGCTGCGTTTATTCTCTGCTGATTTCTAAGATCCTTTAATATTAACATGTGTTCATTTTGAGTTTGTTCATTTGTAGCACATCAGTATTTCATGCACATCTGCTTTAAGCACCTCTAGAAGTCTGTTCAGCCTGAACGGCACATTAATAATAATCATTGTACTTATTCAGTTGAATTGAACTGAACTGAATGGAATGGAGTTGCACTGAATTGGACTGAATTTGGCTGAAATTGCACAGATTATGGCTTTTATTTCATAACTTATATTACTGTAGAAAACTGTACATTGGAAATTGCAATACTAGTGTATATTAATGTGTATATTGTGTATATGTGTATATATGTAGAGTCTAATGTATATATACTATTATATTATAATACTAATTAATTATAAGCACTGCTAGACGTCTATCTTTTTGTGAATGGTATAGTGATCAGTGCTGTATCCTTGTACAACAGAACTGAATTAAATTGGACTAAATTCAAATTCAGCTGTATTGTTCAGTCTTTTTTGTCCAGTCGTCAGGCCTTTTTAGGCTGATCTGATGCTGGAAATGAGGGGCTCTCAGATGAAATGTACTTTTTACTTTTTGTTGGGTCAATTTGTAAATTAACATTAAAATAAAGCAGCATTTTATTCTTTGCTGATTTCTAAGATGTGTTTATATATTTACACATGTTATTTTTGCATTTGTTAGTTTACAGCATATCAGTATTTCATGCATATAATCTTTAAGCGCTGCTAGAAGTCTATTCGGCCTGAATGGCACATGGAGTAATGACAATAAGTGTACTTATTCAGTTGAATTGAACTGAATTGGACAGAATAGAATGGAATGGAATGGAATTGAATTGAATTGATATGAATTGAAATGAATTGAACTGAATTGAGTTGAATGGAACTGGACTGAAACTGCTTGAATGGCCTAGTGAGTAATAACAATTGTCGTACTTATATTATTGAACTAAATTAAATTCAATTGGACTGAATTGAATTGAATTGACAGTACTTTATTGTCCAGTCAGGGCAGGAAAATCATCTTCCAGGTGTTTGGTCAGTCACTTATTTGATACAGCAGTAACAGCTTTGTCAGTCATTATGAATGGTGAGATGTAGTTGTGCTTTGAGCTCAGTGTGTGTTTTAGCGTATGTCAGCCTGTTGTGAGGCCTGGTGTACTGAGTATTACAGTGTTTTAAGCTCATTTGGAGCTGGATTGCTGGAAATGAGGGGGTGTCAGATGAGATGTTGGTGTTTTTAACTCGAAGCCTGCTGTCTAAAAAAGATCTGTTCGGAAATTAATGTTAAAATAAAGCGGCATTTTATTCTTTCCTGAATTCTAAGATGTGTTTGTATATTTACACGTCTTATTTTTGCATTTGCTAGTTTATCAGTATTTCATGCACATCTGCTTTAAGCTCTGCTAGAAGTCGATTCGGCCTGAATTGCACTGTGAGTAATAACAATATTTTGCTTTTATAATTGAACTAAATTGAATTGAATTGAATTGAATTGAATTGTATTGAATTGGAGTTAATACTACTTTGCTGTCCAGTCATTCAGGTCTTTCAGTGGGGTTTGGTTAGTCACTTATTTGATACAGCATTAAAAGCTTCTTTGGTCATCAGTAATAGTGAGATTTAGTCGTGCATTAAGCTCAGTGTGTGTTTTAGCGTATGTTAGCCTGTTGTGAGGTCTTACATACTGAATATTACAGTGTTTAATGTTCATTTGGAGCTGGAATGCTGGAAATGAGGGGGTGTCAGATGCGATGGTGGTGCTTTTTAACTCAAGCCTGCTGTCTAAAGTACATCTGTTTGTAAATTAACATTAAAATAAAGCAGCATTTTTATTCTTTCCTGATTTCTAAGATGTGTTTATATATTTACACGTGGTATTTTTGCGTTTGTTAGATTATAGCACATCAGTATTTCATGCACATCTGCTTTAAGCTCTGCTAGAAGTCGATCCGGCCTGAATTGCACTGTGAGTAATAACAATTTGTTTGCTCTTATAATTGAACTAGATTAAATCAAATTTAATTGATTTTGATTGGACTTAATACTACTTTACTGTCCAGTCAGTCAGGTCTTTCAGTGGTGTTTGGTTAGTCACTTATTTGATACAGCATTTAAATATGGTTTGGTCGTCAGTAATAGTGAGATTTAGTCGTGCTTTAAGCTCAGTATGTGTTTTAGCGTATGTTAGCCTGTTGTGAGGTCTTACGTACTGAATATTACAGTGTTTAAAGCTTATTTGGAGCTGGAATGCTGGAAATGAGGGGGTGTCTGATGGGATGTTGATGCTTTTTAACTGTAAGCCTGCTGTCTAAAGTGGGTCTGTTTGGAGGTTGACGTTAAAATAAAGCAGCGTTTTATTCTTCATTGATTTTAAGATCTAATATGTTTCACATTATTTTTGAGCTTTGTGTTTGAAGAAGCTTCTATATGGATATATATTGAATTTAACTGAGCTGAACTTTAAAAGCATTAAGAGCTTCTTCAGTCCTTCTTCACTGCGCTTTAGCCTCAAAATTTAAATTTTATTTCTGTGTGTTTTAGTCTGTTATAAGGCCTCACGTATTGCACTACGATGTTTAAAGCTCGTTTGGTGCCGGATTGCTGGAAATTGGGTCTCGAAAGGGAGTAAATTTTGTTCTTCGTTGATTTCTAAGATCTATTAGTACGATATTTTCGAGCTTGTTAGGTCGTAGCACATCAGTGTTTCATGCACATCTGCTTCAGACGTCTGTTTTGTCGTGATTTGTATAGTGAGCAGCACCACATGGTCGTCGTTTTAGGCTGACGACACTGTGTTTCGTGTTTCAGCCAGTCGTGAGGCCTTCAGTGTTCAGTTTTACATTGTTTAAAGCTCATTTAGCGCTGCTTGTTTTCAGGTCTGGTCAGGATAATAAAACCTGGTGTTAAAATCTGCCCTTGGATGGTTACCGATGAGCGGTCAGCAGCGTGGACGGCATTGAGGTGTAAAGCAGGAGGACGAGAATGATTCAGCAGAACTCATCTGTGAAATATTCATCCCCGCTGTCTGACGGCGGCTAAATAAAACAACATAAAAACAGGCCGCCTTTGTGTTCTGCTTCGTTATTATTTTTCAGTTTTATTCTTTCGGCCGAGGACCCGGGCCTTGCTGCGTTCGGGGGGCGGGGGGGCGCGTCCAGTATATAACAGAGGACAGGACAGGACAGGAGAGGACAGGAGAGTTAATTATTTCCGTCCCGAGCCCTAAAAAAGCCCCCTTTCGCTCTCCTCTCTGCTCATACAGATTGGCTTTGTGATTTGCATGAGGATTTGAAAGGCTTTAGCGGAGTGTTTGCCGTGTCTGTGGCTGCGTGAGTGTTTAAACAGCCTCTCAGTAATGAAGGAGGGAAGAGAGACGGATAGAGAGAGAGAGAGAGACGGATAGAGACAGACAGAGAGGGAAAACAGGATCTCTCTCTGCTCGGCCCTTCTGGGAAAGGAAGGCCCCAGGTGGCGTAGTGGGGTCTGTGTATTTGTATGATTGTGTGTATTTATCTCTTTGTGGGGACCAGATCACTCATTCTGATGAAAAGGTGAACAATTAGTGGTCAAAAATGTTTTGGCCCCAAAAAGACTGCATCGTTTTTAAAAGCTGACCTTTTGGTTGTTGAGGTTAAAGGAGAAGTCTATCAATTTTCCAAAATTTTCTACATAACTCAGTGTGTGAGAGTGTAAACAGAGTAACTCAGAGTGGTTTGCTGTGAGATGGTTCAGATGTCTTTACAGTGGTGGTGATAGGAACCAGGGGTCGCCATGACTACAACACAAATACAGACATTTTATTTACTATCCAGAACCACCAGTGAACCTACACGAGTCTTCTGAGTTTATATGGAATGTTGATGATGGAAAATAGTGGAAAATCTGAAATAATAAGTTTTCTTTGGGGACTATTTTGCCTCACAGCGCCCTGCATGTATCCCTCCACCATGAATGGAGTTTAAGTTCTCTAAACTATCATAAAACAGTGTCTCAGTCATCTGGCATGTAATACTGAATATTTCACACCAAACCACTCTGAACCACTCTGTTTACATCTTAACCACTTAATTATGCAGCAATTTTGAAAAAAAAAAACTGTGGGATTCCCCTTTCAAGGTTAGAGTTGTTTAGGTGGAGCACAGCAGCATTTCAGAATCAAGCTTATTTTTATGTTTTAGGAATTTGTCCCAATGCATAAAATCCAGTGTACATATATTTTTGCATCTTCATTTAAAATGCATTACAAACAGCTTAATTGCTCACATGCACAAACAAGAATATGAGTTAAAAATAGCAGTTACGTGTTCATGACTGGTTATACTGATAATTGTGTTTATTTTATCCACTAATAACGTTTACAGACTCGTTGATATACTATAAGCTAGATACCAGAATATTTCTGCTTTTGGGGAAATGATAAATGATAGACTGCAAATCGCTGCTGTCATAACAAAACCTCGTATCTGCAAAATGGTAACTTTACAGGAGAAGGAAAAACATACTGTACTTTTAATGCAAGTCAATGGAACCGGATATTTTTCCCAAGTCATTTTGAGCCGTTTCTTTTGGTCCATTCATCATGAAATTCACACACAATGTAAAGGATGACAGGCATTTTCAAATTGTGTAAAAAGCTGAAAAATGACAAAAATGGAGATACGGTTTTGTTTGGACAGCAGTGAAATATGTATTTGTAGTAATTTCTTGATAAATTACCTGACTTGATGATGCATTCTGGATGTTAATTCATCAGTACCTTTATTTAGAGAACATAATTGTCCTGTGTTCTGCTGTAATTATTATTTTTGAAGTTGCATTGTCTTTTTGTGCAGATACACTCCTCTCCACTGAGAAAGTGAATACAGTTTGCCTTTAAAACTTATTTAAGGTGCACAGTTGGACCTTAAGGACCATGTTGTACCTTTGAGGGTACATTTACATTGTTTTTACTCTGGAGCACATAAACGTTTCTGTACTTAGGGACCTTTTTATGATCATAACAATGTGATTTTGCACATGTATCTCCAGCAAAATTGGTTTTATATCATTGAAAGCACTGATTTCAGTCTTTTGAGTGATGTATGTATATAGAAGACCTTGTTTCCTGCCAGATCTCCAAAAAAGAAACTTTACAGGAGAAGAAAAAACATTCTCAACTTTCATTGTAAGTTTTGTAGCATTTATTTTGTTTC
The DNA here is from genome assembly GCF_904425465.1 of Colossoma macropomum. Taxonomy (NCBI): domain Eukaryota; kingdom Metazoa; phylum Chordata; class Actinopteri; order Characiformes; family Serrasalmidae; genus Colossoma; species Colossoma macropomum. The sequence continues at coordinate 42,372,369 of NW_023494805.1, forward strand.
CACTCGAAATGAGCATTAAGTACAAGTTCATTCACACTTCAGGAGATATTTGTGAGGACGTTAGATATAAGATAATCCACCTGCATGAGGAAGGAGAGAGTCCAAGTGAAAAAACAGGAGTTTCCAAAACGGGAGTTTCAAAAAACTGATTAAAAGCTACAGAGAAAATGTGACCCCTAACACCCACCTGGAAGACCCCAAAACTGCCCCCATCAGATAAACAGCACTTAAAGCTTTCATCTCTGAGAGAGAGGAGAAAATCAAGCTGATCAGATCTGAAAACATCCACAGGTGTTTCTGTCCATCCTTCCACTGTGAGAAGACGACTCAGCGCTGTGGGTCTGAAAGGATGTGTAGCTGATCAAGAAGAACCTCACTGAGAAAAGGAGACGGACACATCAAACAAAGAAGCTGAACGATGGACTGACCACCCCAGAGTCCAGACCTCAACACCACTGAATGTGTTTGATTACTTCAGAAAATGATCAACCAGCTTCTAAGACTGAACTTTGGAGGTGTGTCTGCAGATTCTTTGAGGAGCTGAAAGTGAGTCTCCTGAGAAGAATTGATATTATATTTAGTTGTTGAGGCTTCTGTGGACTTTACTGTGAAACGCATCGCATCTCAATTTTTGTCGTGCACATTTTGAAAATATGACCTGCCGTTTACACTGTGTTAATATTTTATGATGAATTGACCAATAGAAATACTCCAAAATTACACGGACAAATATCTTTTTCAACTGACTTCCATTCAACGAGGAGAATGTTTTTCCTTCTCCTGTGAAGTTGCTGTTGTGGAGATTTCGTCTCAACAGCAGCAACGTTTTCTGCATTTGTCTCGATGCTGAGAAATGAAGGACTTGTACTGAATGGCTGTTTTGAGTGGAATAAATAAAAAAAATTAAATAAACAAACAAACAAATAAATAAATAAATGATGAGTTGAGCACAGGAAACCATAACAACTGTGCACATGATGTTACTTTAGCTTTAGCATTTAGCTACAGTCCCACAGATGGGGCATGAACCGCCCCACAAAGGCGAGAATACACACCAGTGTGTGTGTGAGTGTGTGTGTGTATTTGCGGGACCCCCGGGACCCCACGGTGAAAAGGTTCTGCCCTAATGTCAGCAGAAGCAGCGGAAGCTTGTCTGAGTGTCTGAATGGAGACAAAAGGACAGTGGACACACATCTACCCCTTTGTCCTTTGACCTCATTGCCCTCTAGAGCCTCCGGTCCACCAAGCCTTTGATTAGCCGTGTGGTTACCGATGACCCCCCCTCAGTAATCCCCCCCGACACCCAGTCCCCGGCCTGCACTTGGCCACTGCTGACCCCTCCTTCCGGACACATCCGAGGGAGGGAAAGTGGACGTTTTTTGAAAGCGAGCGTTTGGGGGGAAAAGGGACGGCGTGCACCTTGACCCGTCTAGACGTTCCCTCTGTATCCGTTAGTTACCAAGCAGCCGGAGTGAACTCTGACCTTTTAATGTACTTAATGTAATTTTTTCTTTATCCCGGACCCTCTGAGGCTCGGGGGGCTTCGACACATTAGCTTAAAACGTAAAACTTACAGCAGCTTTTCATTATTTTCCCTCCGAGAGTGGACGCTGACCCGTGTGCTCTTTCAGAAAAACGTCAAAAAGATTTTATTTCAAAAATTCGAAAATTTTGCATAAAAATTTTATTTTATTTTTAACAAATTTTAATTTTTTTTCTCCTAGCTGTGTAATTTTTCTCACTTTGTTGGAACCAGGATCCTGATGAGACATTTCTTCACAAAACACAAAGTATGTAAGTACTGATTTGCATATGTTTTTAGTTAGAAACCTACTCTTAATATTTTCCTGCACAGTAATATCAAAAACAGTGTTGAATTTTTGGAAAATTTTTGAAGGTTTTGAGGTAGTACTGATTTAAATAGCCGGCACCAGAAAAGCTCAGATGGTTACAGTGAATATCTGAATATTCAGACCTTGTGTAGTGATAAATAACAACAAGTAAAGTCATTTATTCACTTTTTCATCTGAATCTAGACTTATTTCTCACCCTTTAAACTGCAGGATTGATATTTAGTTATTAATCTAATTAATATAGACATACTGTTTAATAAGTACTGTAATAATAATTCAGCCACCCTTTATTTTTATGATGCAAATGATCTGCAGATACTTAACTTATTCATAAATTTACTTGTAATTGTTGATTCTCAGCAACATTAAGGTCAAGGTTAGGTTTAGGATTAGGTGTAGGATTTGTGTTGAAGTGAAGCTCAGGTTTAGGTTTAAGGTGAGACTTAATACAATATAACACAGCTTCAAGTTCAGTTGCATTTAAACGCATCTACAGTGGACCTTTAAAATGATCTGTTTCACTAACTTTTATAAAACTAAGAAGTTCTGTAGTTCTGAGGAATTGAAGCGTGACCCACGTAGAGATTATAGAGTTGAAGAAGTTGCGGTTTTGTAAGTTTAGCATTTAGCATCACATTTTGAAAGCATTGCAGGGCGATGGAGAAAGGAGAAAGGAGAACCAACTTGTTTTTAAAGAGTTCCACATAAGATGTAATCAGACTCATTCAGAGTCGTTCAGAGCGGTTTGGAGTGAAACGCTCTGTTCTAGATAAACTTACCGAGTCAGAACTGTTCACAGTGGTGGTGATAGGAACCAGACGTCCACCTCTAAAAGCTCCCTCACAGAAAGTTCCTACATGAAATGGTTATGAATTCACTGCCTGACATTGTTTTACGATAATTTTGTGGCCATAAGCTTCTTTTTAATCCATTTATTTTAATCCATTCATGGTGGAGGGATACATGCAAGGTGTTGTGAGGCAAAGTAGTCCCAAAAAAACCTATTATTTCAGATTTATCACTATTTTCCATCATCAACATTCCATATAAACTCAGAAGACTCGTGTAGGTTCACTGGTGGTTCTGGATAGTAAATAAAATGTCTATATTTGTGTTGTAGTCATGGCGACCCCTGGTTCCTATCACCACCACTGTAAAGACATCTGAACCGTTTCACACCAAACCGCTCTGAATCTCTCTGATTATATCCGAAACTCTGAAATACGCAGAAAACAATGGAATTCACCCTTAAATTTGGTTAAGAAATGGTAGGCATCCAACATCCTGAATGCCCATATTGTTATAATTTGTAATAAATCACAGATTTGATTTGATGTCAGTCAAAATTCAAGCTTGACCTTTGGCGTATGGTCAAACCAACGTGTATTATATGGAAGTTTCTAGTCAGTTATTATCCGTCATGTATTAAAATGTTGACTTGTAGGTGAGGACATTCGAACACGCGGAGGTTTCGCACCAGTTAACAATCGCAGGGCTGTTTTTTTTGTTTTAATCACTGAAAGTACACGGAGTACCCTCGGCGTTTGATGGGTGTCTCTTCCACCCAGGCTGTTTTCACGCAGAGGTGTTTCCCTCGGCTTCGGGATCGGTTCCAGTTGCTCGTTCTGCCAGTCATAATTCTGGACAGGTTTGGGTATCTGACCCCAGATCAGCCCGAAGAAGCAGCAGTTTGTTGGTGAAAGTGTTGGGGGGGGGTCGTCAGGGGGGCTTTCAGCTTTCTCTCTGTATGGCTGCTCCAGACCCGCCCTCCAACCAGCCATTCACAGCCAAGAAAATGGCAGCCGCAGTGAAACGGCAGAGAAACACTCCTGCTCCACCCACCCCTCCATTTCACTCTTCTACCCCTCCACCCTCCCCCCCCCGCCTTCCACCAGCCTTCCCCTCGCTCCCACTCCCGCTCTGCCACCTTGGTAGCAACATGCATCGCATATGTGCGGCCTGTGCACCAAAAAGACCCCAAAGCGGCAATGGCTTCAACCGAGAAACGATTTGAACTACCATACTGTACGCATTCGGTTTGACCGTTCGCCAAAGGGTCAAGCTTTAAATTTTAACTGACGTCAACTTAAATTATACAACAAAACTGCGGCATTACCACTTTCAGTGCGGATATGTGGAATATTTGATTCCTGCCATTTCGTAAACCAATTGAAAGGTGAATTCCTCGAATTTTCCTCAAAAATTCTTCAAAATTTTTGCGCATGTCAGTTTGTCAGTTGCTTGAGCCGTTAACATTGTCCGACACAGTCTCAACTGCGATATCATTGGGATTCTCGTCAAGAAATATATTGCCGTTTGAAATATTTAGTGCTCTGAAACTTCAAATTTTGATTAATGACAAAAAATTTGCGGTTAATTGATGAACACCACTCAATCTAGATAGTGTCGAAACTTGAAATTCTAAGTACAGCCGCATCAAACAGACTCATTTGTCCTTTTGCCATTTGATTGCTCAAAATACCGAAGGTCAAGCTTAAAGTACTGAAAAACACTGGATCAAATTTGAGAGCAGCGCAGCAGCATCATCAATCTGGACAACTGGAGGCGTTTGAAACTAGAAATTCTTGAAACGTCAGTGCGAAACACGACTTTTCGCCATTTTGCCGGTCTAGAAATAATCAAATATGTGATGATAACACACCGTCAGCACCTTCAATCTATTGGCCCCATCATCCTACGTCCTGTTGAAAGCTTAGCGTTCACTTGGTGACCACGCTGAATGTGGGTTTTCGCATCTATGGCGGGTTAGATGTAGATGTTCGTCTCCTAACCCCCCCAGCCTCTCCTCGAGGTGTAACTGGTAAAAGTGAGTGACAGCTGAGCTCCAGAAACATTCACTGGGACTTTGGTTGGTGTGCCTGTGTGTGGGAGAAGCTTGGCAGGGGAAACGCATCATCAGATTCTGTTACCGTCATGAGATCCCAGCAGTGAATCTGTGTCGTGTGCTGGTCCAGGTGCTTTCAGAAGCCTGGAAGGGCCAAACAGTGTAAATAATAGTGAGGTTGGATGATCATGTAGGGTTTTAGTGTCAGTTTAGCAGCACTGTGTTCACGTTTACCCTCAAGTTGGCGAAATTCAGGTTCAGAAGCCCTCGTTGTTACCGTTATTCTGCCAGTTTATACTGCAGGGCTCTGTTTTTCAAACCAGAATCATGCAGGCAATGAGATTCATCCACAATGGCAACTGACGGAATAGAAAATATGGAAATATGTTAATATACAGTAAGTGTTTGCATTGGTTTGTTGTTCCTGTTGAGGACAAAGACAGTTTTATCTGCCTTGGTTGGACAATTATTTTCAGTTCTATTTGATTAACATGTGAATCTACGGAGAAAAACCTGAAATTTCAGAATTTGCCGCATTTAACATGCCCCGTTAAGAAGCTTAGTTCATGCAGGCCGTGTGGAACGTTCTGGATTCTGGATTTTTTTCTGTGTTTATTAAAATCAGACCTTCAGTTCTTACAATAGTTCTGTAAAATAATAGACAACCATTATCAAAACTGCACAAACATCCATACAGAGCAAGGCCAAATTATTTTTCAGATACGAATGTGCAGAAATGCTTTAGCCTGGAGATTCTAGTGAACAGATTCTTTCTTGTTGATATTATACATTCAGATTCTGTAATTCTTGCTGATGTTCTAGAAAATAATAGCGAACCATCATTAAAATAATACTAAATCCATGTAAACCCATATATTTATTTGTATGCAAACTCTTAAATTTGGCACTTTATTTGCAAAAACGCACTGGTGTAGATGTTCTGGTGAGCAAATGTTGGGCGTTTTTAATACATTCTGAAAGGTAACACATGCCGCTGTGTCAGCACATACAAAAATAAATGAGTTTTGGGGGCCTGTGTGAGGTTTGATTAAGTGCGGCGACCTAAAACTGGACTGAAGTTAGGTTTAGGTTTAGATTTAAAAGAATTACATTTAGATTAGAGCTGCATTTATTGCATAATTACTTTAATATTGGTTAAAGACTAGGTGAGCATCTACTGTGGACTCTTAAAATACTGATATCTATAAAAGTACTTACTTTACAAGATGCTTTAGTAGGAGTACGAGTGGGCAATAAGATATTTGCTGTTATTGCCCTTTAAATTAAAGAAGAGAACACTGTTAGGCCTTTTTAATTGGATTTTATGTAGGTTAAAATGTGAAATGTTAATTGAAAAACATTGTACTCATAGTTTTTGATAGTATTTTTAAATGTGGCACTACTGGAACTTGTGTTTTTCGGTTTCGGCTCATCAGAAAAATGAAATTCATATCATATGGCATCTTGGCATCTTAAATCTAGCCAATATGTCTCATGTGTCTCATTATAAGATCGTTGCAAGAATGTTATAAGATAATTCAACTTTATTTATAATTTAGAGGCCTATTTTTGTCTGGTGACTGTCTTATTTTATTAGAAATAAGTAAAATAAGCTTAAAATATTCCTGCAACAACCTCAGATTGGGAAATATTGCATATATTTAGTGGATTTAACTTGCCAAGATATCATGTTTTGCAGTGTAGAGGTACATATTGTCGCCCTCAACGCAATCTCAATTTTTGTCGTCTTTTATTTTTTTATTTTTATTTGAAAAGGCAAGCTGCCCTTTACATTGCATAAAAATTTCATGATGAATGGACCAAGAGAAATGGTCCAAAATGACTTGGAAAAATATCTCCTTCCATTAACATCCATTCAAAGTTGAGGAGGTTTTGCCTTCTCCTGTAAAGTTGCCATTTTTAGCAGAATCTGCTGCACTGTGGTCTACGGCCGTGAACGTGAATGCATTCACCCATCCAGCTCTTTGGTAACGGGACGTGAATGGCGTGTCCTACAAAAAGACACAAAATGGCCGTCCTTGACTTGAACTGTTGCTCCGGCCTCCAAAATCTGCCCTTTTTCGTGGTTTTCGTCAGTGTAGATTGTGTGTACGTGTCGCATGCGTGAGCCGGGCACGTCGGGTTTTGTTCTACGAGGCACATGCGACCCTCCCAGCTCCACTCTTGCGTGACGGTATGTTGATGTGATCCAAAATGGAGGCCATGGAAATGAGAGTGGAGTGGCGAGGCCGAGCCCAGCGAGCTCCAGACTGGAGCTTCTCCACTGAGTTTTTTCCATTAGGAATGAGTTATCTCCCTGACGCTGTCTGTCTTTGTGTCTCTGTGTGTGTGTGGGTGTGTGTGTGGGTGTGTGTGGGTGTGTGTCCCCAGTGCTGCAGACCATGTGAAGCAGTGTGAAGATGATGTGACAGCATGACTTGCTTTGATGAACCTACTGTTAAGGTAAATGTGTACATTTCTGTCATTCGTTCTCTCGTCGGTGAGCGTCTTATCCCAGTGACATAATCAGCCAACCGTCCTCATATCAGCTTTAATAAGAACAGAGTAAGCAAAAATGTTGGACGAACATACATTTATAAATAAAATTAAGTGTAAAAATGCTTATTTTGCAAAATATTTCCAAATTTCTGCGAAACTCAGACATGAAAATGAGAGATTCAGAGTGGTTTGGTGTGAAATGGTTCAGATGTCTTTACAGTGGTGGTGATAGGAACCAGGGGTCGCCATGACTACAACACAAATATAGTCATTTTATTTACTATCCAGAACCACCAGTGAACCTACTGAGTTTTGATGCTGATAATGGTAAAATAGTGCTATAGAAGTTTTCTTTGGGGTCTGTTTTGTTTCTCAAACCTATTGTAAAACAGTGTCTCAGACATCAGGAAGCATATTCATAACCACTTCATGTAATAACTTGGACGTGGGGGTGGACGTCTGGTTCCTATCACCACCACTGTGAACAATTCTGACTCTAGAACAGAGCATTTCACACCAAGCACTCTGAACAACTCTGTTTACGTCTCAAACCTTCAAATTATGGTAGAAAATTTGAAAAATCTGTGATACCAATGTTTAAAATCTCCCCGGTATATAAACAGCAGTATAAGATACAGTTTGATAGACTTGTGGCTGAATCTGAAACAGGAGGACAGCTGGACGTAGATTATAATGTAGATTATTATGTTGTGTTTGTGTCTAAAAGTAATAAAGTGTTCATACATTATTATATATGTATATTATAATCTCTGATATATAAAGCGTTACTTAGTTTTACACATATGCACTTATTTCAGCTAAGTTATTGGAAAACAATAAACAATATTGGCCCCTTTTTGATGCGCTTTATCACAATGTTCTGTTCATGCAACCACAATACAGTTCTGTGCAAAAGACACACGAAATACTGGTTTATCTGGGCTTTAAGTCTGTTTTTACCAGTAAAAACACTGTACAACATTAGAATGAATGCAAATAAAGGTGAACACAGTAAAATGTATAAAGTGGATTTGTTCAGTTCCATCACCTCCTTTAATCTAATGAAGGACTGATTAGATAAACCAGGTATTGGTAGATTTGGAAATGGTTAATCTTACACACTAAAACGGTCTAATAATCATAATTAATTTATCTGTATTCAATCTAATGTCATTTGTTTACTAAGTAAACAATCACAGCCCAGATAAACAGCCTTACACGTCATTTTCAGATGCATTTTGCTCGGTAATGTATATCGACACATACTGTACAGGCCAATATTCTAATTCCTTATAATGATTTTCAGTAAAAAGTTAACTTTTAAAACCGCACAGAAACTTTATTTTACTCCACCTGCAGTTATTAGGAGTCACAACTAATTACATCTCCAAATGCTGGATACTATAAGGTCAGGAGTCAGCGCGCGTTTATCGAGCAGCTGACAGTGACCAGCCTGGAAAGGTCAACCGCTCAGTCCGCGCTGAGGAGAGAGGCAGAGCGCCGAATCCTCGTAATCTGAGATTTTACCCCAATTAGGTGGAGTTAACGATGCCCTTCTGAATCTGTGGACATTCCAGAGACTAAATATGTAAATAACTGTGAGATTGGGATATTTATTTATTTATTTATTTATTTATTCATTCATTCATTTAGTTAGTTAGTATTATACACGTCTGTATTTAGGTTCATGAAATTCTGAAATTGAGGTAATTTTTCCAAAATTTAATGAGAATTTGTAGGAATTTGGATTAGGGCTCACGCTGGTTAAACCTTGAACAGCTCTCTCTCTTCAATATGAGATTTCTTTTCTTCATCTCAAATCCCCTCACAGCCAAAATAAAAAATGCACCTGCGTACATTATTTTAGCTTTTAACTCGACTTCTATAACGTATGGAAGAAGCCAAAACCCTCTGAATGAAGTTCGTTCCACTTGCGTACGTGGACGTGTCTCATATACTCTGCCCGGCCTGTAGTAATGAAAAGGACGGCCGTTGACTGAGAGTGAGAAAAATAATGTTTTCTCTGTGATCTCTGGAGCTGAGAGCTCAGCAGGCATTAGCCTGAGTGAGTGTTTCAAGGTGTTTTTGGGCCTCATGGTTGGATGAGTGGTTAGGATTCAGTGTGATGGTGGATGATTTTTGGATGAGTGTAAAATAGTTATTTCATGTGATTCTTTTATGGAAGATAATTGCAGTCAGGAGCATTAAGTCTTCATGAAGGAGCGTTGACGCCGCTACATTAGCTCCTCTCAGGAGTGAATTTTTCAGAGCTTGCGGTTCTTCAGTTCTTGGTTCTAGAAAATAATAAACAGCCATTAATTACTGATCAAAACTTTGTGGAACTTTACAGGAGAAGCAAAAAACACTCTTTCAGTGCAGATTAATATAGAGATTTTATTCAAAGTCATTTTGGATCATTTCTGTTGGTCCATTTGTCGTGAAATGTTCACACAGTGTAAGTGGCAGCTTTTCAAATTAGGGAAAAAATGACAAAAATGGAGTTATGATAAACAGCAAGGTCCTATGTTGTGGTCTTTATTTGCAAAACTGTTTTGTCCTAGAAGTTCTGGCACATAACTAGTTTTTGTTATTATTTATGTAATAATACAGTACAGTGACCGTTCATCATTTCAAAGCAGCCATTAAGATATTCATTTTTCACTGTCAACACAAAAAAGCAAAAACCATTGGCCAGAATAATCTAATCTAATCTGCTTCCTTTCTGTTCAAGAGACTCACTTTCAGCTCCTCAAAGAATCTGCAGACACACCTCCAAAGTTCAGTCTTAGAAGCTGGTTGATGATTTTCTGAAGTAATCAAACACGTTCAGTGGTGTTGAGGTCTGGACTCTGGGGTGGTCAGTCCATCGTTCAGCTTCTTTGTTTGATGTGTCCGTCTCCTTTTCTCAGTGAGGTTCTTCTTGATCAGCTACACATCCTTTCAGACCCACAGCGCTGAGTCGTCTTCTCACAGTGGAAGGATGGACAGAAACACCTGTGGATGTTTTCAGATCTGATCAGCTTGATTTTCTCCTCTCTCTCAGAGATGAAAGCTTTAAGTGCTGTTTATCTGATGGAGCAACAACACCCAGATCCCCAGGTCTTCCCGTTTTCTCTAGAACGTCTGTGGATTAGCTTATTATCTCATATATCTCAGAAATCCCTCCAGGAACATGAATGAATGAGCTTGTACTTAATGGCTGGACATACTGTGTATGTCTTTTTGGACCTACGTGAGGTTTTAGTACCTGTTTGGTTTAACAAGGTGGCCAAAAACTACGATAAAAGTAATTACAAGTTTCCAGAGGGGTGTTACGTGTGGGTGTGTGGTGAGTGTGTGTGTGTGTGGACAAGCAGGATCGTTTTCCACAATGCATCTGCCTCTTTTGTCCAGTTGACTTCTTAGGCCTATTGCCTAAAGTCTCATACATGGGAGATCAAGAGTTACCAAGGTGCTCAGCAGATAGTCAGACTGACACACACACACACACACACACACTCATTTCCTTTGGCTGTCGGAGTCCTGCTGGGGTTTCGGTGGAGGTCACTGACACGACCACTGGAGCTTTTCCCCCTAATGAAAAAAGCGCTCCCCCATAGAGCCTGTATGTGTGGATTTGTGTCTTTTATTTGTCTGAATGTCCATGTTTGCAGTACTAGGAAGCAATAACTTGTTGACTTGTCCATCATTTCTTTCACCAGGCATGAAAAAAGGGGGAAAGAAAAACAAAAAACAGCCCTCTCCTTTAGAATGGTGATGTTGGAGCCTCAGCAGTGGCTGCTTCTCTTTCTTTTTCATAAACACCCTTTTGAAGGACTGAAGTGACTAAAGCTTGGAAACATCTACCATTGAAGCAATTTATTCCCTTTATGATCACATTTCAGTATTAATATAACAAGGGAATAACACAGGGAATCGACAGATACTAAAATTTGTACCAGCCAGTAAATCTTGTGGCCAACATTAAGAATTTGTGGCCAGAATTAAAGAAACATTTGTCGTACAGTCGTATGCCAAAGTTTTAATTCCATGTTTTGTTGATTTTTTTTAAGTGAAAATAAGTTAACACAGCTATAGCTTTTGCACAGGCCACATTTTATGTTTATACTTTCCTTGAGTATGTTAAGTTCAGCAACTAAGCAGTAATTGTGCATTGAAATGTGCAGAAGTGTGGACAACATGGAACAGTGTCAAATTTGACCAGGGCACCCAAACTTTTGCATACAACTGTATATACATTGTCCTGACAATTTCCAAGCATTTTTCAGTACTGAGAACTGGTCAGGCATTGTTTTGAAAAGGAAATTAAAAAAAAAAGTTAATGAATACACACTCACTTGTTCCTGTTTAGCAGTCTGAAGCTTCTCCACAAGGGGGCACTGTTACATTCCAACCTTTAAAATGAGAAGTGAATCGCTTATTACCAAAGATATTGAGTACAAAAGAGAGATCGCAGAGAAAGCAGGTCTGTATCATATTTAGATATCGCCCAGATCTAGAGGAAAGTAATTGTTTTATTGTTAGTGGTGGATATTTTGCGAATATGTGAAAATTCTGGTCTGGTAGTTTGTTAAAAAAAATTAATAATAATAATTGTGATCACTCCGGAAACAGGCTCCACATTTTTAGAGGCCACAGTGTAAACTGTAGCCAGCGGCGCTGGGCAACAGGCAACATCAACCCATGTATGGAATTATAATTCCTAACTCGGTTTGATGGGGTGGTGTCTCCACACATTTTTCAATACAGCAACAATAAGGAGTGACTGACCATCTGCCTTACTATTTTCAGTTTATTTGAACATTCAACATTATAAAAGTACAATACTCTGTGATAATACTAATAATTAGCCACAAGCTAATATGTTAGCCATGACATAATATACACTTTACGAGCAGGCTGATTTTCCTTAACTTTATTTTGAATATATGGTTTAATGTCTCTGCATATTGAATTGAGAGGCTAGTATTAAATGATACAATACGATATGTTTTATTTCTTCACTCCTAAACGACCTAAAACGAATCCAAACCTTCTAATTTCGGTTCTGTTTTAGCTCCCTTTGCACCTTCATGAGGAGATGCTTTCCCAGCAGGACTGAAGACACACAGCCTATCAGTTGTTGGCTCTTTTTAGATCTACTTTTCGGGAGTGGTTAAAAGAAATGCTGACTTAAATTTGTAGTTCTGAAAATAAATTCATACATAGGAACTTTATTAACTTGAAACAAAGTATTTAAGCATCTTTAGGTGTTACTAAGCGCTGGGAATCGTTACAGAATTTTTGTACCAGTAACTTTGATACCAATTCCTGAACAAATGATCTTTCGATACCTTCTTTTGGGCTGCCATAAGTGGGGGTGGCTTAAACCAGAAATGGCTGTGAGTGATGGAAGTGGGTATATTTACTGATTACAGGCTATTTAAGAAGCACCGACATTAATAACATGCATATGGAATGTAATTCAGACAGCCAATCAGCAACCTAGATTTTGGAACAAGCATTCTTATGCTTATTGGCTTATGGATGATGCTTATGATGACACAGCTGTTTAGGTACTGAAATTTGGTACTGAAAGATGAAAGTCCTTTAATACTCAGTAGTTCTGAAGTAATTCAGTCAGTAGCAGATGTTAGTCTAGTGGTGCAGCTTCGCTAACTCTTCTTTAAGGCAGTTTCACGTTTCTGCATTAGCTCTTCTGAGGAGGTTTTGATTCTTCAGTTCTCAGTTTGGTTCTAGACAAGAAAGACAGGAAATCCACATGCACAGATCACAGTCTTTATGAATTATTTCCCATACTTGGCAAAAATGGACAACACTTCCAACAAATAAGCTTGGAAAATGTAACAAAACGGCACAGCTTTGTCAACTTCTGTGAGCTTGCCCAGTTAGTCTACCTAAATCTTAATGTTGAGCCATGAGTGACCAAAATGACCACTTGTTTGACACTTTTGTGAGCCAACACGTGGTCTCCCATTAGATTCTAGAAAATGGACAGCTATTATTAAGCAAAGCAACAGCAACACTAATGTGTGCCACAGTGTTGAACCCAAAAGGTGAGAATCGTCCTCCCTTTCCATTCGGCCCGGTCCGGTAGGCCAGCTGTGGCATTAACTTGTATTCTAACAAGATTAAAATATATTTGTCCTGAGGATTAGCGTGCTTTAGCCGTCCCTCTCTTTCCTTTGCCGGACGGGCCGGTGTATCTGCCGCTGGCTTTTGATCTGCGGTGCGTTCGGGGGCCCCGGCTTTGGGCCCGGCCGTCCCAGGGCCGCTGTGAAATCGGACTGATGTCATCCCCCCATTCTCCTCCGCTCGCATCCCTCGTTTCCGAACCTGGCCGGTTGCATTCCGGAGGAAGCGTTTAGGGGGGTTTTGGCAGAATGGCTCAGTAGGAATGTTTTTGTGGGGGGAGGGTCTGTTGGAAATGGTGGAGGGGGGGGGGCGGTGAGAGTGTACGGATCTTTTATATGGAAAGCAGACAAGCGGAGACTCTACCGACACTTTCTTCCTCTCTTTGGCTTTTTTTGCGCTTACTTGACTTTGATCATGGCGTTTGACAAAGCTGACGTTCAAGAGCTTTGGCACTTCCACTTTTCCCTTTTCATTTACTTTGTGCACATGCGACTCTCTTATTTGCGCATTCTCATGAATTCGCTAATTCGCGCAAATGACTGGGCCGAGTTTAGATGGAGCAATAACAGAATCAATGCTCTTCACAGCGAGATTTTACTGAAAGACAATGGGACATAGGTTGTACACGACCCCCTAGCATCTTTGGAGGCTTTGAGAAATGTTTCTAGCATGGTTACTCCTAATGGTGCTACTTTGGCCTGGATTAAACCTGGTAAACCTCAATGCTTTGCTGCCATCTTAAAATGTAGGGGCATTGGAAGAAACTGAGTCTTGGTTAGAACTTGGTTCTTATTTGTTTAAGTCATTGCCTTTCACCCGGGAAGGTTCCGTATTTTGTAAAATCACTATAACGTGTGATCAAGATTATACCTTACCAAAGATTAAAGACAATATCCCACTTTTCAATCTTGGTAGAACCATTGGAAGTATGTGTGCCCGCCTTCTTAAATGCCAATCATTTGTTTTAGGCAAGGTGCGAAATACAGGGGGTCCTGGGGAGGTCTGGGCCCCCCTAATCAACCTCTTGGACCCCTGAATGTCTCAAGATTATTATGACTTTATGCTGTCCGTTTGGGAAAAACAGACGCTCAAATACAAATTCAGGGAAAGGTCATTGTTTTGCTTCTTCACCCACAACCAGCCTCTGTCTTTGATATTCTTAACTAACTAGAGCTGCAGCACTGGTCTGCCTTAGAGTGGCACTGTTGCAAATTGGTGGTTGGTCCACTTGGTCCTTCATAGCCTAGCAACTGTAACTATGCCCAGAATACTTCTGAAAAAATTGTAAATCTGACAGCACGCCCAATTTCCCAACTAGGAAAGAGTATTTCCAGAAAAAATAATTGTTGACCCAAATATTTGCTGCCACTGAAGCTAGCATTAGTTCCACTATGGTGAGTGAGTTAGTAGCCAGTCAACATGGGACCCCTCAAATACCAGGCCTTCAGAAGGGCTTCCCAACCCTAGTCCTGGAGTACCCATGTCCTGTTATCCCTGCTATAACACAGCTGGGCCAACTAACCAACTCATTGACAAGCCTGAGCAGGAAATGCACTAAGATGTGCAGGGGGTAGTCCAGGACCATGGTTTGGCACCCCTGACCTGCAGGAACCCCAAGGAGCTCTGAAAGCCATAGGTACTAGCTGTGACTTTGTAGGCAGTTCATCAATTTGTTGTTCGGTTAGACAAACCTATATACCCCAAAATAGAGTATACCAGATAACTTTACATGAGTGCCATGGTCCTGCATCTTGTCCTATTGCCAGAAATTGTGAGGTTAGTAAGAAATGGAGTACCTTGCCAAAGGAACCATTCTAAAATCGAGGCTCAATAATTCAAATAGACCCATCCGTGAAGAAATATAGTATGTTTTTGAGAGTTCTTACCTGTCTTCAGTTTTTCTTTTGCTGGTGGAATGCTTGGTTTATAAACCATTTTAGTCTTGTTGAATAGTGCTGAATTTAGATACTTAGATTCAGATTCTCTTCTCTGCGTACAAACAAATGTACGGTCAGATTTTAGGAGTTTGTCCACTGGACAGTGCAGTATGGTCATCCATGATCAAACATTTTATCAATTCCATTCCCAAATTCTGTACCTGAGTACTCATGCTGGATTTGAGTGCCCTTCTTGCCAGGGAACCGGGACGTATAGGTGAAGCTAGAAAAATTGCAGACCTTTAATTGGTTAAATGTTATTGAGACAGCCATCATTTCGAAATCCCTATTCGAGCGGGATTAGCATTACCTGGGAATGTGCTGTAATTTGAATGATTACTGACATGTTCTGTGATTTTAATCCAGTACAATTCTGCCTTGTGTGTAGATTTTACAAGTCAGCTAAGTGATAATTCTGAAGTGAATTACCTTCTATAATTTGCCAAACTCAGTAATAGCAGTCCTGCTCAAATCCACATCTCAGTAAAGTAAACAAAACCAGGTAATAGAAAACAGTCGAGGCTTAAGTCGACTTCCTATTCGCCAGCTTCGAATTTTCCTGTTCCACCTTAAATGATGCCTCAGCTACTCCTGCACCGTTTAAGGTGGAATCGCAAAGTTTAAATAAGAGGCTGACTTCAGCTTCATAGAAAACCTGAGGACAAGGCTGTCACCTAAAATGGAGCTCAATTTGACCATTAATCCTCAAGTTAATGACGAGGCTACTGAAAACCACATTTTTTGGTGATGGCCAAATTACAAGGAGAACGAAAATGAAATGTCTCATTAGCACCTCTTGCAAGGCAGTTCGTTTTATGGACGGCTTTTGGTAAGTTGAACGAACCCACGTTACTAGCCTAATGCTAGTCTACATGCCAGTTAGCCACACAACAAGTTGTTATTGTTCAGAAGTGCTGTGTCTGTCACGTAATTCTGAGGTAAACATCCACATGATGATGTTTGGATCCGGGATATTTGGGATAATTTGGGGAAATTACAGAGATCCTTTATCCCTTTATCCTTTATCCCGTACAAGTCGGCCAGTTATACTTATTACAATACAGGACCTCCTCTGGTCAAAAACTAATCCAGCTCAAATAGGGTTTAAGATTCTCTAGTTAACCAAAACTGCTGCTTGTGACTTTTCACATAAAACCAAAAGGTAAATCAGAGCAAGAACTTCCAGTTTGTTTTGTGCAGTGGTATACGGGTACCGGTACTTGACCAAAGTACAGGTTGATCTGGGTCTGGACCATGCGAGTCTTATTTTACCAGTGACCCTCTACTGCTTGAGAAAAGGATTTGTGAAGGAACTTCTAACTGAATTTTGGTCTTTTTAGGTCACTGAGACGTGTGAGACGGCTGTTGCTACACCACTGACCCAAGTCAACATTCAGGTGAGGTTGGGTAAAGCTCTAATCTTGAAGAAGCCGGATAATGAAGGATGTATCAATGCATTTAATAATCAATGCATTTGATAAACAAGCTGAGGTCAGCGCCAGTTTTGGGTCCCTCCAAAGCAAATCTTTTACTCTTTTGGCCTCGTGCAGCAGACAGGTGTACAGGAAAGTTAGCGGAGTGTAAGCATGTGTTTGTATGTGACAGGGAGAGAGACAGAGAGAGAGAGAGAGAGAGAGAGAGAGAGAGACAGAGAGAGAGAGAGAGAGAGAGAGAGAGAGAGGGAGGGAGGGGAGGGCTGGCAACTGTGCTTTGCGAGACACCTGCGACCGTGACAGGAGGTTTTGACCTTCATCCGGAGTCTCTCTCTCTCTCTCTCTTTTTCTCTTTCTCTCTCACCCAGACTTTTTTCTCAGCTTTGAGTTCTATAGACGGGAGTCAGTCAGGCACCTCTGTGCTCGACCGTTGGGCGTCATTTCCTCATACAAGGCCCACAATAAAGGAAATGTAGATGAGGCATTGTCCGTGCATGGGAAACTCTGGTCGTCCCGCTTGATTCGTACACTCCCCTCGACATCACTGCGAGGGGGACAGGTGGACTACGCTTACACTACTCCGAAGTTTGGAGAAGAACGCTGTTTGGGAGCAGACAGACCTAGTTTTACCTGTTCTTGGGAAAAAATTAGAAACTTTATCCAACTATCTGAATCCTAACATTCATCCAGCCATCGCTGTCATGTATTAAACTCCACCTTTGTGTTTTACAGCAGCTGGAGCCGCATTCACAAACGCTTCCTTAAGAGAAAAACTTGCGAAGGTTCTTAAGACAAATACTAAGAAGTTCGTAAGAATGTTCTTTAATACAGTTCGCAAAAATACCTTAGGAAGCTCTCAAATATTCTCTTATGGTAATCGTAATTGTTTCCTTAAGATTTTCTTAAGAAATCTTCATAATTTTCTTATGAAAGCTTTGTTGCGTTTTACCCCGTACCATAAATGATGCAAGAATTTGAACAGTTTGAATTTGTATTAACTGTTATTTTCGTTGTTTAGTTTAATCCACTCAGAGGAGCAAAAATCATCAAACCAAGTGTTTAAAAATTTTAGCAAACAAGATCTAGAGGTGATGGAGGAAGAAACAGCCAACAGGAAAAAATCCTCCTTAGAAAATACAATCATTGTGAAGTGATGGTAGAAAAAACAGAGGCGAGGATGAGGAGCAGCAGAGGCAGCTTCTGAGACTGATCAGTTTAGATACTGACCTCTTCAACTCTCACAGCCTGAGATGAGTTAAGAATAAGGTTAAGAAGACATTTAAGAACATAATGTTTTCAAAAATACCACTTTTTCTTTGAATTATTCTTCAAGAAAAGGTTAAGACAAAAAAAGGGAATTTTTAAGTTTTTTGAAGGATAACACATTTTACAAACTTTTTTTTTTAAATGAAAAACACACACATTTAAGAAGATTTTCTTTCTTAAGACACTTTCATGAATCCGGCCCCTGGTCTTTATGTTATGTGATAAATGGGCCAATAGGAATGATCAGGAATGATCCGGAATTACTTGAAATGTACACTCACTGCTTGTTTTCCCATCATGGATAAAGTTTCCAACCTTTTCTTATAGCAGTAACACTGTTGTTGCATATTGATTTACAGCTGGATGAATTTATGCATTGTTTCATATGTCTGGTATTAGCATTTAGACCAATGCCTGAGCAACTACATAGCCATATATGGTTGTGTGCAAAAGTTTGGGCGCCCCTGCTCAAATGACGTTCCTCTACAGGGAGCACACCTCTGCACAATTGAATGCACAATTACTGGTTATTTACTAAATTTATCACATTGGGGAGAAAATAAAACATAAAATGTAGCCTGTGCAAAAGTTATGGCACATTAAATTCGATATGTTAAACTCATGCAAATAAATAGAAATTGTGCTCCAAATTTGCAGAAAAATTTCCGTTTTTAGTGTGTTCTCTGTAGAGGATGTGTTCACTTATTTTCACTTAGAAAATCAACAGAACATGTCATTTGACCTTCTTCATCACCTATGACCTTTGCATAATGTGACTGTTTTGTTTATTTTATTGTGTGCCAGTGTAAATAACATTGGGCCTCGTTCTCCAAGAAGAAATTTCTTCTTACGCAGTTTTGACGAAGATTCTGACTCACCAATGTTTTCTTATCTGGGGATTTGTTCTTAGGTAAGAACAGAATCTACACACACTCAAGAGCACAAAGGTGAGAACAGTTCTGCGCTTTAAGAACACGTCATGAATCTGATGAGGAGTTTTTCTTAGGATCTTTCTCAAGAACACACTTAGGAACACACTTAGGAAGATATTGGAGAACGAGGCCCAGTGTCTATTAAACTGAATGGATTTGTTTTACTCTGCATGGAAAAATAAAGTTCCCACTTTAAGGAAATGTCAGGTCTCTGGTTCTGTTTCTTTTTCAGTATGTTGAGACTCGAGTTCAGTAGCCCAGATTTGCTAACTGTTCATTTTTTGGAGAACGTCTTTAAATATGAAACTACAAACGCTGTGTTAGTTACACTCTGTTAGTTTGTGATTGATCCAAATTGACAAATGCAGCATTTGTTATGTTACTTTTTCAGAGTTTTTCAGAAGGTTCAGTGAAAACGACTCAACGTTTGGTGTTTTGTTGCACTGCAATAATCCTGTTTTGTTAAATAAAATAGTCTTAAAAATAGTCAATAAATCTAATATTTATCCCGCTGAGTGTTGTAAGCTTATTTTAAGATTGTTTAACTTATTTCTACACATTTTTTACTTGTTTTATTTGATTTTATTAAGTAAAATGATCTCACTGCGTTGGCAGATGCTTTTGCTTGTTGTGAGAAATATGCTTGAAACTGATCTGCCAGTGTAGTGAGATCATTTATGTGATAAAATTACCCAAAACAATTAAATAATGTTGACAATTAAGCTTGATAATCTTATAATAAGTGCACAAATTTAGAAATATTAGATATTTCAACTAGATTTAAGATCATTTCACTTCACAAGATACTATTTTCTCCAGTGTGGTTAGTTCTGTATACTCGATTATCAATATATTTTTTCTCATTATCAGTTCACATGCTTTAAGATTACACTGTTTTATATATATATATATATATATATATATATATATATATATATATTCCATAAACTCTATTAGTGAACTGTGGAGAGTTTTGTTTTGGTATGCTCTTAATGATGGTTCCTTAAGGGTTCTTTAGTAAAGACAGTGGTTTTATATAGAACCTTGAGCATGCCAGGAACCATTTGCATTCTTAAATAGTTCTTTGCATGTTCTTTGTACATGTTCTTAGTTCTTTGTATATAATTTTAGATATTGTTATGTATAAATAACGCTTTTGGTGCTATATAGAACCATATACAACACATTGTTCATCAATCTGAAGAACCATTTCAACATGCGCAGCATGCATTAGGTCCTTTTAGTGTCTGTGGCTCTATTTACTAAAGAACCTTTTTAACTGTGTAACAACACTTTAGGTACCTAAAGAACCTTTCTAATGGAGAAACTCAGTTCTTTAGGAATCTAGAGGACCTCATTGGTCACAAATGGTACTGTGAGTGTTCATGGTCACATATAGAACTGAAGTCTTTACTAAAGAACCCTTAAAGAACCCTGTTTTTAAGAGTGTAGTTTGCTCCAATGCAGGTATGTCTTTGTGATATACAAGGATTTTACAGCATGAATTATTCATATAAATAAAAGTGGATGACACACACTTAAAGAATGTTTCCTCAAGGGTTCTTTAGTAAAGAGAACCACTGGAATGATGGGAAAGCTCTTGTATACAGTTCTTTAAAGAAAATGGTCCTGTATAGCACAAAAAGGGTTCCACTATTGTTACTTATTACTCTACAGTTCTGTCCCAGTGTGGACTGGAGCAGGACAACAAGAAAGGAAGAAGGAAAGACAGAAAAAAGAGAATCAAAGAAAGAATGAAAAAAAGAAGAAGGGAAGAAAAAAGGAAAGGAAATAGGCAAGAAGGAAAGAATAAAATAAAGAAAGATAGAACAAAAGAAAGAAAGAAGGAAAGAGAAAGAAGAAACAAAGAAAGAGAAGGAAGGAAAAAAGAAAGAAAGATAAAGAAGGAAATAAATAGAGAAAGAAAGAAACGGAAAGAAGGAAAGAAACAGAAAGAAGGACAGAGAGAGAGAGAGAGAGAGAGAGAGAGCGAGAGAGAGCTGGTGGTCTGGAGCTGGCTCTGAGGGGGGGGGGTGCCCTGCTCAGGCTGGGCGCAGATCGGTGCCACTGGTCCCCTCACACTGGGACTCTCTCCTGATTTGGCAAAGCTCGGTGCGCCAAACCGGTGACGTCACATCCGGCGCAGCTCCCATTTGATGAAAGGGAGGCTCGAGCTCCCAGTAATAAGAGCAGAAAGACGCGCACAGCGGTCAGTCCTCCAGGCCTCCAGAGAACTGACCACACACTGACCACACAGGTGAAGAGGATTATCTGTCCTGTTTATTTACTTCTTTATCCAGTTCAATAGGCAATTAATTACACCATTAATGCATACGCGATACAAATTATTTACAATACCGTGTAAACACAAATAAAAAATAACATCGTTTATACATCTCAAACGTGTCGCTGCTGCTGTTGTTGTTGTTGTTGTTGTTGTTTACGCGTCATAGTCACTATAGCTAGCTCTGCTGATGATAGGATCGATAGAGGATCGATAGACTGGGCACTCAGTCTGAAACTCAGTAAGGCAAAGTGTGTTCGGTTTGGTGATTTTTCTTTTTTTTTTAATTCACACACTCTCTTTTCTTTTTCTCTCTTTTTCATTCAAATGTAAAGGATAGAAAAAATTAAATTTGGGATTTTGGTTTATGGAAATCTTCCGCAAACGCATAGAAACCTTTCTGAGCTCTTAGAAACACGTGAACAAATCCAATAAATCCAGTAAATCCAATAAATCATCCTCGATATGACAATCTTCATGCAAAGGCCTCCAAAAAAATAATAAAAATAAAAAATAAAAACAAAAAAAATCTCTCACATACAGAAGTTATTGCAAGATAAATAAGCCATTTAAACACCTTTTATTTATTTTTTATTTTTATTTTTTAGAAATCTAACTCTCAAATAAAAAGCCACACTGGTCATTTTGGATAAACTTTTTTTTCTTTTTTTTCCCCTCAATATATCTCTATAAATACATAACAAATATGAACAATAAAACAGCATTTAACATTTGTTATACAGTAAACTGCTGGTTTGCTTCGATTTTTATTTCTATAGTGTTTGTTTTATATATATATATGTATATATATATATATGTATATGTATATGTGTGTATATATTTGTATATTTATAATATTATTATACTTCTGTTATAGTTCTGTATCGCGCTAACATCATTGTCAGTGTGCTACACGTTTATAGGCAGCATTACATTGATTAAAACATACTTTGCTACAGAAAACAAACCAAAAAATAAAAGGAAAAAATTATAATATTGCTCTTTTTCATAAAAACTTAATTTCAGATTTTTTCTCTGTTGGGATGGACCCAGCTCGTTGGTTATTTCACGTTGGTTAGGACAGTGTTTCTACACATGGGTGCTAAATTAAATTATTAACAAAAAATAAAAATTAATAATAATAAATTTTTCCTACGCAGTAGGCTACACCTCGTTCTCGCGATTGGAATAGGCTATGGTGGCATGATTTCATTTTAGTTTCATTGTTTTTGTCCTTCTTTTCCATGTTTTAAAATTTCTCAAACTCCTCATTGAAAGTAGCCAGGCAAAAAAATAAAATAATAATAATAATACAAATTTTACAAATTTCTTTAGGAAAAAATCCTAAATCCAGTTTTACTCATGAAAATTTGCGTCTATTTTATGTGTTTCTTTATTTTTGTACCAAACCATCCAACCAATTTTTTTAAATTTAAAAATAAAATGAGAAAAAAAAAAAAACGAACGTGAAAAAAATCATAAAATGCCTCCTTAGCAGGTTATTAATATTCACAGTTGCCTGGGTGCAGCAGAAAATATTCTTTGGATTTAAGCAGATTTTTTTCTTTTTTTTCTTTTTTCTGTTTTTTCTATTGTTTGTTTGTTTTTTTTTCTTTTCTCCCACGTGCTTTTGTGTGATAGCCGAATGTAACACTGACAGATGGAGAATGCAATGGGTTTCTCTCCTGTCCCCTCACGCGCGAAAGCTGATCAACAAGCTGATCAACAAGCTGATCGTAATCGTTATCAGATTCTTATTTTTTTGACAATTTTTTTTTTCTATTTTAGCTTCAGTAATGCTGGTATGTTTATGCTTGTCCACTGGCCCTTGGTGAATTATTGCATTGGGAATATAAGGAGGACCATCATCGTCATCATCATCATCATCATCATCTCTCTCTCTCTCAGTCGCTGTCCGACTTGTCCCCCTTGGTGGTGGTGGTGGTGGTGGTGGTGGTGGTCGTGTTCGTGGTGGAGTGGTTGTAGAGTCCCTGGGCCATCAGGTGCAAGGCCAGCGTGTTCTTGGTCCCTGTAGCCTTCTTGATCTTGGCTCTCTTGTTCTGGAACCAGATCTTGATCTGGGACTCGTTGAGGCCGAGCTCCTGCGCGAGGCTCTGTCGCCTCTGCTCGGTCAGGTAGCGGTTGGTCTGGAACTCGGCCTTCAGTCTCTGCAGCTGCTCGGCGGTGAAGGCCGTGCGCGGGCGCTTGTCCTCCTTACTGGCGCTCTTCTTCTTTGGTTTGCGGGACCTGGGACCTGAAACGAGAGGGCGCGTGAAAGATCTGGACCACACCTTGCTGTGCTCGTGGACTGTAACGCGTTGTGCCAATGGTTCCACTAGAAAGCTTCTATAGGGAACCTTAAGTGGTCCTACACACTTTAAAAATAAGGTTCTTCAGGGGTTCTTTGGTAAATAGAACGCTGAACACTAAAAGGACAATTTGCATGCTTTGCATGGTGAAATGGTTCTATGTGGCACCAAAAAGGTTTGACATCAAAGCAACAGAAGAACGCTTTTTGGTGTTATATGTATATTTTCCATCAACCTGAAGAACTATTTCACCATGCACAGAACCAGTTAAGCACGAAATGGTTCTACATAGAAATCATGGTTCTATATATAACTGTTCACTTTACTAAAGAACCTTCAATGTTGGTTTTTGCACCAAAAATATATATTTTTTAAAAAACGTTCTATATGGAACCCTCTACAACACATTCTCCATCGACCTGAAGAACAATTTCTCCATGCTAAGAACCATTTAAGCATGCAAATGTTTCTACATAGAACTGTTCCCTTTACTAAAGAACACTTGGTGTGATTTTTTGCACCAAAATAGTTACAAACTCACATCGTAACAATAGCAGAACCCTTTTGGTGCAATACAGAACCATTTTCAAAACTGTTCTAGATAGAACGTATTAATTCGAAAAAAAAACATTTCACCATGCAAAGAACCATTTAAGCACGCAAGTGGTTGTTTGGGTTTTCATAGTTCTATATAGAACCATTGTCTTTACTAAGGAACCCTTGAAGAACCATCTTTTTAAGGTTGTTTTCTACTTTGGCGTTGATATCGTAATAAACGTAATGCGATGGAACCAAACCGCAAATGTTTTGTTGGCGCCGTCACGTAAATAATGTGTCCTTATTATATTGGAAAAGTGGCAATACGATATTTTGCTTATATCGTGCAGCCCTGATATACGTGCAGGATGGAGAGCAGTAGTAAACATAGTCTGTTAATGGAAATTGTTGGTAAACACAGTAATCACTATATTTATTTGTTTATTTATTTATTATTTTTGCGTCACGGGGGGTGTGAAGCACGGAGGGCTGCATGAATAGGTAATGCGGGGAAGGGAGGGGTGGAGGGATGGAGGGTGGGGGGCTGAGAAGCAGAATATGGAAGAGGGCGAGCTCCAGTTTGGAAAATAAAAGCAATTGTCCACATTCTGGACTGGATAAGGGACTGATCGAAGCACGAGCACCGCCATTGATTTCACCATAAAGAACCTAAATGTACCGCGCGACAACGTGCCAGCTTGGAACGCAATCACGACACTGTAAACACATTTTCCAAACGCGATTCATAAACCGCAGCCTGTTCTAGTAGCATGTATAGTCGCTATTCATGATGTTATGATTGGCGCAATTCTGCGCTGCTCAAAGCTAACCATCCACCACTTCTTAAACGGAGGTAGCCCTTCAGCCCAACCCAGGCGTCCCTCTAGCCACATTTCACCCGGGATAAACCCAAAACAGACGACCGTAGAGAAGGTGGAGCGCAAAAATATCCCCAAAACTATAAACCAAAATAAATAACTTTTTTGTGAGAGGGTCGGGAGGGGATGTTTCCCCTCCTCTTTTACAACCTCCGGATGACGTTTTCACGGCATCCCTGCTCAGCCCATACGTGCCATTTTTGTTTTCGTACGAAATATTACTTTAAATTTTGACCGTCACGAACGCGCACGCACGCAAGTGCACGGTGTGCTTTAACCCGTTCAGCAGCGTCACTTCAAGAAAACCTCACATTGGTAGGCCCTGCTGCACTGTAACACTAAATAATATACATAAAAATCTACAACAGAAAACCGAAGAGAAAAATCGCTAATTAAATATTCTGAAGAAAATTTCGCGGTTGTTTTTCTCTTGCGCAATTTACAGCCTTGACCACGTTTCAAGTTCTCCTTGGTGTAAAGTATAAAATATGAATGTTATTTATTATTATTATCAAGCGTGCTGTCCTGCCACAAGCTCACGAGGGCATGGTAGCGATCGTAGATGTTTGCGACGATCTTAAAAATCTAAAACCCCAAATCAATTTCTTTTTCTCATGCACCTAATTTTACCAACTTTCTTTTTTTGATGATTTTATCTTGTGAGATCGATGCAGACAGCCTCGTTTCCTTTCTGCAGTTCTAGAATAGCCGCAAAAGGCCTTAAATATTAGTGCATTTTCCGGTTCTAAATATTCTGCGCCTATAAAATGCGGTTTGTTCGCCTGATTTTCTAGGCTGTGCAGTAGTGAGGCACGAGGAGGTCTCGGTTCAGGCGAAGTTGGGGGTGATTTAGGGATAAACAGACGAACGGAGAGCGCGTACCTGATGAGGGTCTGTCCGAGTAGCGCGTGCAGTAGACCCAGGCTGGCCACAGCATGGGCTGGCTGTTGGGCAGGTTGGCGCTGGACTGAGAGGTGTCCGACTCCGAGCTGCTCAGGCACTGCTCCTTGTTGCCCCCCTTGGCTTTTAATGGCTCTTCTATCTCTGCTTTCTTCGCTCCGTCCTCCGAGTGTGGGCTGGAGGTGCCCTCCGTTGGCCCGCCGCTGCCCAGGCGACCCGGTCCGGGCGTCGCGGGGCTCCTCCCGCCGCCGTCCTCCGGCCCTGCGGGGCCACCGCTCTCAGCCTGCTGGCTGCTCACCTCCTTCCTCTTGCCGAAATCGGGGCGGAGGATGTTGTCTATGAAGAAGTTGGTGATGCGGTGAGGGAGCGGCTGCGGGTTGCCCGGAGCCGGACGGATGGAGCGGTCGGTGGCCCGGTTGGGCTCATCATCTCTAGGCGCGCTCTGCTCGCCCTCATCCATGCTGAGACGCTCTCTCCACGCTGCCCTCCTTTAACCCTTCACCGCTCTCTCCCGCTGCTCCTCCGGCCACTTTGCTTCACTTTCAGCGCAATATTTTATTGGAGGGGAAAATTTTGTTGGCGTTGTTTGGTTTTGTTTTTTTTGTTTTTTTTTACCAGCAGTTTTCTGGGACAGAAAGCAGCCCGCACGCGTCCTGATCACAAAGCAAAAACATAGTTTATCCTCAGATTGTTTAAAAAAAAAAAGCCCTGGACTTCTGGGAGAAGCGCAAAAAGAGCGCAGCAAAAAAGGCGCAAAAAATTAAAAAATTGTTGTTGTTTTTTTTTGGTACAATCCGGGTAAGGCGAAAAAGGGGAAAAAAGGCAGCGCGCTTCAGTGCCCCACTACACTGAGGAGGAAGAGGAGGGGGATCCAAACTGCTCCTCAAATACTTTCACTCCCCATTTATTTATTTATTTTGGGGGCTTTTTTTCTCCGCTCTTTTCCTTTTTTTCCCCTCCCCAATACGAGGCCCCGCCCAGCACCTGTGACGTTTCACTCCAGTATCCATAGACACGTGCCTTCGGCCAATAGACCGCGAGGGAACCCGTGATGTCACCCTGATTCGAGAGTAGTCGTGTGCTCTCTTAAAGGAGCAGCTCCGCGCCTTCCTGCGAATTCGCCTGTTTTTTTTAAATGCCTGTTTTTCAATTTTCTGAACAATTTCATCCGCAATTTGTAGTTTTTTTACGTTTTAGGTGTTTCTCTTAGTAAAATATTAGTCTCAAAAGATTGCTGAGGTTCAGATTTCAACACTGAAGCTCGTGCATGTGCTTCATTAGACTACTAAAGGTGATTTAAGGTGACCGCATGTTTGCGCGTAAAACCGCAATTTTGTCGTTTGAAAAAAGTTCAGAATTTCATAAACGTGACTTGGGGCGATGACGTGTTTTAGGTTTTAAAGAGGTGGCTGGTTTTGGAGGAGTGATGGTGGGGGGTATTGGTGGCGGTGGGGGGGATGTTGGCAAAACTGGGCGGAGGCTGCACGAGCCCAGCCTTACCAAGAACAATCTCTCAGTTTTGGAGTATCACCGCTGTTTTGGCGAAAATTTGAAATAAAATAAGAATTTGGAAAAAGTCAAAATGTCAAAAATGTCTCCATGGATGTTTTGGTTTGTAGATCTTTTTTGACATGAAAAATAGATAAATAAGTAAAGTGGGTGAGTAGGTCGTACACACATGACTGCTCAGGGTATTATTTTTTATTTTTGGAAAAATTGACAATTTAGGCCATGTCTCTTGGTTCAGATATGTATAGGGCAATACCCCCCGCCACACCGCCACCACCACCACTGCGCGCTCCTTCCTCTCCCTCACCTTTGCCCTCCTAAAGAAAGCAGCAGTCTCGAGTGCTTTGGGTGATCTTGACCATGACGCTGCTGCCCAATGTCCAAAACTTTTACATTCGCCTTTATTCTTATGAACATGTTTACTTACTAATCTGGTGTGGAAAGAAAAACCCAGCTTTAAATGACCCTACAGGCCGAGATCCTGACCTCCAAACAGGCCATCACGCTCCACTTCATCCTCAATAAACATGCTCACGTGTGGGTTTTTAGTTAAGCGCAAATTCCCGGTGTGAAAAGCTTCAGGAAGTCCTTTACTGCAGAAGATCCTCCACAATCAGGTCTGAAGCGAAATCTCCAGCATCTGGACGGAGGAACCAGAAGGTGAATGACGGAGCGCCACCCTGGTTCCCTTTGAGCTTCGCGTTCCGTGTCAGTCTGAAACAGCGACAGTAGAATCTTTCATCAGTCTTACGGCCTTACCGGTGATGACTTCTGAAGGCCGTAGAAGCGCAGGTGGAGCTCCATTTTGGGAATAAATTGGTAGACTGGTGGGAAAGGGTGCGAGTGCAAAAGTTTGGGCACCCCTGGTGAAGTCAAAATGTCATCGTTTTCTAAATTTAATGCACAATTACTGTTTATGTTTGAAAATAAGGTGGAAAAAACTGGAAACAACCCATAAAATACGACCTGTGCAATTTTCAACATATTGCATTCAGTAAAATGGAAAAGTAGAAATTATACAAAAAATGTTTATTATATTTAAAATGTATATACATCATATTTAAGTGTGTGCTCTGTGGAGGATGTGTTCACTTATTTTAACTTAGAAAATCGACAACAACAGGGGCGCGCAAATTTTGCATGGGTTTACATTAATATGTGTATTATTATTATTATTATTATTATTATTATTATTACTGTCTATTGTGCTGGAGTTTTTTCTTACATTTTTAAAAATAGAATGTCGTGCACACGTGCCTGAAATGTCCTGAAACGCCCAGTTTCTCTTACATAAATAAACAAATAAATCAAATTTGGGAAAAAACCCTCAATTTAATGATTTTTTGAATAAAAAAGTATTTCCTGCAGTAAGCTACAACAGGTGTAACTTCCGTTCCTTACCTACATCACTTTATTTATTATTTATTTACTTACTTACTTACTTACTGACGTTCAATCCTGTTATGGATCCCATGACTTTTTCCATATTTAGGAAGTAAAGAAACAAACAAGCAAAAATTAAACAATTAAATAAATAGAGATGTTGAGAAACTATTTCACTGAAATATATACAGTATTAAGTGTCGTATAGACGTTATGTATTTATTTACTTAAGTTTTTCCAAAACTTTATGTGGTCTAATAAATAAAAGTAATCTAGTCATCTGAATAAAATTATAAACACATCTGACAAAGAAATATAAAATTGATTTTAACTTCTTTTAACTGTTTACAAAAAAAGTAGAACCGAGGCTTCAGTAGTAACACAAACACAGATTGAGATTAAGTGGCAAAATGAAACTTATCTGATAGAAGAAAAGATATGATGACTTTGTCACAGTGGTGTAGTGTTGTTGTATGCAGGTCTGTGTAAAGACCTAGAGGTGTGTATATCTTTCAGGCACTTCTAGTTGATTTTTAAGGATTTTTTTAAAGTAATTTCCTCATTGGTCTGTCCAGGTTTTCACATTTTCTGCATAATTCAGTGTGTGAGGTGTAAACAGAGTGATTCAGAGTGGTTTGGTGTGAAATTGTTCAGATGTCTTTACAGTGGTGGTGATAGGAACCAGGGGTCACCATGACTACAACACAAATATAGACATTTTATTTACTATCCAGAACCACCAGTGAACCTACACGAGTCTTCTGAGCTTATATGGAATATACTATAAAATTTATTTATAGAGGTGGACGTCTGGTTCCTATCACCACCACTGTGAACAATTCTGACTCAGTACTTTTCTCTAGAATGGAGCATTTCACACCAAACCACTCTGAATGACTTTATATCTCAATACATCGTTTAATTTTGAAGAAATTTTGGAAAATATGGAACATTTAAGTCCAGTGAGAGGTTCTAAATGACGTCTGCATGTAAAAAACAGCGATCATGTCCTTTAAGGCGACATATCCCAGCTGAGCGCTGCCATGAAATGCCCTCTGTGAGGGGCGGGGCTATAGGCTGATGTTTTTATTTTCACTGCACATGATATGACACCCCCATCTATCACACTACACTCTTAAAAAGGTGGTTCTTTGAGGGTTCTTTAGTAAAGGGAATGGATCTAATTAGAACCATGAGTTCTATATAGACTCATTTCATGCTTAAGAGTTCTTTGTCTGGTAAAATGGCTCTTCAGATTGATAGAGAATCTGTTGTATATGGTTCTATATGGAAACATTTTGAAAATGGTTCTATAAAGAACCAAAATGTGTTCTGCTATTGTGACAAGCTTGACATTAACAATAAAAGTACCCTTTTTGTCTTACACTCTTAAAAAAGATGGTTCTTCAAGGGTTCTTTTGTAAATAGAACCATGAACTTTAAAGAAATAGTTCTTCAGATTGATGGAGAAGGTGTTGTGTATGGTTCTGGGTAGAATCTTTTAAAAAATGGTTCTATAGCATCACACGTTTGACATTGTAACAACAGATGCACCCTTTGCGGTGCTAATAGAACCAGTTTCAAAAGCACATTCTCCATCAATCTGAAGAACCATTTAATTATGTAAAGACACATTTCTGCACACAAGTGTTCATGGTTTTATATAGAACCATTGTCTTTACTAAAGATCCCTTTTTAGTCCTACAATATTAAAAAAGATAGTTCTTCAGGTGTTCTTTGGTAAAGGGAATGAACCTATTTAGAGCCATGAGTTCTATGTAGAACCATTTAATGCTTAAATGGTTCTTTGGTTCTTTAGATTGAAGGAGAATGTGTTGTATATGGTTCTATATAAAATCTATATAGAACGTTGTGCTGAGATTTTCTTCATACTCATGTATTTCTAGGCCTCGTCTCAAATAACCTCCAACTCCAGGCCTAATCTTCTCCAACATGCCCTCAATTTCATTACTGTTTAGAGAAAAAGTCACCAAATCACCAAAATTGCAAATTGTAATTTAACAAAAATAAAATTCAGATTTGTTTATGTGGGGAAAACTGATATTTTTGAATATTAATGATTGTACCTGGAGGGGAAACAGAGTTATTGATCCCCCTTAGGGCACAGAAAGCTTTACAACCAGCACAGCTCGATACACAGGGCAGCCTGTAAAAGCCATGGCCATATATTAAAGGTGCAGTGTGTGAGATTTAGGAGTATCCATTATCAGAAATGGAGTATAGTAAACAAAACCATGTTTTCATTAGTGAATAATCAGCTGTAACTATGAATCATTGTGTTTTCATTATCTTCGTAATCTACATAGTGAGCAGCTCCTCTTCAACAGAGGCTGCCACCGCCATGTTTCAACAGTAGCCCAGAACGGACAAACCAAGCACTGACTCTAGAGGGCGCCTTTCGCATTTTTACGCTGAAGCAGCAGCTTGAATTTGGGGTGATGTAGCTCTGGTTTGAAGACGCAGAAAAAAGAAGAATCAGTGGTTGCTGCCGGTGCTGCTGACCGTTTTGTGTTGTGAGAAATTTGGGAACCCAAATTTTGACAAATGGAGGATCATATTTATTAGTAAGCACAAGAAAAAGTGAGGAACGGTGAATCCTTGCCATCAAAAGAAGAGAAAACATGAAGAAGCGAAACGAAATCAGGACAGACGACGACAGAAAACCTGACGGCCACTGTAGGTTCTTCTACACGCTTGGAAAGGGAGGGGCGAGGGAGGAGCAATCTACAGCCTCAACACTAGATGCCACTAAATCTTACACACTGCATCTTGAAAGCACCTACTATTGCTATAATGTAGACTGAGACAATTCATCTTAAACAGATTAAAAAGGTCTACAGACGCAAATTTCAGACTTTCACGCAAGAGGCTTTTGTTTACTTCTTTAGTTTAGAGTTATGTGGCTAATGTTGCTAACAAGTGAACGAAATTGAATATGTCCAATAATACACTGCGTAGCTGAAAATGCTAGCAGTGGTCATGTTGAAGGCCGACTTTTGTTTGTACTTGTGTCCATTTCTGTGTCAGAAACTCGATTTAACAACTCAAAATGATTTTGCAAGTTAGCACCATGCTAACTTGCATAGACTGTGCTGCCTTTATGACAAATGGAAACTTTTCGCACCTAGAGGTGTCTATCGTCAGCTGTCTAAGATCAGGAATGGATGCTAACAGTTAGCTAACACTTGCTTAGATGCTATGTGTGTATAAAAATTAATGAAAATAGTGCCAAAAATGAAACAGAAACCATCAGTTTGATCAAATATTTTACCCAGAATGGCTTAAAAGGGGATTTTTTTATTTCTACATAAGTATTTGAGACATTTTATTTACTATCCAGAACCACCAGTGAACCTACATGAGTCTTCTGTATGGAATGTTGATGATGGAAAATAGTGGAAAATCTGAAATAATGTTTTCTTTGGAGACTAATTTGCCTCATAACACCCTGCACAGTGTATCCCTCCACCATGAATGGAGTTTAGGACCAAAATCTTCTCAAAACTATCATAAAACAGTGTCTCAGTCATCAGGCAGTGAATTCATAACCATTTCATGTAGGAACTTTCTGTGAGGGAGCTTTTAGAGGTGGACGTCTGGTTCCTATCACCACCACTGTGAACAATTCTGACTCGGTAAGTTTATCTAGAACGGAGTATTTCACACTAAAACACTCTGAATGTCAACCACTAAGTTAGGTAGAAATTTTGAAAAATCGGTGGAGTTCCCCTTTAAACTCAGTATTTGAATCCTCAGAGACTTTTATTTTGTATTTTTTAGCCGTGCTGTTTTGCTGTGTTTTTTGGTGTGTGTGTGGGGGGGGGAGTGTTGGTGGTTTCTGCACTGCAGTCGGCGGGGGCGCGCACAGCCGATTTGTGAATGAACGCGCCGGTGTGTGCGCGCGCCTCATTGATCACAGCGCTGTAGGGGAGCACGCGCCCTCCCTTACTCACTCCAGCTGAAGCTCACAGCTCACGATCCACTCTGACACCAGAGCCCGAGCCCCCCGCGAGCCTGAGCGGAACAGAGCCGCGAGGACAGCTGGCCTTCACATCCTGCACACACACTGCACACACTCTACACACACTCTACACACACAATGCACACACACTGCACACACTCTGCCCACACACTGCACACACTCTACACACACACTGCACACACTCTGCACACACTCTACACACACTGCACACACTGCACACACTCTGCACACACTGTACACATACACTGCACACACTACACACACTGCACACACACTCTACACACACTGCACACACTGCACACACACTGCACACACTGTACACATACACTGCACACACCACACACACTGCACACACTCTGCACACACACTGCACACACTCTACACATACTCTGCACACACACTGCACACACTCTGCACACACACTACACACACACTGCACACACTCTACACACACACTGCACACACTGCACATTCCAGCTTCCATACAGCCACAGTAACCAACGCGAGGACCAGCATCATACACACACAGTCCTGACCATCACCAGTACATATGACTGAGTTTACATGAGCCCGGATGTACCGTTTATATCAATGGAGAGTGCTGAATTAACTCTGTTCAGTGAATAGAGCTTACATAGTTATCATACAGTGCTGAACTGATTTAATTCAAAATGTTGAATTAACTCTTGCAGTGCTGAATTAACTCTTACAGTGCTGAAATAACTGTTGCAGTGCTGAATTAATTTATGCAGTGTTGTATTAATGCTCAGTGTTGAAGCAATTCATACAGTGTTAAATTAAGTCATACAGTGTTAAAGTAATAGTGTTGAATTAAATCCTAGTGTTGAATTAACACTTACAGTGTTGAACTAAATCATAGTGCCCAATCAACTCATACAGTGCTGAATTAACTCTTACAGTGTTGAATTAACACTTACAGTGTTGAATTAACTCATACAGTGTTGAATTAACTCTTACAGAACTGAATTAACTCAGTGTTGAATTAACTCTTAGAATGCTGAATTAACTGTGCTGAATTAACTCATACAGTGCTGAATTAACTCATACAGTGCTGAATTAACTCAGTGTTGACTTAACTCTTACAGAGCTGAATTAACTTTTTGTGCTGAATTAACTATTAGTGTTGAATTAACACTTACAGTGCTGGATTAACTCGGTGTTGAATTAACTCTTACAGTGCTGAATTAACTCTTACAGAACTGAATTAACTCAGTGTTGAATTAACTCTTAGAATGCTGAATTAACTGTGCTGAATTAACTCATACAGTGCTGAATTAACTCATACAGTGCTGAATTAACTCAGTGTTGACTTAACTCTTACAGAGCTGAATTAACTTTTTGTGCTGAATTAACTATTAGTGTTGAATTAACTCTTACAGTGCTGAATTAACTCAGCGTTGAATAAAATCTTACAGTGCTGAATTAACTTAGTACTGAACTAACTCTTACAGTGCTGAATTAACTCAGTACTGAACTAACTCTTACAGAACTGAATGAACTCAATGTTGAATTAACTCTTACAGTGCTGAATTAACTCAGTGCTGAACTAACTCTTACAGAACTGAATGAACTCAATGTTGAATTAACTCTTACAGTGCTGAATTAACTCAGTGCTGAACTAACTCTTACAGAACTGAATGAACTCAATGTTGAATTAACTCTTACAGTGCTGAATTAACCGTTGAATTAACGCTTACAGTGTTGAATTAACTCTTACAGTGCTGAATTAACTTAGTGTTGAATTAACTCTCACAGTGCTAAATCAACTCTTACAGTGCTGAATTAACTCAGTGTTGAATTAACTCTTAGTGCTGAATTAACTCAGTGCTGAATTAACTCTTAGTGCTGAATTAACTCAGTGCTGAATTAACTCTTACAGTGCTGAATTAACTCTTAGTGCTGAATTAACTCTTAGTGCTGAATTAACTCAGTGCTGAATTAACTCTTACAGTGCTGAATTAACTCAGTGCTGAATTAACTTTTACAGTGCTGAATTAACTCTTAGTGCTGAATTAACTCTTAGTGCTGAATTAACTCAATACTGAATTAACTCAGTGCTGATTTAACTCAGTACTGAATTAACTCTGCTGAATTAACTCAATGCTGAATTAACTCAATGCTGATTTAACTCTTGCAGTGTTGAATTAACTCTATATCTCTGCCATATAGAACTATATACAGCTCATTCTCCATCAATCTGAAGAACCATTTCACCACACAGAGAACCATTTAAGCATGCAAATGGTTCTTTGAGTGTTCATGGTTATATATAGAACCATTGCCTTTAGTAAAGAACCCTTGAATAACCATCTATTTTGGGGAGGGAAATGTTGTTTTATAAACACTGTAATAAGCTGCTGTCTGTTGATATATGAACTATAAGCAGCACTGATACACAGATGTGTGGAGGGCAGTGGGTGAGTGTCCGCTGACCCGCCGGCTCTGATCCTCTGCTCAGTTTGAAGTCAGACTAAACTCCCTGTGGTCATCTGCCTTTAATTTCTGCCCCCTGTCCATTGTCTCAGGCCCCTGATCTCCCTCTCCCCCTCCCTCCCAGTAAAGCGGATGAGTCCTCAGGCAGCAGAGAGCTGATGGAGTTTAATTCCCCCTAAAGAAAGCCCGGGCCGCGTGTGATCTCGCGCCGTGGAGAAACTCCATTCACCCCGCCAGCGCCCCAATTACACCCTCCGCACCCCAACACACTCCGCACACTCACTAATTGGATGCTGCTCATCATCTTTAGCCCCTCTTTTCTTTTTTGGGAGAAAACGGCTTCATTCACGCGCTAAAAGCCGTTTATCTCCGCACTGTAATCTCCAGAGTTCCGCCCAAATGACCAATCTGCGAATTTTAGCGCCTTTTTCTTTTCTGTTGTTGAGAAACGCGCAAAAAATGACTTTTAAGAAGCTTTCATTACCATGTTGGTGTTAATCCACATGATTTGTACGTTTCTTTGTTTGTTTTGTGTTTAAGATAGTTTCTGTTTCTTGTTTTGCATTTTTTTCCGAATATTTTCATTTATAAATTTCTGAATTGCTAAATATAAAAATAAAATATTTTATTTAGAAATTATTTTTACCCCAAAATTTAAATTTCTGTTTTAAGCAAAAACAGACGCACAAAAGTTTAAAAAATCTGAAACTGTTGAAAACGTTTTATTTAGAAAATGTATTTATGTATTTCTAAATTTCTAAATTCAGTTTGACCAGGGGTGCTAAAACTTTCAAACGTTTGCATATATATATATATATATATATATATATATATATATATATATATAGTATGTACTCAATATATATGGTCGTGCGCAAAAGTTTGCGCACCTCTGGTCAAACTGCATGTTTTGCTGATTTTTAAAAAGCGCTAATTTCAGCGCGCAGCTGAAAGATGTCAAAATACTGAAAACGACATAAAACACGGAATGTATCCTGTGCAAAAGTTCTGTTGCGTGTTTTATTTTTTTCAAAATATATTAAACTCAGCGAATAAATTAAATTTGTTCACTAAAATTTGAAATTTGCAGAAAAATCAGTGTTCTCTGTAGAGAATATGTTAACTTTCTATTTTATTAGAAAATCAACAACAACAGTGTCAGGTTAATTTACCTGGTGTTATTCAGTGTAAATGAATCCTATAAATGAACGATTCTTTTAATCAAAGCCATTTGTTGAGCCGAGTAAAACGAGTTCAGTCTCTTGTTACCACATAAAGCGGCTGTTTAGGTCCAACAACGAAACACCTTTTTGAGTGTACAGTAAACAAATAAAGAAAATGTCCTGTTTAACAAAAATAAAAAAAACAAAAACAGACATCTGAGCTAGAGAGAGAGAGAGAGAGAGAGAGAGAGAGAGAGAGAGAGAGAGACCCAGACAGAGAGCAGAGGGAGCGAGAGAAGAGTAAGAGTGTGTGTGTGTGTGTGTGCGTGTGTGTGTGTGTGTGTGTGTGTATGTGTGTTTACACGCTCAGGTGTGTACAGGTGTGTTTTTGAGAGCAGTGAAACACCAATCAGAGACTATACATTTACACAAGCTGCGTAGCTGGGGTCTCTGAGACCCCTGAACTTGTGTTTTCTCTCCTCTCCGTCTCCTCCCTCCTTCCTCTCAGCACTCAGACTCTGTATTAAATTCCACAGGTGCCTTTTTTCTTCTCCTCCTTCTTCTGTTTCTCACCGCGACCGAAAAATCCCGCTTTAACGCTCCACCAACCATTAAAATACTGGAGGGTTTCGATTTAAAATTTTGAGTTGTTTGAACTGTAAATAACGAGTGGATGAGAATTAAAACACACGTTCCTGTTCTGCTCACTGACCATTCGAAATCTAATTAACTCAAAACTTTAAGGCGCTTTTTAAGTGTCTTTTTAAGTTAAATCCGCGTATCTGTTTGTTTATTTATTTTTTGTTTGTTTGTCTGTTTGTCTGTGTTAATGTGTGTGTTTTCATCAAGCTGTAACAGTGGATCCTAAAATTACGAGGCTGTGCGCGAGCTCCGAAACGTCCCTAAAGAGATATTTATCGTTTCTGAATATTTAATATACCGCGTCCATTTTCAGAACAAAAATCAAAATTTGAATTTGTTGTAAACGTGTTCTGTAAACTGTACGTTTTGTCAGCTGTCAGTTTTGTTTGGTCGTATTTATTTTCTGTTTCTGACCGAAATCCAAATTTTCACATTTTCATTTTATTGCTTTATTTTATTTTTTTATTTTGTTGTTTTTATTGGGTTTTTTTGTTTGTTTGTTTGTTTTTGCTAGTTGTTTTTAGTTTTTGAATAAATGTGTTCTGTTCTGGAAGAACACACTCCAAAATAACCAGGAGCTGCTTTGTGTCCTGATTGTGTCCTCTGTGAGTGAATGTGGGTCTTTTTTAGTTTTCCTGAGTTTTGAATTTGACTTTTTTAAAACTTTTAATAAACATCAAATGAATGTTTCAGAACTATTAGAAAAGTTTTTCCCCAATACTTTAAAATTCAGCAAAATAAACAGTAATTTGTAATTTTATCAGGGTTCCAAAACTTTTGTATACGACTACACTCACTAGAGTTGGATATTGTTATTATTATTATTATTATTTATTGACTGTGTAAAACTCCAGAGTTAACTGATTTAGGTGAGTTGATTAGAACAATCAGGACCTTCATCCGGGTCTCAGCTCCACTCAACAAATACTGCACCATCTTACAGTCTAATTATTATGATGGATTATTACTATTATTAATATCAGTAATTATTATAAGCTATCACTATTAATAATGTTATTATTAATGCATGATCGTAGTGTGTGTGTGTGTGTGTGTGTGTGTGTGTGTGTGTGTGTGTTTACCTCACGCGCTGCTACGTCTCACTTATTTACAGTTAAGAATGAAAACACGTGGTGGAAACGGAGCTCGGAGGCCTCACCGTCCCGCTCACGGGGAGGGGTCGGGTGGGGGGCGCTCGGTAGCGCTCTGTGACAGTGGCCGGACAGACAGCTGCTGCCTGGACTCCCCACCGACAGGTCAAAGGTCACGCTTTGTCTGCAGCTAGAGCCTGTTTTGCCGGACCACTCAATGGGCCAACTCTCACTGATTCACTGACTCACTGCCTAATCATCTGATTCGTTGACTCACTGACTCAGTGACTCACTCCGCGACTCACTGACTGCTCTTTTCACAGACTTACTGATTCACTTACTCACTAATTTATTCACTGATTCACTGACTGGCCGATTCACTGACTCATTAATTGATTCAGTGACTCACTGACTGATTCTGACTGACTCACTGACTGATTGACTGATTCTGACTGACTCACTGATTCATTGACTCACTATTTCAGTAATTAAGTGACTGACTCACTGATTCACCGACTCAAAGACTGACCTACTGGCTGACTCACTATAAAATAATTAATTTACTATCTGTCTATCTATCTATCTATCTATCTATCTATCTATCTATCTATCTATCTATCTATCTATCTGCCTGTCTGTCTGTCTGTCTGTCTGTCTGCCGGTTTTTTCATCTGTCTGTCTGTCTGTCTGTCTTTCTGTCTGTCTATCCACAATCTCTCTCTCTCTCTGTTCTCTCTCTTTCTCTCTGTTCTCTCTCTTTTCTCACTCTCTCTGTCTCTCTCTGTCTCTCTCTCTCTCTCTCTCTCTCTCTCTCTTCTCCTTTGTGCGTCTGCAGTGGAGCGTAACGTGCGTCCACAGCTGCTTTGCTGCTTTGTGAGGACGAATCATTCAGACACTGATCTTTTATCCTCCGCTGCTCTTTCTCTGCCTCTCGCTCCACTTTAAATCCTTCCTCTCCGTGAGACGTCGGCCTGCCCGGCGCTCCGGCCACTCACTCGGAACATCTTAAAGGTCTGTGAAAATAACTCACACTGAAGGTCAGTATCATGAGCAGCGAAATATAAACATTACAACACCTATAAGTGCTGTGTATCTGATGGGGGCAGTTTTGGTGTGTACCAGCTCTTCCAGGTGGCTGTTAGGAGTCTCTGTAACTTTCTTCTTTATCCTTTTTTCAGCTGCAGTTTTAGAAACTACTGTTTTTTTCCTTACACTAGTGACTCTGTGTTGAGCTGCTACTCACACTCACACACTCCGGCCACTCACACGGAACATCACGTCTGTGAAAATAACTCACACTGAAGGTCACTATCATAAGCAGTTCTGTTAAAGGGCCCTTAATCCCACATTCATCCTTACAATTGAACAGGCTGTGTCTGTTACTGTACCTTTAAGGCTGATATACAAGCTCTGTTCCGTTAGGCTGCCTATTGAGCCTCTTTCAAAAGGCAGTTCACTCCTTATAACCCCACTCATACAGGCCTTATGACAGCCTGCTGTGGGCTGAAAAGTCTGGGATGTATGTAAATGTGTTGGTTGTTGTGACATCACAAAAACAGTGTTCAAAATGGACTGTTTAGCAGCTTTATTCTTTATTTCCACCTATGAGCTGTGTGTGCTGGGGGGTAAACAGTGTGTGTAGAAACTTGACAACCTCCATTAATGTTACAATACATTTACTCTTCACTGACTGTAACAACGTCCCCCAACTTAAAATACATACACAATGTAAAAACCATATCTCAGAACAAAACTGTGTATATCTGTTTTTGTCAATTTTCATTCTTTTTTTTTTTTACATATTATAAAAGTACATTGTTTCAAAATTTCATGATGAATGGCCCAAAAGGGCTTAGAATGAAATGTTGTTACATTGACTTACATTACATTAACTTTACATACTTATACATATATGAATGTGTGTATATACATTGCACAATATTACTTTAATATGTATATATGTATATATTACATACCATCACATTAACATATTATATATATAATTACATAATAACTACATAACATTAAGATATGAGGTCGTGTTCTGAAAGCAGTGATATATGTTTAATTAGTGAAATTACACTATATATAATTACATTACAATTATGTTGCATTAGCATTTTTAAATTATGTCAATATATA
Source organism: Colossoma macropomum (assembly GCF_904425465.1). Taxonomy (NCBI): domain Eukaryota; kingdom Metazoa; phylum Chordata; class Actinopteri; order Characiformes; family Serrasalmidae; genus Colossoma; species Colossoma macropomum. The sequence continues at coordinate 42,412,564 of NW_023494805.1, forward strand.
TGTGTTTGTGTGTGTGAGTATGCATTACATAACATTACCTTTAAGTGCTGTTTATCCGATGGGACAGTTTTGGTGTCTGCCAGGTCTTCCAGGTGGTTGTTAGGAGTCTCTGTAACTTTCTTCTTTACCCTTAATTTTTTCCTGTCCTTATGCGAATGACTCTGTGTTGAGCTGCTAGTGAGCAACAAGGGGGTGAAAGGGGAGGGGTGAGACCCCCCTGCTGTGAAAAACGATTCACATCTGATTAAAATCATGCAGACATAGTTGCCGTGGGAACATGAGAACATGACCAAAAGCACATTGTACTGGAAGCTGTTTAACTGCATAAAATCTGAATCTTACCCTGCGTTAGTTTGTGCCAATCCCACGATTTCTGCCACCCATCACTGCTGAAGAGGTGACTTGGAAAGTGCAAACTCACGCCAAGGCTTGTGACGATTGGAAATTGATAACAAATCAATTGTGTGAGCAGCTGGATGGGCACATCTGCAGCGGTGCGTCTGTTTAGACCCTCAGCTTCATCCTCGGGTATCAGCAGTGGAAGATGAAGCAGAGAGGCCTGTTCAGCAGGGCTGGATTCAGCGTGAACAGGCCTCGCATTGGGCGGCTGTTTGGAGAGCGGCTTGATTAGGTTGTAATTTCGTCGAGGCGCATATGACAGCCCCTTAATCCCGGCCCGTAACGTGATGTGTTTCATTTGCACTGTAAAGGATTTGAGCAGATCAGTCGCTTTAGTGCAGCATCACCTGAGATTTAGCTTTCACGCGCCGGCAGCCAGATGTGTCTGTGTGCAAACTAAAGCCTCTCTCTTATTATTTTTAATGCTTCCACCTTTCAGCACATGCATGCAGGCCTGTGAGTGAGATGCGAAGCCGTTAAAGCGATAGTTTGGTGACAGATAAATATTTATTTGTTCTGGCGTTAAAGAGGAACAAAAGTAGAGAGAAAATTCAGCTGCTAGATATGAACATTGGTCCATTTCAGTGTCAGAACAGTCTTTTTGAGATGACTTAAAGGCCTCATATCTTGGAAAACTCCTCTTTTTTAAATAATGGGTTTGATGTAGTATAAACAGTGCAAAAAATATAGTCTTGTCAAGTGAAATTATCTTAAATCTAGTCATTAAATCTAATATTTCTCCTGTTAAGATTGTTGTAAGCTTATTATAAGATTGTTTAACTTATTTCTAGACATTTTTAACTTGTTTTAAGTGATTTTATTAAGTAAAATTATCTCACTTTGTTGGCAGATAATTTTGCTTGCTGTGAGAAATAAGCTTCAAACTAGCAAAATCATCTGCCAGTATAGTGGGATCATTATACTTCAAATTTAATTTAAAATGACCTAAAATAAGTCAATTATATCTACAAATAAGCTAGATAATTTTATAATAAGTGCACTTGACAAAATAAGATTTTTTGCAGTGTAAACATCAACATTTCAGTTAAAGTTTCAAAATGTACCATTTACTCTCCAATACTTATAGTCCATACAGCTGTATGCAAATCAGCCCCGGGTGAAATTCCATGTTTTTGTTGATTTTCCAAGTGTAAATAAGTTGACACCTGTTCCTCTTCAGTGAACACACTTAAAAATGGCTTTTTTTTGTGCAAATTTAGAGCATTTTTAGGTTAACGCACTGAAAAAAAATTCAACATGAAGCACAAAATGTGCCATAACTTTTGTTTTATTTTTTCCCCTAGTATCTTAAATCCAGTGAATAAACAGCAACTGCGTATTGAAATGTGCAGAAGTGTGTCTCTGTAGAGGATGTTTTCACTGACCAGGGGTGCCAAAACTTTTGCACACAACAGCATCAGCCACAAAGAGGCAGAAATTTTACTTTAGGAGGACAAAGTTTAATTCAAGTATATCCAAAAAATATTCATAGTGAATTGAGATGTTTTCATGTGGACTCATGATGAAAATAATACATAAAATTGGTTTATTGGCTTATTGCTCAGTGCCAATGATAGAGCGCCATAACTAACATTATCATATTCTGTTTTTACTCTTATGACATCACTGCACCAAAAACAGTCATAATTCATATACATTTTACGACTAAACATGCTGTGAATGTGCCTTTTAGACTGAGTATGTAGACAAGCTTTGTTCTGATTGGCTGCCCTGTATTGTGCTACATTCAGAAAGTAGAAACACACCTTATATCTTAAGTGGGCAGAGCTAATCTGCTGTAGGTTGAATGGGTGGATGTATGGATGTATAAATAATCCTGGGCAAAAACAATCCAAAATGGCAAAACATTAAGCTTTTAATGTGTTTATTAACAAATAGTTAAACAAACAGATGAAATAACTAAATATGGGGGAATTTTAACTTTGATTTCTTTAAATGTTGGAGTTTTGTGTGTAACTTTGGATCATTCTCAGCACTGCAGTAACACTGACATGTTCTTCAGTGGTCAGGACCCCCATGGACCCTCACAGAGCAGGTACTATTTGGGTGGTGGGTCATTCTCAACACTGCAGTAACACTGACGTGGTGGTGGTGTGTTAGTGTGTGTTGTGCTGGTGTGAGTGGATCAGACACAGCAGTGCTGCTGGAGTTTTTAAACACTGTGTCCACTCACTGTCCACTCTATTAGACACTCCTACCTCGTTAGTCCACCTTGTAGATGTAAAGTCAGAGACAATAGCTCATCTGCTGCTGCACAGTTTGTGTTGGTCATCCTCTAGTCCTTCATCAGTGGTCACAGGACGCTGCCCACAGGACGCTGTTGGGTGGGTGTTTTTGGTTGGTGGACTATTCTCAGTCCAGCAGCGACACTGAGGTGTTTAAAAACTCCAGCAGCACTGCTGTGTCTGACCCACTCAGACCAGCGCAACACACCACCACCACGTCAGTGTTACTGCAGTGTTGAGAATGATCCACCACCCAAATAGTACCTGCTCTGTGGGGGTCCATGGGGGTCCTGACCACTGAAGAACAGGGTAAAAGGGGGCTAACAAAGTATCAGAGAAACAGATGGACTACAGTCTGTAACTGTAGAACTACAAAGTGCACCTATATAGTAAGTGGAGCTGATAAAATGGACAATGAGCGTAGAAACAAGGAGGTGGTCACAATGTTATGCCTGATCAGTGTATTCTGAGTGGTTCTTCAAACTCATCTTGTTTACACATATTGTTCTTTTAAGTGAGACCAAATGTTCTCTATAGGGTTTGATCAGTAAAAACCATCATATTTTTCAGCCCAGGAGTGTGTGTGTGTGTGTGTGTGTGTGTGTGTGTGTGTGTGTGTGTGACCTCACAAAAACAATTACTTCAAAACAGGCAACTTGGCCTCCATATATGGAGGGTGTGGACCCATCATACCAATAACATGAGTGCGCTGGTGTTACTGAATATTTTCTGACTCTGAATGTGTCTTTTTGTCTGCTATGACTGGCAGAGAGAGAAAACTGTGTCAACCAATGCCGCTCTCCCTTAATAGTTAGCGTTAGCATCAGCATCACAGCTCCAGTGCTAAAACACATGCATCCAGGCCTGTAAGTGATACACTAAACTATTAAAGCGATAGTTTGGTGAAAGACTAATATTTATATATCGCTGTTGTCGGAAAAAAACCTCATATCTCCAAAATGGTAACTTTACAGGAGAAGGAAAAAACATACTTTACTTTTAATGTAAGTCAATGGAACCAGACTTTTTTCCAAGTCATTTTGGGCCGTTTCTTTTGGTTCGTTCATCATGGAATTTACACACAATATAAAGGACAACAGGTATTTTCACATTATGTCAAAAACTGAAAAACAACAAAAATTGAGATACAAGGTTTGCGATATTCTGACGTTACCGAGAAACAAAAGAAGATAGAGAGTTCAGCCCTCAGGATGGCTAGATATGCACATTTACCCACTTCAATGTCAGAAAACAGTCTTTTGGAAATTACCTAAAGGCCTCATATTTTGGAAAACTTCTCTTTTTTAAATAAAGGGTTTAATGCACTAAAATGGTGTCTTGTCAAGTGAAATTATCTTAAGTCTAGTCATTAAATCTAATATTTCTCCTGTTGAGAGTTTTGTGAGCTTATAAGACTGTTTAACCTGTTTCTAGACTTTTTTACTCAAGTGATTTTATTAAACAAAGTTCACAAAGTATGCAAAGTGCGCTTCAAAGTAGAAGCGTATTCCTCACAGCAAGCGCATGTCTCCCTTAAACGTTAGCGTGAGCGTCATAGCTCCAGTGCAAAAACTAAACAGGGAAACTACAGACAGCAAACATGTCTCGTCTGATCCACCACATTGATACAAAAGGTATAAATGGTCTAAACTCTCTTTAATATTGTCGGTGGTGTTGTCGTCGCAGGGCTCGTGATGGAGCCGGGCGCTACAGGCCGGTGCAGAGCGGCGTTCTGCGATTAAAGCGTGCGATGAAAGGGAGCGAGAGAGACTCGGGCTGACTGTGGCGAATGCAGAGAGAGGTGAGACGAGCTTTAAATGCCAGGCTGGCATTTGAATGGCACCACGGGCAATTTGGACTGAAGTGGCGGCCCATTTTGCACCCTCTTGTAAGCCTGTCGCTGGGCTGTGTCCCATTAGCTTTAATTCTTCAATTCATTATATTCATGCCTTCCAAAGGAGCGAGACAGGGAGATGAGAGAGGGAGAGAGAGAGAAGAGAGAGAGCACCTCTCACTTGCAAACTGAGCTACATGTGCAGTTCTCCAGGCCTCGAGATGACAGAAAAATGACGCTAACACGCTAACACAGAGACACCAACATGGCGTCTAAGCTCCCGCCCGCTCCTCAGGAGCACCTCTCAAATCCGCTCAGCGCTGATTTATAGCTTTGGTGAAGAATCAATAATCCACCTTTATGTCTCCGCTTTTACGGATAACAGTGTGTTGTACAGTTTTACAGAGCCAGAAACCACATAAACAACCCTACTGAGGCTGCTTGAAGGGCAACGCCAGTGATGTTTGCAAAATTTCTGTAAACAGAGAGATTCAGAGTGGTTTGGTGTGAAATGGTTAAGCTGTCTTTACAGTGGTGGTGATAGGAACCAGGGGTCGCCATGACTACAACACAAATATAGACATTTTATTTACCTATCTTGAAGCTTTCCAAAATGACTTGGAAAAAATTCTGGTTCCATTGACTTACATTAAAAGTAAAGTAGGTTTTTTCCTTCTCCTGTAAAGTTACCATTTTGGAGATGTAAGGTTTTCTTCCGACAGCAGCGACATGTTGCTCTGCCGTTTATACACATACGCATTTTAAAAATGGATTTTAGGCCAAAAAATGATTTGTAACTCTAACTATTTTGTAACCGTTTCGTACAATAACTTACTGCGAGGGAGGTTTTAGAGGCATTAAACTGTAGGAATGACGTCTGGTTCCATTCACCACCATTGTGAACAATGCTGCGGCTTTCTCCAGAACACACTAAACTCTAAACTGAATGACTTTGTTTACATCTAAATCACATAATTATGCAGATTTTTTTTTTTTTAAAGCAATGATATTTCCCTTTGAGTAACTCAATGCTAACTTCCTTTAGCTAATTTAGCAGTGTAGCTTCAGTGCAAAATTAAAGAAGCACTAAACATGTCTTGGAGCACAAGGTGGGTGTTTCTTATAAAGTGACCAGTTAGTGAAAGCACAAGGTGGGTGTTTCTTATAAAATGGCCAGTTAGTGGAAATACAAGATGATTGTTTCCAATAAAGTGGCCAGTTAGTTGAAGCACAAGGTGGGTGTTTCTAATAAAGTGGCCAGTTAGTTCAAATACAAGGTGAGTGTTTCCAGTAAAGTGGCCAGTTAGTTCAAATACAAGGTGAGTGTTGCCAATAAAGTGGCCAGTTAGTGGAAGCACAAGGTGGGTGTTTCTAATAAAGTGGCCAGTTAGCAGAAGCACAAGGTGGGTGTTTCCAATAAAATGGCCAATCAGTGGACGTGCAAAATTTTCACCTATTGCTTTAATAAACAGCAGCATGTCTCAAACCAGCCACACAACTCGCTCTGGGTCTAAAATCTCCTTTTTCTGTTTCACTCTGTTTCCTCCTGCCTTTTTGATTCTCCTTCTCCCTCACCGTGTTCTCCCACTCCTTCATTTCTCTCTCGCCCCCCCTTCATCTCCCCTCCCGCTCCCCGAGCGTTCGCTCGCTCAGAAGCCAGTGAAATGTCAGGGGTGAGGCCAATAAGTCTGGGTAATTGCTATTCTGTCTGCCCGGCCGTTCGGCTGAATCATCTTCCATTAGAGGAGCGGCGGGGGGGCTAACCCAGGGCCAAAGAACAATCCAAATCCTCCACGCCTGTTAGAGCGCCGCATCCAGCCCTCAGTCATCTCCATACCAAACCCATACCCATATTACAGGCCTGTTCTTTGGTCATGATGCCTCAACGACCTGTGTTATAAACAGATCACACATGTAAGGGACAGAATACTGTAAATATCATTATCCTTACACAGAAGGATGTCAGCAATAACATTTAAGCTATGCTGGACTGTGTAGTCATTTACCTTTTTGTAACAGTGCTTTTTAGTCAGTTTAATTAAGTGCTGAATAGGTGTTTTTGTCATTGACAGTGTGCAGGTGACTTATTTATGTTGTAATGTCGTGAATGCAGTGATGAGGCCCAGCTTTGGGCCTACATAGAGCAGCTCAGACACCTTGCTGTCATGATATTTTTAAATACTCTCTTTTTAACCGATATGTTTATTAGGTTTCTGCACTTCTTCTACAGCAAGATAAAACAATACAGACTTTTTCAGAAGTTTGGTGAACAGATAATAATCTACAAAAAATGTAACAGATTAATTCAGGGATAAATTCATCAGTAAAGTCGTCCACTGAGGATTTCAAGTGACTCGGATCTTCTGGACTGGTGCGGTCCAGACAGATTTTCTTCTTTAGGTTAAACTCACAGGTTGTTTAGCTGTCTGGTAGTTTCAGTATGGAGAGATGCTCCATTATACATAAATGGTGACGCAGTGTGGAAGCAGGCCGCACATCCTCGCCAATGGGGAAGCATGGAGAGAGGAAATGCTGCCATCTAGTGGCTGTGAATGAAACCACATCAGCCTGGATTGCAAGACCCTATTTACTAAAGTCCATCTGTTGATGTCCAGTTTTTTTTTTAACCATCCTCTGGGCCTTCACCAGAGGTCAGTTTCTGACCACAGACACACTGTGGGTGTCACAAGGTGGGTGTTTCTAATAAAGTGGCCAGTTAGTGAAAGCACAAGGTAGGTGTTTCTAATAAAGCAGCCAGTGATTGGAAACACAAGGTGGGTGTTTCTTATAAAGTGGCCAGTTAGTGGAAGTACAAGGTAGGTGTTTCTAATAAAGTGGCCAGTGAGTGGAAACACAAGGTGGGTGTTTCTAATAAAGTGGCCAGTGAGTGGAAGCACAAGGTGGGCGTTTCTAATAAGGTGGCCAGTAAGTGGAAGCACAAAGTAGGTGTTTCTAATAAAGTGGCCAGTAAGTGGAAGCACAAAGTAGGTGTTTCTAATAAAGTGGCCAGTCAGTGTATATAACTGGCACTAAAATACTAAAATTAGCTTGTCTCTATAGCAGGGGTTAGGGTTAGTGTGTAAATTTATGGATGCATTGATGATGTCCAGCCTCACTATGGGTTATTTATGAGGACCAGGGTGTCCCTTTTGGGGTTGTTACTATGGAGACGTCCATAGAGGGAGAACTGCCCCAGTACAGCTCCTACTGAGTCAGGGCATTATTGACAAACACACACACACACATCTCCACACAAAGAACTCATTTATATCGGAGAGAGAGCCGAGGCCTGGTGGTTTCAGCTCATGCGCAGCCTGACGGATGAGAAAATGAAGATTATGATTTTTCTGATCATAAGCAAATGAAATAAGAATTGAACTGAATGTCTTGAGCAGTTCAAACAAAACAACATTATTTTTCTGCATAAATCAGTGTCTATAATAACTCAGAGTGGTTTGGTGTGAAACGCTCAGTTCTAGAGAAACTTACTGAGTCAGAACTGTTCACAGTGGTGGTGATAGGAACCAGACGTCCACCTCTAAAAGCCCCCTCACAGAAAGTTACTACATGAAATGGTTATGAATTCACTGCCTGATGACTGAGACACTGTTTTATGATAGTCTTCTTATCTCAAAATGAATATTTCCCTTATTGATAAACTCTGAATGGTTAATTTGCAGCAGTGCAAACCCTGTTTAAAGCTTAAATCTGTCCCCGGAGGGCAGGTGCAGTCTGGTAGCGTCCAAAATGTCACAAAAATGGCTTTTAAACAGCAGCCTGATCGCCAGCTGACGTCACAGAGAAACTTGAAGACACGCAGTAATGACAGCATAACTTTGACGCTGAGGCTGTCAGGTACATCACTCTTATTTGGTAATAATTAAGCAGTAGAACCCGAGAGGGAGTGTGTTATTGCGAAATAACACACTCCTCGAGTGTTCTACTGCTTTAATACAACAGTTAAATAAGTACAGTAATAAATTAATAAACTGGGCCGTGAACGCGGCGTTTAATATGTTTTAATGTTCGCAGTTCCTTCACCAAATTATAGTTCCTTAACGAGCAGCTTGTTGTTACGTCAGAGTAACGAGCTCCGCCCACTCGCTGCACAGCCGGCAGTTCGTTCTCCAGCTCCTTACACTAAATTCCCAAACTGTCATCACCACTGAGCAGCTTTTCAGTCGGCAGCTGTGACAGAAGAACAGCTGAACAACCTGGAATCAGCCAGAAATGAACCCAACACCATTCGCCAAACGTGTAGTCTGATCTTCAGAGTCTGACCAAATCAGACTGAGCCATAAAACTGCCGCAATATCAGGTTCAGCTCAGTTTTGTGATTTTTTGCCAGATCAGTATTAATGTTGTTTTGTTCCAGCCAGTCTGTAAAGCATCTTACAGCCCATTTAGTTTGGCGAATGGTGTTGGGTTCATTTCCGGCTGATTCCAGGTTGTTCAGCTGTTCTTCTGTCTCAGCTGCCGACTGAAAAGCTGCTCAGTGGTGACAGTTTGGGAATTTAGTGTCGTCTCATCTTCAGAGTCTGACCAAATCGGCTGTCGGTCAAATGTGATCTTAAAAGTGTCCGTTTTCTGTTTGTGACAAAGTAAGAAGTAAAAACGTTCAGATGTCTTGAGCGTCTCTTACAGCTGTCAGAGTCGTTGCTTAGCAACGGCGTCTCTGTGGAGTGATAGTGTTTGTGAAAAACGGTGATGTTATGGTGAAATAACAGCACAGTTAGAACGCTTCTCAACCAATCAGCTCGCGTGGCCGGAACTGACTGTTGTACAAATATGCAATAACCTGCCACATTACAGAAGCCGTGTAGGAGGTTATTGATATCAACATGACGCACTTTGAGAGTCTTGAATTTGTGAACACGTGACGAAGCTCCATGGCGTTTTACGTTGGTGTAGAGTTACCAAAATCACGTAAACATAAACACTGATGAGCCAGAACATTCAAACCACCGCCGTGTATCTATACTCACTGTCCAGCATCCAACTCTCATTTTACATGTGGGTATTTTAGGCCTTTAGATTAAAAATGTCATTTTTTATATAAAACTAGTTTTACATGTCTGAGATTGAGACGTGGGGACATCTATAATGCCATTATAAATCGAGTGTGAATGATTGACAGGTCAATCAGTAGACAGATAAATGAATAATGACCTGGTTTAGGGCCCGATCATATGGAAGTGCTGCGATAATTAATCCATAATTCTGCTAAATATCCACTTTAAACCTCATAAAACTGTCCATCACTGAAATATGTGAGAAAGACACCAGCAGCATATTAAACACACTTAGACAGAAGGTTCTTCGAGGGTTCTTTAGTAAAGGGAATGGTTCTGTTTAGTACCATGAGTGCTATATAGAACCATTTCATGCTTGAATGGCTCTCCGCAGGGAGAATGCGTTGTCTGTGGTTCTATATATCAACAAAAAGGGTTTAGAACCCTTTTGGAGAATTTCTTATACATGGTTCTATGGTCCTTTGTGAAAATGGCTCTGAAATGGTACAGCACCAAAAAGGGTTCTGCTATTGTTATGATGTCAAGCTGGTAACCCTTTTAGGTGCAGAAAAAAACCCAACAAATTCAGGGTTCTTTAGTAAAAGGAATGGTTCTGTTTAGTAGCATGAGTTCTATATAGAACCATTTTATGCTTAAATGGTTCTCTGCATAGAGAAATGGTTCTTCAGCCTGATAGAGTATGTGTTCTGTATAGCACCGAAAAGGGTTCTGCTACTGGTTATAATGTCACCCTTTTTGGTGACATTATATTGATCTAGAACCTTTTTTGAGAATGAGTCGTACTGTGGTCCTATTTGAAAATGGTTCTATATAGCACCAAAAAGGGTTCTGCTATTGTTACAATGTCAAGTTTGTAACCCTTTTAGGTGCAAAAAATAAACCAACACATTTAGGGTTCTTTAGTGAAGGGAATGTTTCTGTTTAGTACCATAAGTTCTGTATAGAACAATTTTATGCTAAAACGGTTCTCTGCGTGCAGAAATGGTTCTGCATGGAGAATGTGTTGTCTATAGTTCTGTAAAGCACCAAATAGGGTTTCTGCTATTGTTATAGTATCACTCTTTTTGTTGCTACATAGAACCCTTTTTGAGAAGGTCCTGTTCATGGTTCTATGGTTCTTTGTGAAAATGGTTCTATATAGCACCAAAATGGGTTCTGCTATTGTTACAATGTAACCAATTTTGGTACTATATAGAACCCTTTTTTGAGGATGTGTTGTATGCGGTTCTATAGTCTTATTTTGAGTTTGTAACCCTTTTTGATGCAAATAAAAACCATTGTGTTCCTTAGTAAATGGAATGGAATGGCTCTTATATATGCTTAAATGGTTCTTTGTATGGCAAAATGGTTCTTCAGATTGATGGGAGTGTATATACATACCATCAAAACCATTACTCTGTTGTGATGATGTTAAGCTTGTAACCCTTTTTGGTGCTACATGGAACCATTTTTGAAAATGTGTTGTATATGGTTCTATGGTCTTATTTTGAAAGTGGTTCTATACAGCACCACAAAGTGTACTGCTAGTGTTACGAGGTCAAGTTTAGTACCCTTTTTGGTGCAAATAAAAAAAAAAAACACATTCAGTGTTCTTTATTAAAGGGAATGGTTCTATATAGAACCATTCCATGCTTAAATGGTTCTGTGCATGGTAAAATGGTTCTTCAGATTGATGGAGTGCATATACGTACCACCAAAAGCGTTCTTCTGTTGTTATAATGTTAAGCTTGTAAGCCTTTTCGTTGCTTTATAGAACCATTTTTGAAAATGTGTGGTATATGGTTCTATGGTCTTACTTTGAAAAAGGTTCTGCATAGCACCAAAAAGGGTTACATTGTTGTTACAATGCCAAGTCTGGTTCCCCTTTTTGGTGCAGATATAAAATATTCAGTGTTCTTTAGTAAAGGGAATGGTTCTATATAGAACCATTCCATGCTTAAATGGTTCCGTGCATGGTGAAATGGTTCTAGACTGATGGGGTACATATATGTCAAAACGTGTTCTTCTGTTGTTATGATGTCAAGCTTGTAGCCCTTTTTGGTGCTGCATAGAAGCATATACAACACATTCTCCATCCATTTGAAGAACCATTTCACCATGCAGAGAACCCTTTTAATGAAACAGAACCGTCCCCTTTACTAAAGAACTCATTTTTGTCAATAAACGTTGGATTTGAAATAATAATGAAAACACGAAGCGTCACTTTTCATCATCTTTACTTCTCACTGAAACAGGAAAGTAGAAATAATACAACTGAAATGGTGAAGACACACACACACACACACACACACACACACACACACACACACACACGCACACACACACACACACACACACACGCACACACGCACACACACACACACACACACACACACACACACACACACACTCTCTCTCTCTCTTTAGTCAAAAACACCTCGATCCTCCACAAAAATAAAGCTTTCGTTCATTTTTACATCGTCTACATTCCCTGAACTGGAGCTCGTCCACAGAGTCCGGCGTGAGCTTCACCCTCGTTTCGATGGGCTGAACCGAAGGCTCCCCTCGCTCTTCAGCACCGGCCCGAACATCACACGAGCCGCCCGGTTTCAGAAGCCCAGCCCGTCCCGTTTCACTGACACTGAGACCATGATGAGCAGGGACAGCGGAAGTGGTCACTGGCATCAACAGAATCACTTCTGTGTTCGACTCCTTCATCAGCAGAGGTGGATTAGAGCTCTACACGCTGAACTGAACACTCAGTCGAAACTCCAGAGTTATTGCTCGCTTGGTTTCTTCATACTGCATAATGATCCGGAGGAATCCGTCACGTTTTTACACCAGGAAAAAAAATAATAATAATAAATATGAAGGTACATCAGGCTCATAGTAACTGATTGCACTTAAATCTTTGCTCAAAAGTCCCCAACATCCGATCCGTATCGCGCGCAGAACGCCTCTGTGATCAGGTGAAGAGTGGATTATACGTGGGAAGCAATGCACGAGGAATAAAGTACAAAAACAAGAGTCCGCAACAGTGGAAAAAGCACTCGGCTGTAAAACACAAAGGCAATCACAGATTGCAAATCTTCAAGGCCGCCGCAAAAATGTCCTCCATTCTTCATCCAGCTTTGACTCTTTAATACTTCACGCTGCTGCCTCGGGCTAAACCGAAGCGTTAGACTGGAATTACATGAATTTTTATCAACATTTCTGCATAATTAAATGGTTCAGATGTAAACAGGGTCATTCAGAGTGGTCGGAATTGTCCCACCTCTAAAAGCTCCCTCATTGAAAGTCATTACATGATGAGAACTCACACTCCATTCATGGTGGAGGGATACATGCAGGGCGCTGTGAGGCAAAATAGTCCCCAATAAATCTTATTATTTCAGATTTCCACTATTTTCCATATAAACTCAGAAGACTCGTGTAGGTTCACTGGTGGTTCTGGATAGTAAATAAAATGTCTATATTTGTGTTGTAGTCATGGCGACCCCTGGTTCCTATCACCACCACTGTAAAGACATCTGAACCATTTCAGACCAAACCTCTCTGAATCACTCTGTTTACATCTCACACACTGAGTTATGCAGGAATTTTAGAAATATTGGTGGAATTCCCCTTCAATGTAAATGGGCCTGTATGACAATTTTCCATCAATGGATTTAAGCAGGCATCTGGTTTCTGGGCCAAAGTGCAGTGGAGATCAGCGTCTACCTTGTCCAACAATCTGAAATCAGCTCATAAAGGCCTAATTAGCTGATGGGCTGAATCAGGTGTGTTTAATGAGGCAGTGAGCTGAAGTCTGCAGTGCTTTGGACCACGAGGACTCGATCCTGACACACGTGGACTAGAGACGGCTCATACAAACACGCTAATGTGGCTAACAGAAGCTGTTCGTAGATCAGGTTTAATAACTGGTAGGTTTTGGATAAACCATCTCTTTCCCAGTGCCAGTGGAGTTCCAGACCTGGGCCAGTAACATACTTCACGCAAGCACGCGAGCGCAGACACGGCTGTGTTCAAAAATGTGTCATGATGTGAATCATAACGCAATGCCAGTGTGAGCTAATTCCAAGTGTTACAGCCAGGGGGCGCTGTGACGACAGCCAAGCCATATCGCACAAAAATGCTTACATAAACGTATGTGATACATTATCGCATTTCCATTCCAGCAGAGCTGGTAAAGCAGATCGTGTCTTCCACCGTCCACTTTAGCTGTTGGATTAACAGTAGGTCCCTCTCTGATTTGTCCTCTAGCGCCCCCTTGAGTACTGAGTGTTTAAACCGCCACAGTAACCCTGCATTCCCACCAGCAGCGACTTTTCGCCTCTTGTCGTCCAAATCGCTGATCGCTCATCGCCTGAGGGTGTTTCTGAACTCGAGCGACCGTTGGTTGCCATGGTTCGACACAAATCAGATGCGTTTTCCCGCTAAAATTAAAATTAGAAATCACTTGTGTGCTTATTTGTATTTAATCACTGTCTGTGCAGGCAGTTTGTGAGGAAAGCAGTATTTGGTCTTTGCGATTTCTGCCTATTCATGGCGCCTCCATTATTCCATCTCTAGTAGGAATCTTAACCCATTCATTTTGGACTTGCTCGGGAGCGCCCTCTAGTGTTTGAGAACCCCAGAAGACATTACAGAGTGGGAATTCTCCTCTTTACAAGATCTCTGGCTCAATGCTCAGTTCCTATTGGTGATAGCCACGTCACTTCGCTCCTTATTTGCATGAAGTTAAACTCCGCTCTACTTTGTGGCATCATTGACTCCGCCTACTTTGTGTCGCAGATGTTCGCGCTGCCTCCTGTCGGCGGAAATCGGCAGCTCTCGTTGAAAATAAACGAACTCTGGCCGCGTTGATGGTGTGAACGCAGGGTCAGGGCCGTGTGCTTGCAATGCGTATGTTTCTGGCTTTAGGCCTGCTTTGCTTATGAGAACCTGACATTATACATAATATTTCAAATGACTAATATCGCTACACCAACACTGAGTGTACACGTCTTCCTGCCTCGTTGGCAAGCAGGAGAACCAGCCGTGTTGGTTCTCCAGCTAATTAGCTAATACTCCGTGTGGTACCTCTCTCTCCTCTTTGGATGGTGGACATTTCCACGCAGCCTTGAAACGTCTTTCCCTTTCATTTAGCAAAACAAGAAAACAGAAATAAAGAATCACACCACCTCGTCTGGTCTGAGGCGCTCAGACCTGGACGCTAGGGATGCACGATGATATCGGAATCATTTCGGTACTGGCTAGTAATCGTTTCAAAAAAATCTATCGCATATACTGTCCATTTGGCTGATATCTGACAGAGGAGAATGTCAGTTTTCTGTTAAAGGGTCTCCATCCTACTGTTTCACCCGGGCGTCCACACACGACGTGGGTTCATGACTCAGAAACTGCTGCGATTCTTTTATACACAGCCTCTCTTTATCCATTAAAGAGCCCATATCACTGAAAATCAGTGGGGTTTTTTTAAGAGAACTGTTTGATGTCGTATGTAAACACTGTAAAACTTTCAAAACACATGAAAAAACTAAGCAGCTCCTTTTTAAATTCTTTGTTTTTGCGATGTCACAAAAAAACAACACATTTATACACACATCCGCTTAGGCTACAGCAGTTTAGCTCCGCCCACTCACTAAGAAGTTAGGAGTGTTTCAGCTGGGATTGCTGTTTGGGGCACAGCCAATCAGACGGAGCTCATTTGCATACATCAGTCTTAAAGGCGCAGTAACAGGTTCTGTTTATATAAACCCAATCAAAGTGTAGAATATTTAAATTAACCTCTTATGCTCGTAGGTATATTTTCGTGCCCAAATCATAAGGCAAATTTTTCAGTAACTGCATGAAATAAATGTATATTTTTGGGGTTTATTTGTAAAAGTTCCCCTCAAATTAGCAGAAAAAGTGTTTTATGATGATAAACATAAAGCTATATGCTTACAATTTACTGTCGAAAGCCGAAAATCTTAGGCGCTCCAAGTATTTTTTTATAAAAATATTTTTTTTACAGTGCAGATCACTGAAGAGACGCCGTCTGAGATCCAGTTTGAAGCTCAGATTGTGGAAAAATGGGTCGACTTTCAGTAGAAAAAAAATGTGAGTTCAGCTTCTTTTATTATAAGGGTTTAAAATTACATCACCCATCTATTTGACTGGAAAGAAGACAGTTACAGCTCTCATATGAATGTAGCTTATGAAATATGAAAATTATGAAGAATATGATGAAGAGCTTTTTGGAAGTTAAAGAGGTTGAAGAGTCTATTTCTGTCACTTCCTTTAAAACTGATATGTAAATGAGGCCTGTTCTGATTGCCCTGTACTCAAAAAGCAGGTTGAAACACACTCCTTATAACTTCGACATGAATGGGCGGAGCTAAGCTGTAGGCCGAATAGGCATATATATGTAAAAGCGTTGTGACGTCACAAAAACATGCACTCGAAACAGGCTGTGTTTCCAGCTTATTTTCTGTAAATGCACTGTATGGACTGAAAACGTACTGTAACCAAGAAAAACGCGCTTTTCCCTGATATGGGCTCTTTAAACGTACTGCATTTGTGACCCTCTGCTAATTAGTGCTACATCTCTCACTAATGCTAATCCAGGTGGATCCCATTTTCTCGTGGATCCTGTTCTCTAAATGTGCGCGTCAGCATCAAAAAAAAGACATATTTCCTAGAAAAAATCCCAGAATTCCCATATCGGTGCATCCCTACCCCGAATCGCCAGCACTCACTCAAACATTCAGGCAAATTCACTCCTGAATTCAGTTCAATCTGCGCTACATAGTGTCCCACTCTGGCCACAGCGCAACAAGCAACACCAGCACTGACAGTGCAGGGACGAGTGAGGAGGATGATGAAGGTGGTGAGAGTGGTGATGAAGGCCAGGGTTGTTTTTTTTTTCTTTTTTTTTTGTCCGTTTTGGAGGTGCTGTCCACTTGGCACACTGTCCACTCGGTCCGTCCTCTTTCTCGAGAAGCGAACGTGAGAGTGAAAGTTCGACAGAAGCGCCTCGTTCCTCTCTGAGCGCTCGACACTGAGGGTCCAAAGTTGGCGAGATGTCCGAGTTGCCGTTCGTCGGACTCTCTAATCGCTGTGAGGCTTCTCAGCCGAACCCTGAGGAGGAAGAAGAAGAGATGGTTAAGAAAATGAACGATATCTTTCATTATACAACAGTCAGTTCCGGCCAGGCGAGCTGATTGGTTGAGAAGCGTTCTAACTGTGCTGTTATTTCACCATAACATCACAGGTTTTTCACAAACACTATCACTCCACAGAGACGCCGTTGCTAAGCAACGACTCTGACAGCTGTAGGAGACGCTCAAGACATTTGAACGTTTTTACTTCTTACTTTGCCACAAACAGAAAACGGACACTTTTAAGATCACATTTGACCGACAGCCGATTTGGTCAGACTCTGAAGATGAGACGACACTAAATTCCCAAACTGTCATCACCACTGAGCAGCTTTTCAGTCGGCAGCTGTGACAGAAGAACAGCTAAACAACCTGGAATCAGCCGGAAATGAACCCAACACCATTCGCCAAACTAAATGGGCTGTAAGATGCTTTACAGACTGGCTGTAACAAAACAACATTAATACTGATCTGGCAAAAACTGACAAAACTGAGCTGAACTTGATATTGTGGCAGTTTTATGGCTCAGTCTGATTTGGTCAGACTCTGAAGATCAGACTACACGTTTGGCGAATGGTGTTGGGTTCATTTCTGGCTGATTCCAGGTTGTTCAGCTGTTCTTCTGTCTCAGCTGCCGACTGAAAAGCTGCTCAGTGGTGATGACAGTTTGGGAGTTTAGTGTGAGGAGCTGGAGAACGAACTGCCGGCTGTACAGCGAGTGGGCGGAGCTCGTTACTCTGACGTAACAACAAGCTGCTCGTTAAGGAACTATAATTTGGTGAAGGAACTGCGAACATTAAAACATATTAAACGCCGCGTTCACAGCCCAGTTTATTAATTTATTACTGTATTTATTTAACTGTTGTATTAAAGCAATAGAACACTCGAGGAGTGTGTTATCGCCAATAACATCACGGCTCTGATGATCTACGGCGACCAAATCACAGCCGTGATTACACACTCCCTCTCAAGTTCTAGTGCTTAACCGTCCAGCCACAGGAAAGTGAGCAGAAGCTATATGGAGTAATTGGGACGGTGAGGGTCTTCAGAGTGAAACCTGATGACGGCCAGGAGAGGGGGTCCGTCTGCTGCTCCAAATAAAGACAGACGGCTTGTCCATAAATGGCTTTATATAGAACTCAAGTGCTCACAATGGAGTGATGTGAATGAGCCCATTAAACCGTTATATGTGAAACAGTAAGATTTGGTCCAAAGCTGAAGATCATTTGGCTCAAGGGTGAGTTTTTATCACTTCATTAATCAGATTCTTAGTCCCCTCCACTTTAGCCCAGGGGTCAGAACCATGCAGCTCCGGAGACACATGCAGCTCTTTTACTGTCCTGTTGCTGCCAACGAACACCAGTCGCATCACAGGAGCCATCATGAAGCTTCACTGACTGACAGCTGGGCTCATCACCCAGAATGTGTTTGAGCCGTAAAAAGGGCGCGGCCACTTCTTCGGTTTGCGTCCTCGGATTCTTTAAACTGCTTTCAGACTTTTAACTGTTCTTTGACGCTGCAGCCTCGTTCTCCTGCGGCCGCGCTCGGACATTTCTTGCGTGAACTCCAATCTGGCTGTTCAGACTGAGTCACATCGCCGTGTATCGGATACGTATCAGATTTCAGTACCACATACAAAAGCATCTCTAATCAGAATTGAAAACGTCAGATTCAGTGTGTTCATCTGTTCACACTGACACACATCTGTGTCACGTATGAAGAAAAGGATCAGATTTGGGCCACTTTTACCTGCTGTGTGAACAAAGCCTGAACCCACTAAAACTCCCTCTTCAGAAATCTAATGCTGGACGTGGTCAGAGAGAAAATCTGACATGCCCTTAATCTCTGAATGCCCATAAATCTGTGCCAACTACCCGAACAACAATAACACAGGCTGGTAAATGAAGCATCTGATTGGCTCGCTCCATCAGGCCATTAGCATGAAAAACAAAGGAGGTAATCAGCTTTTGGGCCTTTCACTGAGTCACTGAGGGGCTTTTTGGGGCCTCAAAAGCAACGTGCCTCTAAACAACGGCCCTTAATTAAGCTGTCTGCCGGACGTGTGAGCGTGGCTGGATACTCCTAATGCAAAAGAGCCCCGGTGGACAAGCAGTCCTGAGGACACTCGAGAAGAACTCGCTGTACGTCTTTCGAGGGCGCTGTGAGGAGAGCTGACGTCAGAGAACAGCAGCGGAGGCGGCCAAAGAGGCACGGATGCACGAGGAGAGAGGCTGGCTGCAGTTTCGCCTTCGTTTGCAAAGAGAAGAAAGAAAAAAGGAGGCCTCAGAACCAAAGACGTGATGTTTACGAGCCGTTTGTTGTGTCAAACTGAACTAAAGTGTGATAAACTGTAGGTTGTGAATACTGTGAGAGCGCCCCCTGCTGTTTATCAGCTCCCCAGCTTCAGTCTCCATTTCCCAAACGCTTTAGCCGAGCGCGCTAACGTTACTCCTCCTAATAAACAGACACACGTTCAGCTCCGTCTCCTCATTATTCACCACCATCACTGTAATATTTCATCATCAACATTAACACACGAAGGTAATAACAGTGTGGAAGAGAAAGAAACTGACCATCGCCAGCTGCCGTCCGATGTTGCCCACTGTCACTCCCCCGGAGAAGAAGATGCAGGGCAGCCAGGAGCGAACGGAGCGAACCTCCGGAGACGTGTACCTGAAAACGAGAAGCGAGAGAGCGAGCTGAGGAGGAGGCCGCTAGAGGAGCGTAACTGAAGAGACGTTTGGGGGAAAAAGTCTTAAATTTTCACTTCTGTTAAACCCAGTTATTCCAGGCGATAATAAAAGCATGTTTTATTCTGATATGAATTTCTCGAAAAGTTACTGTTGTGTATGTTGGGCATATTTTTAACCACTTGCTCATAGAAATGTAATTGTGACTCTATATGAAACTGTAAATAAATATGCAATTAATTACGTAATTACAGGGTATTGTGAGGCAAAATAGTGGCCGAAGAAAATGTATTATTTCAGATTTATCACAATTTTCCCATCAACAACATGGATAGTCTCTCTGAATCACTCTGTATACATCTTCCACACTCAGTTATGGAGGAATTTTGAAATATTGGTGGAATTCCCCTTCAAATCCATGTTGTTTCTGTTATGACCACCTAATGAAGGACTTATTTATCACCTACGCCGACAGTCATTACTCACTGATAGATGCCGTTGTAGACCAACAGCTGGGCGATGAGCGTGGCCAGAAGAGCGGTGGTCAGTCCCAGGCCGAAGCCGCTCCTCGACCGGTCAAACGTCCACCACAGCCCCAGGGACAGAGCGGCCAGCGTCAGAGAAAGCTGCATGTTATTGGCAAAGTCCAGTTTCTGAGAGATGGTTTGAGTTAAAGGAAAGCGGGCGTGTTCTGAGCGAGTTTCAGGAGAGCAAAAGCAAAAGTAAAAACAAGTAAATATAAAAACAATACAATATTAATTTAAAGAGATCATATTGTGGACATTAAGCTGCAAAAACAGCCTGTTTTGAATTTTTATCTTTGTGATGTCACAAAACCCAACTCAGTTCAGTTTATCCACCTAGTCAGCCTACAGCAGTTTAGCCCCACCGATTCACAGTGAACTTACTAAGGACTGCTTTAAGAATGAGGCGCAATACAGAGCGGCCAATCAGGACAGAGCTCATTTGCATATGTCAGTCTTAAAGGCACAGCATGTTTCGTTCTAAGGGATTAAGAGAGGTTGAAGAATGTTTACGTGAACACAAATTATGTCTGAAGACCACACAAACTTTATAAGCGCACCTTATGAAAAAATTTAAAAACGAGAAAAATAGTAGGATATTCACCCTTTAACGACATAATTTAATAAGCTGGAACAGACAGAATAGAAACTGTAGTGCCACAATTAAAAAACACTATAATAATAACAATAATATAGTGATTTTATTCAATGTTGCACAAACTGCGCTGCACTAAATCCAATTAAACAGGATTAATTATGCTCTCTGTGCATAAAAACGTAGTTAGTCAGTGTTCTTTAAGTACTGACTACACCAATGATAAGCTTAGAAAAGTGTATAGTGACATAATTTATCACGATAACGGTAAAATATCGTCATACTGCTCACCCAGACTGTTGACTACCACTTATTTCGTTCTCTTGAGGCTCTAAGAGTGTTTTAGTGGGTATAGTAATGGAGTCAGCTGTGATGCTGGTGTGGTAAGGATACAGCACTGGCGTGGTTGATGCCCACAAACACGGCGATGCAGCGCATCACACTGGCCCATTCCCTCTTGAACTTGTGTGGTTCTCCAAGATGGCTGTCCAAGCATGGATATAAGAGGCCGACCACAGCTGAGGAAACAGAAATCAGACACATTAGAAAGCTGCTCTGTATCTATATGAATAAATACACTGAATGGAGGGCTATGACCATTAAAGGGCTATTTGGGTGCAGATGTCATTGTATGGCCTATTCAGTGCGCTGTTTGGGTGTGTACAGTAGCCTTAAACAGTATTTGTACACCTTAATCTTTTAACTATTGGTGAATTTTGCTTGATGTTTTGACATAAGAGTTTGATGTAGTATGTAAACAATGTTAGTAACAAAACGTAGTGTTCATGCAGTTCGTATGCAATCAGCGTCTTTCACTCTGAAGTTATAAGAAGTGTTTCCGCCTGGTCTGCTTTTTGAGTGAGGTAGCCAACCGGAACAGAGCTCATTTACATATGTCAGTCATAAAGGCACAGCACAAAAATCCTTTTGTTTAAAGGAAAATGGTCATGGAAAAATTAATTATGACTGTTTTTGGTGCATAAACAGACACAAATGTCAACAATTGATCTCAGGGGAAAATAACATACAGGAAAAATGTGGATATATGATTTTATATGTTTTCCCTCTAAGTGATAATAATCATTAATATTTAAATTTAATTATGACTGTTTTTGGTACATAAACAGACAAAAATGTCAACAACTGACATCAGGAGAAAAATAAAATACAGGAAAAACGTGGATATATGCTTGTATATGTTCTCCCTCTTAACAGTTTTACTACCTAGATTATCAGTGATAATAATGACTAATATTGAAACCACTCAATGACTGTGTTTACATTTCAACCATTTAATTATGCCGAAATTTTGAAAAATCGGTGGACTTCCCCTTTGTACTGGACAGCCTTAAGGCTGAATGCCTGTAAACTCCAGTTCCCGCCCCGCGCCGTGTGGACTGGAATGCGGTGGGCGTGGCCTGACGACGCGAACGTTCTATTTTTTTGCTTAGATGAGTGGCATGTTCGGAGCGCCAGCCAATAGCGTGGCGCCCTGGCAGCTCACCCGTTCCTGAGCAGCCAATGAGAACGCAGCACGCTCAGGGCGAGCCCCTCCGGCTGTTGCCAGGCAACGCGAGCAGAGCAGCGGCCGATACGAGTCCAAAAACAAACTCAACCCTAAAGTCACAACTTCATATACTTACATAACGCAGCGCAGCCCGGATAGAGCGGAGAGAAAACGATGTAAACCAGCTTATTTACGCTTCGTCTGACTTCAACCAAAACATAAACGTCCTCTTTGTCTCACTAAACATGTTCCACATCCTATTATTCACTCCGGAGCCGCTAACTCGTTTAACTTCGGTTTGTTTTCTGAGAAATCTGGCCAATCTGGCTGTTAAACCCATTTCAGAGACGTTGTTATGCTTTAAACATTGATGAAATAAACATTTCACGGTCTGAAATTAGCTTTTCATTCGGAATTCCCGTTCCACCTTAAATGCTGCCGCACTTCCATGTGTACATCCGCACGTCTGTATAGGCGCTAAACTGTAACAGCTGCATATTTAAGGTGGAACGCAGAGATTCTCGTTATCATCGCTATGTAATGTGAAGTGAAACCGATTTTTTGTACAGAAAACTATGAAAACTGATCA
This sequence comes from Colossoma macropomum, assembly GCF_904425465.1. Lineage (NCBI taxonomy): Eukaryota > Metazoa > Chordata > Actinopteri > Characiformes > Serrasalmidae > Colossoma > Colossoma macropomum. The sequence continues at coordinate 42,435,105 of NW_023494805.1, forward strand.
TATCAGTGAAATATAATACTGATATAATTCAGTATAATTCAATACTGATAGTATTAAGGTTAATTGTGGCCAGGTTTGCGTTTAAACTGAGCAAAAAAAAATTATGTGAGGTCTTAAAGTGGAATTCCTCCCATTTTTCAAAAATTCTGCATAATTAAATGCCTAAGTAATAAAAAAAAGTCCTCCAGAGTGGTTTGGTGTGAAACGCTCCGTTCTAGATAAACTTACCGAGTCAGAACTGTTCACAGTGGTGGTGATAGGAACCAGACGTCCACCTCTAAAAGCTCCCTCACAGAAAGTTCCTACATGAAATGGTTTTGAATTCACTGCCTGATGCCTGAGACACTGTTTTATGATAGTTTAGAGAAGGTTTTGGCCTTAAACTCCATTCATGGTGGAGGGATACATTGTACAGTGCGTTGTGAGGCAAAATAGTCCCCAAAGAAAACTTATTATGTTTATGTTATTATGTTTTGCCCATCATCAACATTCCATTCACTGGTGGTTTTGGATGGTAAATAAAATGTCTATATTTGTGTTGTAGTCATGGCGACCCCTGGTTCCTATCACCACCACTGTAAAGACATCTGAACCATTTCACACCAAACCACTCTGGATCACTCTGTTTACATCTTGGTGACTGAATTATGCATAAAATTTAAAAATTAATGGAGTTCCCCTTCACACTCACCAGCAGCCGTGCCACAGCTCAGCGGGATCCACCAGGAGGATGACAGCAGGGTGTCCAGCACCTCTTCGGGAAACAGCACCACGTTTCTCTTTATCTGCAGTAAGTAAAGCACCAGGGCGAGGAAAACGCCGACGGTGAACAGCACCACTCCACGGCGAACCAGGCCGGCGGAGTGGAGCCGGCGGAGAGAGCCGAGAGCCTGGCTCACAGCCCCGGCCACGGCGGACATCGCCTCCCGGGCTCTGGAGGCCGGCGGGAAACCTTTCGACTTCATGCCGGGGGAACAAGAGCAGCTCCAGCAACGGTCCTCCAGCTGCGGCATGGGGCACTGGACATACAAAGATATGAGGTAGTTACAAGTCAGCAAAGTGCAGTTTTAATGACCATGATATGAGACATAAAGTAGGAAACTACTTTAATGGACCAAATATGGACTGTAAGTAAATAAAAATTTTGCTGAGCAAAATATGAGCTGTAAGCTAGTAGACTGCAGTTTTAATGACCAAAATATGTACCAAATGTGGGCTGTAAGTCACAAAGTACAGCTTTACTGACCAAAACATGAGGTGGGGAACTCCACCAATTTTTCAAAATTTCTACACAATTAAATGGTTAACAAGTCAAGGAAGTCATTCAGAGTGGTTTGCTGTGAAACGCTCCGTTCTAGAGAAACTTACTGAATCAGAACTGTTCACAGTGGTGGTGATAGGAACCAGACGTCCACCTCTAAAAGCTCCCTCACAGAAAGTTGTGTCCCCAAAGAAAACTTTTCCACCATTTTACCATCATACACACTCAGATTAACGTTACACATGTAGGGTCACTGATGGTTTTGGATAGTAAATAAAAGGGTTAGGTTATATTTGTGTTGTAGTCATCTGAGTCTCTACAATCAACCATTTCACACCAAACCACTCCCAATGACTCTGTTTACATCACTCAATTATGCAGAAATTTTGAAAAAATGGTGGAATTCCCCTTTAACGGCCCAAATATGAGCTGTAAGAAAACTGCATCTTTACTGACCAAAACATGAGCTATTAGTCAGAAAACTGCAGCTTTAATGGCCCAAATATGGGCTGTAAGTCAAAAAGTGCAGCTTTACTGACCAAAACATGATCTTTAATTCAGTATATGAAGCTTTAATGAGTGAAATAATAAATATTACCTTGATTTCTTTGAAGTCTTCGCTGCCACTTCTGTTCTTCCTTCACAAATCTCGAAAAAATACAATTTCAGCTGCACTTTCCTCGTTATTGTTGGTCACATTATGTATTTTTCTGTCTAAGTGAGACCTTAATTCATACAAATAGAAAGCAAAAGTAAGTTAAAACCTCTTTCCTTTCCACGACGGTCCGGCAGTCTCACCGTTTCTCAGCGCCTCAGTCGCCGTGCAAAGAAAAACGAAGCGCCGCGGTGTCTGGTGAGGCGAACCGACCAATCACAGAGCGGCGGGCGATATGACGTCTCCACACACCACCCAATGTGACGCGACATATAGGAGGAGCTTGGAGCGAAAATGGGCGGGGCTATCACCGCTTATGTGGACTGATGGGCTGGGGAGAGCCGATTCAATTTGTCAAACCGATTCTTTCGAACATTACATTCCGTTATAATGAACCGAACATCAGGTTCTGCGAGTCACTGATTCACAGATGGAGGCCGCTTTGTTCTTATTTCCTCCTTTTATAATGACTTTCGATTCAGCGATTACTCAGTGATTAGTCAAGCGAACTTTCCCCTCGTTTCATTTGCATACAATGAGATTCAAAGAGAGAATCTGGTGTCCAAAAAAGATGGTTCTTCCAAGGTTCGTTAGTAAAGGGAACGGTTCAATTTAGAATCATGAGCTCTATATAGAACCATTTGCGTGTTCAAATGGTTCTTTGCAGGGTGAACTGGTTCTTCAGATTGATAGAGAATGTATTGTGGATGATTCTGTATAGAACACTTTTCAAAAAGGGTTCTATATGGGGTTCTTGTACTGTTGTACGATGTCAAGCTTATGGTGCTATATAGGAGCCTTTTCAAAAATGTTCTATATAGAACAATGTACAGCAGATTCTCCATCAATCTGAAGAACAATTTCACCATGCAAAGAACCAATTAAGCATGAAATAGCTCTATATAGACCTCATTGTTCTATATAGAACCACTGCCTTTTTACTTTATTCACAGAGTTCCTCGCTGTTATAGGTTGGCAGTTGTCTTCACGTTTTTTTCTTCTGTTAATGTATTTAATTAAAAATGTGTTTATCTCTCTTGTCGTCTGTTGTGATGCTAAGCTGATCACTCATAAACATGTCCACTACTGTTAGTTTAATCATTTCCAAATGTAAATAACTAAAATAAATAACTGGCTCATCACACTGATTTATCAGTCTACTCAGGCTTTAGCAGAGCTCAGTAATGCTGAGATTAATAACTGATCACCTTGATTTATCAGTCTACTCAGGCTTTAGCAGAGCTCAGTAACACTGAGATTAATAACTGATCATCACATTGATTTATCAGTCTACTCAGGCTTTAGCAGAGCTCAGTAACACTGAGATTAATAACCGATCACATTGATTTATCAGTCTACTCAGGCTTTAGCAGAGCTCAGTAACACTGAGATTAATAACCGATCATCACATTGATTATCAGTCTACTCAGGCTTTAGCAGAGCTGATTTAAGGATTTATAGAAATTTTCAACTTATTTTAAGTATTTTATTAAGTAAAATTATCTATTTTGGCAGATCATTTTGAATGATTTTAGAAACAATGCTTTAAAAAAGAAAAATGATCTGCCAGTATAGAGATGTAATTTGATACAGAGTAACGGTAATATAGAATTAAAGTATATAGTTCTGACATTAATAAGTAATGAGTAATAAGTAACATACACTCATTACATTTTGGGAGAAGTAATTAGTATTTTTTTCTGTGTAGCTCCTCAACACTGGAGCTCTGGATTCCTGAAAACAATCACTACAATTGCAGCTATTTTAAAAATGTACATTTTTTGGTACATATTTTGGGTTATTTATCATCAACCGGTACAATATATATAATATGTATGTACACAGTGGCCCTTGGATCATGGGGGGTCCTAGGCAGCTGCCTAGAGCAAAGACCGCCCCACAGCTTACAGAAAGAAAACATACATACAAATTATTAGAGGACACTTTTGAGTTCAAACTGTGAAATATTACAGTTCAGATTTCCTCCAGACTTTAACACAGACGTAAATATGGTGTGGTTTGATTCAGTTGAGAGTCAGTTCAGCTGATTTATTGAAAAGAATCAGTTCAAACTGATTCGTTCACACGTTCACGTCTGGCCCAGTGACAAACTGGCGATGCCGAATGTTATCAGAAGCCTGACCTGTAATCTGAGGTCACTGTAACATTACGTCTTGTTTTTTTGGCTCTTCGTCTGTACAGGGCTGCACGTAAAAGTACTGGACAGTCCTATGCACATACTCAATGGTGTTAAAGGGTTTTCTCATAGGGAAATCTGATATATGGCAATATACCCATAAATATATGTATACATATATTGTCATACATGGATTTTTCCCTATATCCAATGTATTTTATGTCACATATGGGCCTATATGTGACATATATCCCAACTTAATTTAAATTGGCCCTATATTAACATACACAAACAAATATGTGTAACACATATATTTAACAATATATGATAAAAAACATTATTCATAAAAAAGAAGACATATGTTATGCATCTTCTTTGTTTCTTCCATTAGACTTTCGAATGAAGTGAACATTCACAGCTGCAGAACTGAACTCTAAACACCTGCACATTGTAAGCTGTGCAATAAAAGCATTAAAACACGAAATAAATACAAATATTGTTCCCTCACACTTTTAAATAATCTAAAATTTAAAAGCAAACAGGTAACAATTAAAACTGTGCTGGGATATTTTCAGCCATATATCCAACACATATGCATGATCCATATATTATGCGCATATATACAACATTTCATACTTACATATACGCACACAACTCCAGCAGCGCTGCTGTGTCTGATCCACTCGTACCAGCACAACACACACTAACACACCACCACCACGTCAGTGTTACTGCAGTGCTGAGAATGATCCACCACCCAAATAGTACCTGCTCTGTGAGGGTCCATGGGGGTCCTGACCACTGAAGAACAGGGTAACAAAGTATCAGAGAAACAGATGGACTACAGTCTGTAACTGTAGAACTACAAAGTGCACCTATATAGTAAGTGGAGCTGATAAAATGGACAATGAGTGTAGAAACAAGGAGGTGGTCAGAATGTTATGCCTGATCGGTGTAGATGTACAATATATTGAAATATATGCCTGACCCTTTATGAAGTGTGCATATATGCCCATATGTCAGATTTCTGAATGGGCTACTACACATCAACTAAAATGTTTGGCTTATTGTGGCCAAAACTCTCAGAAAAGCAGGTAAGAGAGGTTAGCAAAGTCAGTGATGGAGCCGCTATGGTTATGCTAAGCTAACTTAGTCAGCTCCTGCTTTTTGGTTGCCCTTAAAACAGCATTCTGGCCTAAAACTTGGAGTGAATTATAAATTGTCATGTAATGCAGTGATCGTTAGCTCAGCATTATATCCCTCAGCCTCACTGCCCAGATAGTAAGAGGATAGTGGGTCATTTTTGGCCCACTAACAGCAAAGCTAGTGGCCCCCTGGCTTTTTGCTTAGCGTTTTCCAGGCAGTCCACTGGTTTTTAAGTCACTTTTAATCACTCATTTTCCACTCATGGTCCAATTTACTTATTTTTTCTTTTTTTCTTTCTTTTGTCTTCCTTTGTAAATTAGTTTAGGATATAATTGTAGCAGTAATGTCACAAATAATGCCAGTTATACAGCTGTAACCAATCTCACAGTGTCAGCAACAACTAAATCATTTGATATTAGGCTGAGTGATTGTTTTTTTCTCATTAGTTTGTAGTATTTGTCTTAGTTTATTTTCCAAAATAAAAGTTTTCATCAGCGTTCTCTCACTACAATACCCAGGTTGCATTTTGCAATTACGTCAGAACTAGGCTGGTCAGCTAGCTAACAGGCTAAAAGATAGAGCCTAAACTCCATTATTAATATCACAGGCTAGAATTGAAGCACCTACAATAGGACTTACTGTAAAAAGGCAGTATAAAAGTCTAAAAAAAGTCACTTTAATGGATTACATGCTTCAAATGTCTATAGCTACGCTCACATTACAAGCCTCATTGCTCAAATCCGATCTCTGTGACACGATGGTTCACACTCGTTTAGGTAAGTGACTCAAATCTGTCATTAATGTGACGAACCGGCGTCCTGAAATGACCCTCATGAGCTCATCCTACTCAGTAACGTCACGTGAATGAATCACATTCATCATCAGCACAAACTAACGAGCAGAACGAGCTTCGCTGAGAAGATCATTAACTCTGATCAGCTCTCAGCTTCATTATTAGAGCGAGACGAAGGAGAAAAAGGTGAGATGAGCTGCTTTTCCACTGTTTACAGGCTTTAACTTCTGTTCGGCGCTGCTGCCATGGTAACGCTGAATGATGGCGCAGCGCAGTGGAAAAAAAAGCACATGAACTCTGATCTGAGCGTCACATTAAGGTCACATGGCCACGAATCGGACACGTATCCGATCTAGGATCACATATGAAAGTGGCTCAGGTCGGATTTGAAAAGATCAGATTTGCGTGTCCACACAGCCCTGAAAACATCAGATCTGAGTCACATTAGGGCAAAAAATCGGATTTGTGCCACTTTAACCTGGTAATGTGAACGTATCCTATGTTTCAGTCAGAAGTTGCATCAAACTCTCAAACTCTTATTGCTTTAATATATATGACAGTGAGTGACAGTCTGTAGAGGGTGTGCAGTGAGTACAGTAAGTGCAGAGTGACTGATGCTTTATATGGGTCTCATATAAAGGTGAGGGTGAGATGGGGATTGTTCATATGAGTCAATGAGTTCAGGTGAGCTCAGTGAGTGCAGGCTACTACATGACCAGTACGCTGCGTAGCTATTGGCTGTTCAGCAGTCTCATGGCCTAAAAAAAGAAGCTGTCCTGGAATCAGCTGGTTACATCATCATAAGGGGGGGTTGTAGTCTTTAACTCCTTACATGGCCAAAAGCTTTATTACACACTTCTATAACCTAAGAATAGGTCAAACCATTCGCATTCCCTCTTGTTACTGAATAATAAGCCTTAGTATGTAAGAAGCCTGGGATTTTAAGGGTTAAACCAACATAATCTCGCTCCAAAGACCGCTGCATGCTTGTATGTATGTTTACAACAAATGTAGTGATGGTTAAATTCTTCACTTTTTGTCAGAGTGCCCCTTTAAGGTAGCGGTCAGTGGAAGGGCAGAGATATCAAGATCTCAGTGGATTTGTACAGCAACCCTGATGTATCCACCTGGAGCTGGACGTCTAACTCACTGAGTCTGTTTTAAAGCCTTAGTCTACGCATCAGAATCCTACATGTAGGATATAAGACGCTGACCAAGGTGTTTTTTGTATGAGGTCAGCAGAGTTTGGTGAAACATAGCATCATCTTTTTCAGCAGTTTCGCAGCTGTTGCTGACGGTGCAGACCGGACGCCTGGTCTATTCGTCCCAGCCTACCTAACATAATATATGCACACATCAGCCAGAACATTAAAACCTTGTATCTCCACTCAGTGTCCACTTTATCAGCTCCACTGACCGTACAGTTTCACCCTGTAGTTCTACAGTTACTGTAGTCCATCTGTTTCTCTGCATACTTTGTTACCCTGTTCTTCAGTGGTCAGGACCCCCACAGGACCCCCACACAGCAGGGGTTATTTGGGTGGTCCGAGTGGATCAGACACAGCAGTGCTGCTGGAGTTTTAACACACTGTGTCCACTCACTGTCCACTCTATTAGACACTCCTTTCTTGTCGGTCCACCTTGTAGATGTAAAGTCAGAGACGATAGCTCATCTGCTGCTGCACAGTTTGTGTTGGTCATCCTCTAGTCCTTCATCAGTGGTCACAGGACGCTGCCCACAGGACACTGTTGGCTGGATGTTTTTGGTTCTCAGTCCAGCAGTGACACTGAGGTGTTTAAAAACTCCAGCAGCACTGCTGTGTCTGATCCACTCGCACCAGCGCAGCACACTGGACTGCAAATAAACCAGTCACACTTTGATTTACAATAGGTGGAATCAAAAACGTCACTCTAGTCATTCTGGAAGTTTTAAATATATCACTGACTGTAATTACGAGTCGTACGCAGGTTCCGGGTAGTTGTTAGGAATGGAAAACAGCGTTGACAGCTCTACACCAGAACCCTTTATTGAAAGAGTCTCTGTAAAACGAATACATACAAGCTGAAGTATATGCTGGTGTCTGTTAATCTAGAACAGCCAAAAAACGCTCATGAGAATTTGTCATTAGCTTAGTGCTAACATACCACTAAAATTCCCAAGGAGTGCTAGCAGCATCATAGTCGAGATGTTCCACTGGCGTGGTACTCGATTGGGAACAGAACGTTTCCTTCCAGCTGAAATAATGTACAGGAAAGAGAAATTAGGGTCAGTGGCGCAACTGAGGTCGTTAGCTTCAGGACACGTTACTCCATGTGTAGCACGTAGCGTCAGTAGTGCATACGCAGGCCTGTAGAGCAGAGTCCACGCGCTCAGCTGAGTAAAGCAGCGTCCACGTCAGGGAGGTGGGTCAGGGTGAGCGCCGGGACAGCAAGAGGACAAAAACAACACAAGCTTATCAGAGTTTATCGGCAGGCAGGGTCACACTGAGGACTTACACAACTCACACACACTCAGTCCTCACATTAACCCTTACACTGCGGACTGAGGGGGTGTCTTACTGTGTTCCCTCTGAAGGCTGAAAAACGTGAGGTGCACTGCACGGCCGCTTTTCTTTGGGGGTCGCTGTATTTATTTAGAGCTGCTTCTGGCTGCAGGTCTCTCTGTTGCTAAGTAACAATAGCATCATAACTGTGAATAAGCTGTGCTAGTGAGCTTTGATATGTAAAGGAAGAAGGTTCTGTCACTTTTACAAAGTCATCGATTAACTAGCATAGTGCTGCTAACAAAAACAAGCTTAATGGAAAAAAGCTGTTTTGCTTGTCATGATAATCAATAAATAAATGATTTAATAACTACTACAAATTATTCAGTATCTACTTTAAATTATTCAATAACTACTATGAATTATTCAGTACCTACTTTGAATGATTCAGTATCTAGTATGAATTATTCAGCATCTACTACAAATTATTCAGTAACTGCTATGAATTATTCAGTATCTATGATTAATTATTCAATATCCACTATGAATTATACAGTATATGCTACAAATTATTCAGAAACTATCATGAATTATTCAATATCTACTATTAATTACTAAGTAACTACTATGAATTATTCAGTATCTACTATGAATTACTAAGTAACTACTATGAATTATTCAGTATCTACTATGAATCATTCAGTATCTACTATGAATTACTAAGTATCTACTATGAATCATTCAGTATCTACTATGAATTACTAAGTAACTACTATGAATTATTCAGTATCTACTATGAATCATTCAGTATCTACTATGAATTACTAAGTAACTACTATGAATCATTCAGTATCTACTATGAATTACTAAGTAACTACTATGAATTATTCAGTATCTACTACAAATTATTCAGTATCTACTATGAATCATTCAGTATCTACTATGAATTACTAAGTAACTACTATGAATCATTCAGTATCTACTACAAATTATTCAGTATCTACTATGAATCATTCAGTATCTACTATGAATTACTAAGTAACTACTATGAATTATTCAGTATCTACTATGAATCATTCAGTGTCTACTATGAATTACTAAGTAACTACTATGAATTATTCAGTATCTACTATGAATCATTCAGTGTCTACTATGAATTACTAAGTAACTACTATGAATTATTCAGTATCTACTATGAATCATTCAGTGTCTACTATGAATTACTAAGTAACTACTATGAATCATTCAGTATCTACTATGAATTACTAAGTAACTACTATGAATTATTCAGTATGTACTACAAATTATTCAGTCTTTACTACAAATTATTTATTATCTACTATGAATTATTCAGGGTCTACTACAAATCATTCAGTATATACTACAAATTATTCAGTATCTACTACGAATGTTTCAGTATCTACTACAAATATTTCAGCATGTACAGCAAATTATTCAGTAACTACTATGAATTATTCAGTATCTGCTATGAATTATTCAGTATCTGCTATGAATGATTCAGTATCTGCTATGAATTATTCAGTATCTGCTATGAATGATTCAGTATCTGCTATGAATGATTCAGTATCTGCTATGAATTATTCAGTATCTACTATGAACTGTGAATGATTAGGTAACTATTATAAATTATTAAGTCAGAAATGCTAATACTGCAAACAGTGAATGAAAGTGAACAGCCAGCTCCTGGCATTTTTAAATGACATCATGCTTATTAGTGTTTAATAGCTGTCAGTTATTGTTAGCCACGTTATCATATGTGGTTGATCTGTATCTTTAATGATAGCCGGTGAATTAGTGAAGCCAATAAAAGCTGGTAGTTTTTTCCCACTAAAAAAAACAACAGTCAACCAGCGCCAGCACTGCGTCTCATATCCAGACTCTGTTCTTCATTACCAGCTCAGCAGAGCCGAGTAAACATAATTAAGTCGTCGAGCCGGGAGATTAACCACTGTCTGCTGTGAAGGAGAATGCTCCATAACCCCGGGCAGTTTGGGAAAACTAATACGAGGGATAAATCATCTTTCTCATGCAAATCCCTTTTCCAAAATGAAGACGCGTCCTCCCCGGAGCGAACCCCGACACGCAGAGCAACGCTGAAGCCTTCACTCATTTCCCCAACTTATTTATCTGCAGCATCATCTCGGTAACATGATTTGTCTGCGTTTATGAGAGCTTTGTTTCGGCTTTGGAGAAAAATCAATCAAATCCATTAATAAACGAGCTAATCTGCATGGCTCATAAAGAAACTCCTTGTAGGACCTTTACGGTTAAAAGATCGTCACTAATTGTTTGAGGAGCTGTGATAAAAGATGTTTAAATGAACAGTTTGGTGAAAAATCGAATTTACACAGACCCCTCACCCCCAACCCCCCCACCCACTTAGCCCCACCCACTTACCCCAAACACCAATCAGCCAAGACATGTCCGAAGTTCACTTCTTTAGCTTTAGCACCGGAGCTACGAGGCTGACGTACTCTCTTAAAATAGATGGTTCTTCAAGGGTTCTTTAATAAAGACATATGATTCTGCATAGAAGAATGAACACTCATTTGCATGATTAGAAGGTTCTTTGGTGAAATGGTTCTTCAGGCCGAGGGAGAATGTGTTGTATATGGTTCTATTTAGAACTTTTTTGAAAATTGGTCTATTTTGCACGAAAAAGTGTTCGAGCTTGACATCGTAACAGATAGCAGAACCCGTTTTGGTGCTATATAGAACCATATACAACACATTCTCCATCAATCTGAAGAACCATTTCACCATGCAAAGAACCTTTTAAGCATGCAAAGAGTTATTTGAGTGTACCTGGTTCTATATAGAACAATACACTTTTTTTTGGGTTCTATATAGCACCAAAAAGAGTTCTTCTGTTGTCACAAGCTTGACATCGTCACAATAGAAGTACCCTTTTTGGTGCTATATAGAACCATAAACAACAAATTTGACATCAATACAAAGAACCATTTCACCATGCAAAGAACTATTTAAGCATGCGAAGGGTTCTTGAGTGTACATGGTTCTAGAAAGAAACATTTTCTTTACCACACTCTTAAAAAAGATGGTTCTTCAGTGGTTCTTTCATAAAGACAGTGGTTCTCTAAAGAAACATGAACACTCAAAGAACCATGTGCATGATTAAGGGGTTCTTTGCATTATAAAAGCGTTCTTCAGATTGCTGGAGAATGTGTTGAGGTTGGTTCAGTATTGAACCTTTTTTGAGAATGGTTCTATATAGCACCCAAAAGGGTTCTTCAATTGTTATAGTGTCAAGCTTGTATGAATAGAAGAACCCTTTTGGGTGCTATACAGAATCTTTTTCAAAAAGGTTCTATATAGAACTGTCTATAGCACATTCATGCACATTTTCAAAGGGTTCTTTAAATGTACATGGTTCTATATAGAACTCTTTTCTGTACTAAAGAACCCTTGAAGCACAATCTTTTTAAGTGTATACGTATAAAGTATTAATGCTAACAGTATGTACTTTTCATATTAAGTATACTTTTAAAAATATACTTAAATACACTTTTTCTGGGGTAAATACCCCAGTTAGCATCACGCAGCCTTTTCTGTCTAACTAACAATGTCAAATTCCTGAAAAGCTGTGATTGTGTTTTCTCTCAGAAGCACTGCAGATTAGCAGCCGACGCCAGACCAGCACTCAAAATCCCAAAACTCATTCTCCTCCGTTCCACTGTGACCCAGAAACCCAGAACCAGTCGCCAGTTTGAGGACCTTTCTAATTCTGTCAGAGTCATGAGAGGGACGTACGACAATTCTTTAATCAGCCTTCTTCTCCTCTGTGAACGCTTCTCTGACTTACTTTATGATGACGGGCTCTCTTATCCATTGGAACCTGCTATGGGAACCCAGAAGAGCTGCTAACAGAGTTGGTTCAGAAAATAAAGGGTTCACTGTCATGAAAAAAGCTACTCACGACTCCAGCTCTTAAAGACACAGACACTGAGTGTGTTTACATGCACTAAATAATCTGATCATAATCTGATTTGATCTGATCTGCAGTTATCTGATTATTAAGTGATCATGTAAACAGCACACTCTGATTTCTTAGATCGAATTAAGGCCTAGAAATCCGATAAAGTGGCTGGATTTGAACTCAGTAAAGGGGTTTTTCAGTGCATGTAAACTCTCACTCTGATTTCTTTCATTTCTCTCAGTCTGAGCATGTGTGAAAACAGAGCGCCGTTAGACGCAGCACTTTCGGAGCGAAGCTGAAATCAAATATATGCTCGACCAAATGAAGGATTTAAATATTCTTCATCTTCTAGATGATGTATGTTCATATTTTCCCCTAAAGTGACTTGATGTTTTATAGAAAGCTGCTCATGACGTTTGAGTTTTAAGTTATATTTACGTCACGTCTTATTCTTATAGAGTTTATTTGCTGGTTGTAAAGCAGAAATCTGATTACTGTCTGACTCATGTAGACTTGGAGTTTCCCCCATTATCTTATTACCCAAGAGCACAAAAACACACTGAACCAGATACTGACACAATCTGATTTTCTGAATTTTTAGATTATTAAGATTAAACACACTGAACCAGTTACTGACACAATCTGATTTTCTGCAGTTATCAGATTATTGTGTTAACACACTGAACGAGTTACTGCCACAGTCTGATTTTCTGCACTTATCAGATTATTGTGTTAACACACTGAACCAGTTACTGCCACAGTCTGATTTTCTGCACTTATCAGATTATTGTGTTAACACACTGAACCAGTTACTGCCACAGTCTGATTTTCTGCACTTATCAGATTATTGTGTTAACACACTGGACCAGTTACTGACACAGTCTGATCCTCTGCACTTATCAGATTATTGTGTTAACACACTGAACCAGTTACTGACACAGTCTGATCCTCTGCACTTATCAGATTAAGTGCATGTTCTTTCTCTAATTAGTTCTAAATGCCACAATACCATTCAGTCATTTATATGCAGCTTAAAAATCTGTTGATAGTCTGTTGATAATCATTTAAAAAACCTTTTTAAAGAACATATACAACACGTTTTCCACCATAATGAAGAACCATTTAATCAGTCAAAGAACTGATTATTCATTCATACTGTTTTCATTCATTCATACTGAGTGTTCATGGATCTTTAGACCAAAGCGGTTCCACCTTCATTCACTCACTGCACAGTAAAGAGTGCTAAGAAGTTTCAATATCCAGCTCAGTGGAGAAGTTGACAATGTCTAAAATTGCATTCTAGGAGGACACAGATTGGTCCAGTTGTTTTTTTACCATTTAAGCTTCACACTAAGACGTGCCTCTGACGTTAAAGCTCATCAGCGCTCTCGTTCCCCATTTTGACTCATGGAATTACAGTTTTAAAGCGTGTCATTGGGCGGAGCAGCAAAACTAGCAGTGATAAGAATGTTTTAGCGAAGAACAGGAACAGCGTCTTCCTAAAGACGAGTGCACTGCTTCGCTCTTCCAGACCTATAGCTTTAATGTCCCTGGACACGCGGGGAGCTAGAAAACATGGCGCAATTCTCAGGGTTGGTTCATTTTTTGGCTGCCTGGTTGAAAAGACGATGCAGACAGTGGCTTATGTTGGGCGTCTGCGTGGCAATGTGTGGTGGAGAGATAAGCTGGCATGGAGAGGTGGGGGGGGCAGTCTTGAGGAAAGAAAAACATCAGGAAGACATGAAGCCCCCTAAGGCCATCCTTCCTCCTCCACTGCCAAAAACTCACCCAGGCCCCCCGCCCCCCACCAACAGGGGTGTAATCTAAAGACGAAGCGTCCTCCCAATTTTGAAAAATAGCAATTTTCTTGTGCAACGAAACTTCCAATACAAGGCTAAGATATAAATATACAAAGAAAGCATTAATTGGGAAAATCTATCTGAATTGCTTTGCTGGCCAAGTACATTAACACTTACATGTACAAGGTGAAATTGCTGGTAACATAACTGGATTATCCTGAACACAAACAGTAAACAAATAAATACAATACATACACGGCCCTGTCAAACTCAGCTACTGCAGTGTGAGGTCCCCGGCTCGGGGTCTAGTCAAAATACACTGTTGCAGTGTGAAGTGTCCCAACTTGTGGCCCAGTCAAACTACACTCTCACGAAGCAATAATGGAGTCAAACTATGTTGTTCCGGTGCAAAGTCCCCAGCTCATGGCCCAGTCAAACTCCACTGGTAAGGTGTGAAGTGTCACAGCTTTCGGCCCAGTCAAACTCTGCTGTCACGGTGTGAAGTGCCCCAACTTCCAGCCCAGTCAAACTCTGCTGTCACGGTGTGAAGTGTTCCAACTTCCATCCCAGTCAAACTCCGCTGTCACAGTGTGAAATGTCTCAACTTTCGGCCCAGTCAAAATCTGCTGTCTTGGTGTGAAATGTCCCGGCTTGCGGCTGAATCAAACTCTGCTGTAACGGTGTGGAATGTCTTAACTTGCGGCCCAGTCAAACTTCACTGTCATGGTGTGAAGTATTCCAACTTCCAGCCCAGTCAAACTCCGCTGTTACGGTGTGAAATGTCCCGGCTTGTGGCCCAGTTCAACTTCGCTGTTGCAGTGTGAGATGCTCGACTTACAGTCTAGTCAAACTACCCTGTTGCAGTGTAAAGTGCCCAGCTCAGCTGAAGTCCCCGACTCACGGCCTAGTTAAACTACACTGTCACAGTATGAAGTCCCCGACTCACGGCCTAGTTAAACTACACTGTCACAGTATGAAGTCCCTGACTTGCGGCCGAGTTAAACTACACTGTCACAGTATGAAGTCCCCGACTCGCGGCCTAGTTAAACTACCCTTTCACAGTATGAAGTCCCCGACTCGCGGCCTAGTTAAACTACCCTTTCACAGTATGAAGTCCCCGACTCGCGGCCTAGTTAAACTACCCTTTCACAGTATGAAGTCCCCGACTCGCGGCCTAGTTAAACTATCCTTTCACAGTATGAAGTCCCCGACTCGCGGCCTAGTTAAACTACCCTTTCACAGTATGAAGTCCCCGACTCGCGGCCTAGTTAAACTACACTGTCACAGTATGAAGTCCCCGACTCGCGGCCTAGTTAAACTACACTGTCACAGTATGAAGTCCCCGACTCGCGGCCTAGTTAAACTACCCTTTCACAGTATGAAGTCCCCGACTCGCGGCCTAGTTAAACTACACTGTCACAGTATGAAGTCCCCGACTCACGGCCTAGTTAAACTACACTGTCACAGTATGAAGTCCCCGACTCGCGGCCTAGTTAAACTACACTGTCACAGTATGAAGTCCCCGACTCGCGGTCTAGTTAAACTACCCTTTCACAGTATGAAGTCCCCGACTCGCGGTCTAGTTAAACTACCCTTTCACAGTATGAAGTCCCCGACTCGCGGCCTAGTTAAACTACCCTTTCACAGTATGAAGTCCCTGGCTTGATACCCAGAGAAACTCTGCTGTCACAATATAAAGTCCCCGGCTCATGGCCTAGTCGAACTCCACTGTTGCAGTGTGAGATCCCTGACTCGCGGCCCAGTCAAACTACCCTGTTGGTGTGAAGTACCCAGCTCAGGGATCACAAACAATAAAAAACAAACAGGCAGAAAACTGATGTAAAGTGGCAGTCCAAAAACGTGCACAGCGTTATTACACTGGACAAACACAGGCGTATAATATGATTAAATGTGCTTAATATGACCAGAGATACGAACTAACGAGGTGAAAAAGGTCAATTATAATTTCAGCTTGACTTTAAGCCTTTAATCTGTAAAGATGACTGATAAAAACACTGCTTCACATGAAGACAGACGGATAGAAATAGCGCAACGCAGGCATGTACAACTCTTCTCCTCCTGCTGCTCAGAGACCAGTGAACATGGTCATGACGTGTAAGCCTCAAATAAGGGATGTTTTTTTTTTCATTTTACAGCTCCATTCGTCTCTCGCGTTCTCTCTCTGTGGAAGCAGCAGCAGCAGAACGTTCTGACAGATCAAATGAATAGCGTATGAAGGCGGGAAGGAGCGCCGCCGTACTTCGCCTGATGAAAACGTTAAAGCCGGCTGCCACAAATTGACTCATCACGCTGCACTTTGACGTTCTTACACCCTCCCCTGACACTCGGCGGAGTTGCGTGGTGGAAGATGTTCTAATCCAGCCTTTCAGACGCAGGATTAAGATCAAGGCCCAATTTTATCCCTTTTACAGAATTCAGGCTTATAGAACACGCTGTGAAAATGTAATTTTGTTTTGGTTTGCCCTCTTTTTTCCCCCAACACAGGCAGTTTTCCCTCTGTGGATGCTTTTTTTCTTTATTCTGGTGTTGGATTTAGTGGTGTTGGAATAGCAGTTACTCTGTACAGTAGTAGTCAAAAGTTTGGACACAGCGTTTCCTTATTTGTTTTACTATTTTACACATTTTAGAATAAAAGTGAAGACACCGAAGCTATGAAATAGCACAAAAGGAGTTATACAGTGACAAAAAAAGTGGTAAACAAATCCAAACTGTCTTCTTTTTTAGAAAGTAGCCCCTTCAGTAGCAGCTTCATGAGGAACCACCTGAAATAAGGCTGAAGGAGATACACATACGATCACACCGCACTGGTTAAGAAGCAAAGTACTCGTTGGTGGAAACTTTTAAATAAATACAGTACTAAGCAAAAGTCAGAGACCACCAATCAGTTTCTTTTTCCAGACAAAATTGCTGTTAAGTACATAAATACATAAGAAAGGACACATATACTTAATATATAGTTACACAGAAACCTAAATCAGATGTTTGAGTGTTCAGTGAGTCTCTCTTTCCCTTTATTCCAGCTTCTATTCTTTTCAGGAGACTCACTTTCAGTTCCTCAAAGAATCTGCAGACACACCACCAAAGTTCAGTCTTAGAAGTTGGTTGCATGTATCTAGCAAAGTAAAACTGATAATCTACTTGCATAAGGAAAACAAAGTCCAAAGAACTGATTAAAGCTACAGAGAAAATGTGCCTCCTAACAACCACCTGGAAGAGCTGGTCGACCCCAAAACTGCCCCCATCAGATAAACAGCACTTAAAGCTTTCATCTCTGAGAGAGAGGAGAAAATCAAGCTGATCAGATCTGAAAACATCCACAGGTGTTTCTGTCCATCCTTCCACTGTGAGAAGACGACTCAGCGCTGTGGGTCTGAAAGGATGTGTAGCTGATCAAGAAGAACCTCACTGAGAAAAGGAGACGGACACATCAAACAAAGAAGCTGAACGATGGACTGACCACCCCAGAGTCCAGACCTCAACACCACTGAATGTGTTTGATTACTTCAGAAAATCATCAACCAGCTTCTAAGACTGAACTTTGGAGGTGTGTCTGCAGATTCTTTGAGGAGCTGAAAGTGAGTCTCCTGAAAAGAAAGGAAGCTGGAATAAAGGTGAAGAGTGACTCACTGACTCACACAGCTGAGAGTAGATTTAGCTGTTGAGATAGAGGGGGAGGGTGAAGTGTTGGAGCTACATGACCCTCCAAACGGAGGTTTTTCAGAGACTCCAAACAGAGAGATATGAGAAAAAAAGAAACACCAGCAAGATGGAGAACAAGAGACCAAAGAAACACACAAATGTGAGAATTTTCACTGTTAAAAAATAACAATAACCACTGTTTTATCTTAGTTTAATGTTGTTTCAGTGTATTTTGGTCGTTTTCTTCATAAGCATAAAAAACCACTGATGTCTCTGTAGCTAGTGAGCTAAATTTCCCGTTCCACCTTAAATAGTCCAGCAGTTCTGACGCCTGAAGCGCCAGAATTTAACTGCTGCTCCATTTAAGGTGGAACGGGAAAATTTGAACAAGAATCTGGTGAATATCTGACTTCAGCCTCATATCACTGAAGAATTAGGGGAGGGCGATAATAAATAATTGCCCCCTCTTTGAAGATCATATGATGCCCTAAATGTAACTAAAGCCCAGCAGTGAGGAGCTGAACTTTACCCTCCTCTGCTGTCACTGCAGACTGGCAGGGTCGCCTACAGAGCAGCGCTGGTAGCTGTTAATGAAGTGATGCTCTTTTTATTTGAGGGTCCCATTTCAGAGGGAAGATTTCAACCACTACCCTGTAACTCAGCTCCAAGGGGCAACACTCGAAAACAAGGGTTAAAAATAAGATGAGACTGGATCTTTGAGTCAGTGTCCACATGGGGGGCATGCATTTTTATTTTCTGCCATTTTGCTCCAGAAGGACTCTGAGCTTCCCGCCCTTTGTGTCCCGACCGATGTGGTGAAATAATAGCTGCCTCCAGTGAAGCGCTGAGCCGAAGGAAGTGTTCTTAAGTGGGTGAGAGGAGCGAGCTGCAGCCAAAGCTTTGGAAAAACAACAGAGTGGACTGTGGGCTCAGCTGAGCGCCGTCAGCCAATCAGCCAGCAGCAGGAGCAGCGTGTGGTCGAGCCGTCCAATCATGGCACATCTCCCGAGGGGGTGTGAGACAGACACTGGCAGTGTTTTGAAGATGACCCATTCATAAAATAAGAACAAAGCACTGTTTACGTGCAGACCTGCATGTGCGAGTGTGTAAGTCATGTGAGTGAATGATTAACTGAATAAAAGTAAGACTACACTCAGCAGTTCACGGCTGGAGTTGAACTGTTTAAAGCAGGTGACCTGGAGGCCACCAGCCTTGTGGTCTTTTCCGGGGCTAGTTGATAAAATGCTGGGGAAAAAAGCGTAAAGAAAAAAAAGTATCTGAACTGCATGAAGTTTTTCATCTAACATTTACCTCCACTAATAAACCTAATACATATATATATATATATATATATATATATATATATATATATATATATATATATATATACATAATTTTAGATGTATATATGTTATACATATAAATACACCCTTTTACGTATGTATAGTGTTCCATATTAGGATGTACATAGTGTTTAAAGTCACAGTCATTTTTTTTTAAATATTAAAAATGTTTCTGCGATACAAAACTGAGTGTCATATTAAACATCCAGTAAAGCTTGAATGAAAATTAAAGATATAAATATAATAAAAAGATTACAAATATGATAAAAACCGCTGATCAAATCTGAGAACTGTGTGGGCGTGGCTAATGAGCAGCTTGACTGACAGCTCTCTGTCCAACACTACTAACTCCGCCCCTCAAACAGAACTAACATCATTATCCAGCTTTTATTTGACTAGCTATTGGTTATGCTGGGTTAGCTTTAGCTTTAGCTTGGTAAGCTTCTCTGACTCTGTTCTGTGTGGGCGGGGCCAGAGACGCAGCATTGTGATTGGTCAGGGGAATGCTTACGGAAGTGCTACCCAAGATTAGGACCGCCCAGTTTACATGGAGACCAGAGAAATATGGTGAAACATAGCGGTCATTTATGGTCATTGGAACATTATTTAAAGGGTGGACTTAGTACATATTTACTGTTCGCCTGCAAGAGCAAGAGGGTTCTTCTATTGTTACAAGCTTGACATCATCACAACAATAGAAGAACCCTTTTTGGTGCTATATTTTACATTTTCCATCAATCTGAAGAACCATTCCACCCTGCAAAGAGCATGCAGATGGTTCTTTGAGTGTTCAGGGTTCTATATAAAACCATTGTCTTCGCTAAAGAACCCTTGAAGAATCATTTTTGTTGCTATGTAGAACCATATACGACACATTCTCCACCTATCTGAAGAACCATTTCACCACGCAAAGAGCATGCAAATGGTTCTTTGAGTGTTCATGGTTCTACATAGAACCACTGTTTTTACCAAAGAACCCTTGAAGAAGCATAAGGACTGTAGCTAAAAACAGTCGTAGCAACTATTTGAGGTCTGTACTTTTGTCCATTTGGCCTGCAGTTTTCTGAGCGGTTCTCTGGTGGGTGAGTTCCGTCACGTTTGTCCGACGTACACAAACACATACGGGTTAATCTTTACCTTTAGTAGTGGAATGTGCCAGTTACAGCGCACGATACACAGTTATCAGCTATTACAAAATGGCTAGAACGGAAAAACAAAGATAAACAGCAAACACGACCCCATTTCCACTGCCTCGTCCTGACCCGGTGAACCCGTACAAAGGCAAACAGAGAATTCACACCGTCGTAAAGCTGCAGTCGCCGTTTCAGAACAAAACACCGCCACATTGAGCTACAACATTACTGAATCTGTCTACGCGAAAAAAATGCTTCGGCCCAGAACGCAACAAACAGCCACGTCCTGCATTATTTGCCCTGATTTGAGTATTTTTATGTTCCGAAAACAGTTTTCCAAATTAAACAGGCTGTTTTTGTTACTGTGCCTTTAAGCCTGGTATATGTAAATGAGCTCTGTTCTGGTTGGCTTTGCCAAATGTAGCAATTTTTATCCAGGTTTGAAACATTTCTCTTTTCAGTTGCCATTGATTGAGCTCGATAATTTTTATTTGTTATTTTGTATACATGAACGCTTTAACTTGCACTCTATTCTTACTGCACTTCACCCTTAATTAAATCATCTATTCCCTTTTATGTTTTTATTCTACTTTATGTACTTTGTACTTTCTTTTAATTAGGTATTTTTAAAGATTTTTTTCTTGTAATGTTTTTCATTCTTAAGTATTTTTCTTAACTTTTCTTTTGAAGTTCTTTTTGCTGGTATTGATGTAAAGAATATTGAATTGCCTTTTTGCATGAAATGTATTGTATGAATAACTCCTTATAACATCAGTGTGAGTGGGCGGGGCAAAGTGCTACAGGCTGAATAGGTGGACAGAGGCATTTTTTGGTATTGTGCTACTGTGTTTCCTATCCCTGCATTAAAGATGTATGAGGCTTCCTTCACTGCTATTTTTCAGAGCGAGTGTGTGAGCTCTGTCACACACTCACTCAGTAAGTGAGTGAGTGAGTTGAGTGAGTGTGTAAGTGAGTGAGTTGAGTGAGTGAGTGGGTTGAGTGAGTGAGTGAGTGAGTGTGTAAGTGAGTGAGTGAGTGAGTTGAGTGAGTGAGTTGAGTGAGTGAGTGAGTGTGTAAGTGAGTGTGTAAGTGAGTGAGTGAGTGAGTTGAGTGAGTGAGTGAGTGTGTAAGTGAGTGAGTGAGTTGAGTGAGTTGAGTGAGTGAGTTGAGTGAGTGAGTGAGTGTGTAAGTGAGTGAGTGAGTTGAGTGAGTTGAGTGAGTGAGTTGAGTGAGTGAGTGAGTGTGTAAGTGAGTGTGTAAGTGAGTGAGTCAGTGAGTTGAGTGAGTGAGTGAGTGTGTAAGTGAGTGAGTGAGTTGAGTGAGTGAGTGAGTGAGTGAGTGTGTGAGTGAGTGAGTCAGTGAGTTGAGTGAGTGAGTGAGTGTGTAAGTGAGTGAGTGAGTTGAGTGAGTGAGTGAGTGAGTGTGTAAGTGAGTGAGTGAGTTGAGTGAGTGAGTGAGTGAGTGAGTGTGTGAGTGAGTGAGTGAGTCAGTGAGTTGAGTGAGTGAGTTGAGTGAGTGAGTTGAGTGAGTGAGTGAGTTGAGTGAGTGAGTTGAGTGAGTGAGTTGAGTGAGTCAGTGAGTTGAGTGAGTCAGTGAGTCAGTGAGTTGAGTCTGGACTGTGTGGTATCTGGTCTGGTTTCGCTGATATGTTTGTAATGTTGGACACACCCCACATCCACCCCCACCCCCA
Source organism: Colossoma macropomum (assembly GCF_904425465.1). NCBI lineage: Eukaryota > Metazoa > Chordata > Actinopteri > Characiformes > Serrasalmidae > Colossoma > Colossoma macropomum. The sequence continues at coordinate 42,457,163 of NW_023494805.1, forward strand.
GGCCCCAGCGTTCCCCCCACGCCTCTATTTTGAGCCAGGCTATTTGAATGGGGAGTTATCAGCTCGCCATGTAGACGTATAGACTTTGACCTTTCACATTACAGTCAGGACTGAATAATACAGAGTACAGAAGTTCTAACAGGGTCACACGTGGAGGAAAACTGGCTTCCCTGAAGATAAACTCTGTGTAGATTGGAGCTCCTGAGAAAGAGAACCATAAACCAATAAACAGTAAAAGGAAAAACATTAACATATCACTGCTGTCGGAACAAAACCTCATACCTCCAAAACAGTAACTATACAGGAGAGGGAAGAAACATACGCTACTTTTAATGTACGTCAGCGGAACCAGACGTCTTTCCAAGTAATTTTGGAAATTGCCTGCCTAAAATTTAATGCAAACAGAAACGCTTCACCCATCACTATTATCACTACTATTATTATCATAGTTATTATATTTATGTTACTTATATTACTCAGTTCTTCTCCTTGATTGACTCATGGTCAGTTTCCCACGCTGACTAGTTCTCCTCTGTCACATAGCAAAGCCTATAGTAAGAGTGCAACACTATTTGGTGCTATATAGAACCATTTTTACATTTTTAAAAGGTCTTTAAAGAACCAAATTGCCTTCTTTCTTATGTCATTGGAACGTTTCTTCTGTTGAATCTTGGTTCCTCTCAGTGGTTCTTCTTCATGCTCCAGGAAAGTTTTTTCTTTTGAGTCTTGGTTTCATTCAGAGGTTCTATGTCAGTGGTTCTCTTTCCTCGTGCTTTAGAGAGTTTGTTCTGTTGAATCTTGGTTCCTCTCAGTGGTTCTTCCTCATGTTCTTAAGAAGTTTCTCCTTTTGAGTCTTGGTTCCTCTCAGTGGTTCTTCCTCATGTTCTTAAGAAGTTTCTCCTTTTGAGTTTTGGTTCCTTAGTGGTTCTTCCTCATGCTCTAGAAAAGTTTCTTCTTTTGAGTCTTGGTTTCATTCAGAGGTTCTATGTCAGTGGTTCTCCTTCCTTGTGCTCTTGGACAGTTTCTCCTTCCGAATCTCGGTTCCTCTCAGTGGTTCTTTTTTCACGCTGTTGGGGAGTTTAATCTTTTATGTCTTGGTTCCTTTCAAGGGTTCTATCCCAGTGGTTCTTCTTCCTCATGCTCTTGGAGAGTTTCATCTTTTGAATCTCAGTTCCTCTCAGGGATTCCATCTCAGCGGTGGTTCTTCTTTATCTCATTGGTTCTTCCTCATTCTTTTAAAAAGTTTCTCCTTTTGAGTCTTGGTTGTTCTCATTGGTTCTTCCTCAAACTCTTAGAAAGTTTCTCATTTTGAGTCTTGGTTCTTCTCAGTGGTTCTTCCTCAAACTCTTAGGGAGGTTCTCCTTTTGGTTTCTCTGTGTTGTGCTTTCTCTTGTTTCTTCTGGAAATCTGCTTTGGGATAAAATCTGATAATAAAAAACAAATAAAACTGAATTCAATTTTCAGAACTGAAAAGTCTGCAGTTCAAACCTTCACAGTGCTGAGACTGCAGTGCCCTGTGTGAGCAGCAGAGGGCAGTAGAACTACAGCTTAGAGACAGTCTGTCCAGACTGAACAATTCTCAGTAAATACCAACACATTCAAACATGTTTCCAACTAATTGAGTATTCATTAGTTCACTAATGCGTAAATGAAAGAATAAACATATTAAATGGTTTATTTATTATATATGTATCCTGTATTGATCTGTCTCTGCTGTCTCTTGATCTCAGTGTTGGTCTCTCCACTTCCCGTAATAGCCGGTACCTGAAGGGCACTTCGGAATAATCTTCAGGTTATCCTGAAGTACTGAATCCCTCTGAGTTCTCTCTGAGGTCAGAGCCCCGTCCAGTCCCTCTTCTCATTGGTCAGTGTCATAGCAGCCAGCAGAGAAAGCGGTGATGATACCACAGCCATAATAAAGAGTAAAGGTCATCTGTCTGCTCATACAGAACGATCTGCTGTGGTCACCTTAGTGCCCCACGCTGACCTTTCATCCTTTCTCCTTCCTTCTTCCCTCTGTCCCTCTCTCCTGCACTTTAACATAGACGGATCCTCAAGGGTTCTTTAGTAAACACAATGGTTCTATATATCACCATTAACACTGCAAAAAAACATTTGTATGCTTAAATGGTTCCCTGCATGGTGAAATGTTCTTCAGATTGATGGAGAATGTGTCGTATATGGTTCTATAGGCTTGTAACCCTTTTTGGTGCTAAATCAAATTATATACAACACATTCTTTATCAATCTGAAGAACTATTTGCGAAGAACCATTGAAGAACCATGTTGTTTGAGAGTGTAACAATAGAAGAACACTTTTTGGGGCTATATAGAATAAGTTGTGCATAGAACCATATACAACACATTCTCCATCAAACTGAAGAACCACTTCACCCTGTAAAGAACGCTTTAAGCATGCAAATGGTTCTGAGTGTTCATGGTTTTATATAGAGCCATTCTCTTTACAATAGAACCCTTTAAGAACCATATTTTTGAAAGTGTAACAATAGCAGAATCTATTTTGGTACTATGTAGAATTATTTTCAAAAAGGTTCTATTTGGAACCATATGCAACACATTTTCCATTAGTCTAAAGAACCATTTCACCACATAAAGAACCATTTAAGCATGCAAATGGTTCTGAGTGTTCATGGTTCTATATAGGAACAATGTCTTTATAAAGAACCCTTGGAGGACCACATTTTTTAGAGTGTAACAATAAAAGAACACTTTTTGGTGCTATACAGAACTATTTTCTAAAACAGTCTCTATAGAATGATTGCTTTTACAAAAGAACCTATAGAGAACCGTACTTCCATACATACTTCTAAGTATAACAATAGCTGAACCGCTTTTGGTGCTACATGGAGCCATTTTCAAAGAGGTTCTGTAAAGAACATTCTCCATCAATCTGAAGAACCATTTCACCATGCAAAGAACCCTTTGAGTGTTCATAGTTCTATTCTGAACCATTGTCCTTTCTAAAGAATCCTTGAAGAACCTTTTTTAAGAGTGTATACCAGTTCTGACAGCACTGTCTCTGGTTTACAGTCGGAGGATTTTGCCCTCCCTGCACGCAGGCAGCTCCCTCGGTCCCGATCCGGCCTCAGATCCGGCGCGTTTCCCCTCCGTCTTTTCCTTTTTTCACAGCACTTACGCATCACCAAACAACAGAAATGCTAATTGATTACATCGGCAGATAATTGCAGCAATTATTTCCAGGTAATTGTAGCTCATCGTGCCGTCACGATCCTTAAAGACAAAAGGAAGAGAGTGCAGAGGCCGCTCAGCGCGCATACATATCAATTATCCCGGAGCACCGGAACACAAAGCCGGATCTCATCCGCTCGAGTGGGTCCGGCTCGGCCCGGGCGTCCGGATTCGGACGAGTGATCTCCCTCGCGCTGAGCTGTTTCGGTGGAGGTCAATTTGAGGAAGCACTCATGAGCAGCACCTGGAATTAGGGCTGCGTTACTGTTTTTCTATGGCACTCAATATCGGCAATTATCACTAATTAATATTTACAGCATTAAAAATTCTTCATTAATGCAGAAAAGACGAGTGAACAGCAGAACAGGAGCAGAACCAACACAACAGACTGACTTTAAACACAAAAAGGAGCCGTTCCTCACACTAAAGCTTTCATTCACAGGCCCTTAAGTTCTAGATATTAACCAGGTCAGTGTGAGGTACGAACTCTAAAGTACCAGGCATTTATTTTGGGTGACATGATGGTAGGTTCCAGGACAGTCTAACTGAATGACACTGAAATGTCTAACAGGTTCTAGACATTAACTGGGTAAGTGTGCGGTACATAAAGTGTATAAAATACAACAAAATGCCAACCAGCAGGTTCTGGATATTAACTGAGTAAATGTGGGGTGCAGTCCCCAAAGTTCTAGATAGTTATTTTGGGTAACATGATGTTATGTTCTGAGACGGTTTAACTAAATTACTTTGAAATGGCCAAAATGTTCTAGATTAAAGCAGGTTGGTGTGATGTACAAACTCTAAAGTACTAGGTAATTATTTTGGGTGATGTGATGGTTCCAGGACAGCCTAAATGAATGACACTAAAATGGCTAACAGGTTCTAGACATTAACTGGGTAAGTGTGCAGTACATACAGTGTATAAAATACAACATGCCAACCAGCAGGTTCTGGATATTAACTGAGTAAGTGTGGGATGCAGTCCCCAAAGTACTAGATAGTTATTTTGGGTAACATAAAGTTACATTCTGAGACAGTTTAACTAAATTACTCTGAAATGTCCAACAGGTTCTAGATATTGATTATGAATGGATTACAATCTGCAAAAATACTAGGTAACTCTGAAATGGCCAACATGTTCTAGATTAAACCAGATCTGTGTGAGGTACAAACTCTAAAGTACTAGGTAATTATTTTGGGTGATGTGATGGTTCCAGGACAGTCTAAATGTATGAGACTAAAATGACTAACAGGTTCTAGACATTAACTGGGTAAGTGTGCAGTACATACAGTGTATAAAATACATATAAATGCAGGTTCTGGAGATTAACTGGGTAAATGTGGGGTACAGTCCCCAAGGTGCTAGATAGTTTAGGTAACATGATGTTATGTTCTTGGACAGTTTTAACTAAATTACTCTGAAATGTCCACCATGTTCTAGATTTAACCAGGTCAGTCTGACATACAAACTCTAAAGTACTAAGTAATTACTTTAGATGACATGATGGCAGGTTCCAGGACATTAACTTGGTAAGTGTGTAGTACAAATTCCACACTTACCCAGTTAATATCTAGAACCTGTTGGGCATTTCAGTGTAGTTTAGTTCAACTGTCTCAGAACATACTATCAAGTTACCCAAAAGTATTATCTTGTACTTTGCAGACTGTACTCTGTGCTTAATTAATATCTAGAACCTGTTGTTCTAGATATTACGTTTCAGTGTAACTGATTTCAACTGATAGTTATTTTGGATAACATGATATTACATTCTGAGACAGTTTAACTACATTACTCTGAAATGTCCAACAGGTTCTAGATATTAAGTATGGAGTACAATCTGCAAAGTACTAGGTAATTATTTTGGATAGAATTATGGTACATTCTGAGAGTTGAAATAAATTACACTGAAAAGTCCAAAAGGTTCTAGATATTAACTCAGTAAGTGTGGAACTTGTACCACACACTCTACTAGTTAATGTCTAGAACCTGTTAGCCACTTCAGTGTCATTTAGTTAGACTGCCCTGGAACAATCCATCATGTCACTGAAAATAATTACCTAGTACCTTAGAGCTTGTATCTCACACTGACCTGGTTAATATCTAGAACATTTTGGACATTTCAGAGTAATTCAAATAAACTCTCTAAAACATAACATCATGTCATCCAAAATAGTTACCTAGTACTTTAGAGTTTACCACACACTTACCTGGGTATAATCTAGAACTTGAGAGACTGTAAAAGTGTAACTGTAATATTTGTGAGCAAAGTGGTCTATTTTTTACTCAGTTCCACTTCAGCAGATCATGTTTGGTTCCTAATTCTCGTTTTGGGTTTAATTTCAGTCGGTTTTGCTGGTTCAGCTCATGTTCTAGAGCTTTGGCATTTTATTTAAGACCAAAAGGATCCGAAAAGAGAAGACAAGAACCATAAAACTTCAGCTCCTCTGCTGACAGAAGCTGGATGGACTAAGATGTTCCACTGCAGTTCTTTCGGGAGTTTTAGTCCTCAGAGTTTTTAGCTCAATGTTGGTTCTTGCCAGCTACTTTTACTTTTCATAGACGTAAGGACACTTACAGTGGCGTGTGGGCTTAAATTACTCTCTCGGTTCCACTGAGAACAGCTCAACATCGCAATTTCACTGAGTCTTCCAGAGAGCCGGTGCTCCTGTTAAATATAGCTGAGATCTGTTCCGCTTTGTATGCGCGATGGCTGTAAACGATGCTAACGCTGATGCTGATGTCCTGCCTTGCCGTGCTCAGACACGTCCCGCTGTGCCGTAACTGGAGCTTATTTTGAATATGCGTGGCCTGAAAATCAGGCCGGAAAACAGCAACCTAATAATCAGGACTTTCTCCTGACAGCGGAGAGGAGATCGTCCAATCAGAGATCTTATCAAAACCCCAGGGATGTAATTTACCTGCATGCAGTCGCCGGCAATCTGAGCAGAGTCTGTATCTACAGTCCTTTATTAACAGAAGAAAAGTCTGATTCACATCCACGATCAGTCTAAAGGTTCAATGAGATAAAACATGTAAAATGAGCTTCATATAGTGGTAGAACGTCTGTCAGATCATCAGCTGTACAAATAAAGAAATATCTGATCAGTCCAGAATGATGAAGAGAACTGTGGAGGGTTCTAAACAACCAAGAAAGCAGAACATTCATATTGAAATTCTAATAAAATTAACAGCCAGAATGAAGTTCTGACCACTTTATTAGAAACACCCACCTTGTGCTTCCACAAACTGGCCACTTTATATGAAACACCCTCCTTGTGTTTCCACAAACTGGCCACTTTATATGAAACACCCTCCTTGTGCTTCCACTCACTGGCCACTTTATAAGAAACACCCTCCTTATGCTTCCACTCACTGGCCACTTTATTAGAAACACCCTCCTTACGCTTCCACAAACTGGCCACTTTATTAGAAACACCCTCCTTGTGTTTCCACAAACTGGCCACTTTATAAGAAACACCCTCCTTATGCTTCCACTTACTGGCCACTTTATTAGAAACACCCACCTTGTGTTTCCACAAACTGGCCATTTTATTAGAAACACCCTCCTTATGCTTCCACTCACTGGCCACTTTATTAGAAACACCCACCTTGTGTTTCCACAAACTGGCCACTTTATTAGAAACACCCTCCTTGTGTTTCCACAAACTGGCCACTTTATAAGAAACACCCTCCTTATGCTTCCAATCACTGGCCGCTTTATTAGAAACACCCTCCTTATGCTTCCACTCACTGGCCACTTTATTAGAAACACCCACCTTGTGTTTCCACTAACTGGCCATTTTATTAGAAACACCCTCCTTATGCTTCCACTCACTGGCCACTTTATAAGAAACACCCACCTTGTGTTTCCACAAACTGGCCACTTTATTAGAAACACTCTCCTTGTGTTTCCACAAACTGGCCGCTTTATATACTCACTGGCCACTTTATTAGAAACACCCACCTTGTGTTTCCACAAACTGGCCACTTTATTAGAAACACCCTCCTCATGTTTCCACAAACTGGCTACTTTATAAGAAACACCCTCCTTACGCTTCCACGAACTGGCCACTTTATTAGAAACATCCTTGTGCTTCCACTCACTGGTCACTTTATTAGAAACACCGTCCTTATGCTTCCACTCACTGGCCACTTTATTAGAAACACCCACCTTGTGTTTCCACAAACTGGCCACTTTATTAGAAACACCCTCCTTGAGCCTCCACTCACTGGCCCCTTTTTAACCATGTAGATATTTTTTGTCATTAACAACCTGAGTGACAGTTTTCTTTAGAGCTAATTTACATTCAGCTCCAGCTGGAGCTGCTTATGTCACTGGTAAAGTTCAGTGATCCAGCTCAGTTACGAGTTTGCTTTGTGTGATCATTTGCAGTTCCTCTGTTCCTCCACACTCTTCCCTTTCCATCTCTTTGATGAAGTATCGTCTGCCCACGGAACTTTCCAGAGCTCAGCTTTGTTCTTCTCTGCGAGTTCTGCTCTGACCTTTCAGCTCTCGGTGCTGATGAGGTGTTTTGTAGTGAAGCTGCCGTATTTCTCCTTTTGAACTGCTCTCTAAACGGCGAGTCGTGATGCCTCACCTGTGCGCTGTGCGGATTGTCTGTTATCTTCATCTTCTTCTCCGCAGCTCTAACGATTTTTCCACCATCAGTTTCCTTAAACCACCTGCTCGTCAAAGTTAGCTCCTGCAGTAGTTTCTCCCTTTTCCAAAAGGTGTTCTACGCTGCTGATGTGGAGATGCTCAGGTGCCCTGAACAATGACTCTAAATGCTGTTGGCCTTGATCTCATCTTCAAAAATGGCTTGGTTTTCCATCAAAGTCAGTTTTCATCTGGCTTTAAAGCTCTTACTTCAAAATCAGACTCAAAAGCTCAATGCTAATGGCTACAACCAGCCTTACGCACTCACTGCTCTCTTACAGGCACCATTAAAGCAGCGAGAAATCAACTTTACGCAATTCTCCCCACTTATCCCAATTACATTAGATCAGCCAAGACGTGTTCGGTGTCTGAAGTTTGCTTTTGTAGTTTTACACTGGAGCTACGAGGCTAAAGTAGCTAACTTTGATCCATAAACACTCATCTAACTTACAGCCTGAGTATCATCCACAGTTTTATCCATGTTTATAGAAAAGAGTCTATCATGCAGAGTCAGAAACCACATAAACAAGTCTGGTAGAGATACTGACCAACTCCACACTCTGAGGCAACAATACTGACTCTAAAGGCGTCATTAACAAACATCAAATAAACAAACGTCGCTCAGCGCCGCCCTCTAAAGGTGTCATCAACAACCATCAAATAAACAAACGTCGCTCAGCGCCGCCCTCTAAAGGCGTCATCAACAACCATCAAATAAACAAACGTCGCTCAGCGCCGCCCTCTAAAGGCGTCATCAACAACCATCAAATAAACAAACGTCGCTCAGCGCCGCCCTCTAAAGGTGTCATCAACAACCATCAAATAAACAAACGTCGCTCAGCGCCGCCCTCTAAAGGCGCCATCAACAACCATCAAATAAACAAACGTCGCTCAGCGCCGCCCTCTAAAGGCGTCATTAACACCCATCAAATAAACAAACGTCGCTCAGCGCCGCCCTCTAAAGGTGTCATTAACACCCATCAAATAAACAAACGTCGCTCAGCGCCGCCCTCTAAAGGCGTCATCAACAAACATCAAATAAACAACCGTCTCTCAGCGCCGCCCTCTAAAGGCATCTTTAACAGACATCAAATAAACAAATGTCGCTCAGCGCCGCCCTCTAAAGGCGTCATTACGAACATCAAATAAACAAACGTCGCTCAGCGCCGCCCTCTAAAGGCGTCATTACGAACATCAAATACACAAACGTCGCTCAGCGTCGCCCTCTAAAGGCGTCATTACCGACCATCAAATAAACAAACGTCGCTCAGCGCCGCCCTCTAAAGGCGTCATTAACACCCATCAAATAAACAAACGTCACTCAGCGTCGCCCTCTAAAGGCGTCATCAACAAACATCAAATAAACAACCGTCTCTCAGTGCTGCCCTCTAAAGGCATCTTTAACAGACATCAAATAAACAAATGTCGCTCAGCGTCGCCCTCTAAAGGCATCATTAACAGACATCAAATAAACAAACGTCGCTCAGCACCGCCCTCTAAAGGCGTCATTAACAGACATCAAATAAACAAACGTCACTCAGCGCCGCCCTCTAAAGGCGTCATTAATGAACATCAAATAAACAAACGTCGCTCAGCGTCGCCCTCTAAAGGCGTCATTACCGACCTTCAAATAAACAAACGTCGCTCAGCGCCGCCCTCTAAATGTGTCATTAACACCCATCAAATAAACAAACGTCGCTCAGCGCCGCCCTCTAAAGGCGTCATCAACAAACATCAAATAAACAACCGTCTCTCAGCGCCGCCCTCTAAAGGCATCTTTAACAGACATCAAATAAACAAATGTCGCTCAGCGCCGCCCTCTAAAGGCGTCATTAACAACCGTCAAATAAACAAACGTCGCTCAGCGTCGCCCTCTAAAGGCGTCATTAACGAACATCAAATAAACAAACGTCGCTCAGCGTCGCCCTCTAAAGGCGTCATTACCGACCATCAAATAAACAAACGTCGCTCAGCGCCGCCCTCTAAAGGCGTCATTAACACCCATCAAATAAACAAACGTCACTCAGCGTCGCCCTCTAAAGGCGTCATTAACACCCATCAAATAAACAAACGTCACTCAGCGTCGCCCTCTAAAGGCGTCATCAACAAACATCAAATAAACAACCGTCTCTCAGTGCTGCCCTCTAAAGGCATCTTTAACAGACATCAAATAAACAAATGTCGCTCAGCGCCGCCCTCTAAAGGCGTCATTAACAACCGTCAAATAAACAAACGTCGCTCAGCGCCGCCCTCTAAAGGCGTCATCAACAACCATCAACTAAACAAAGGTTGCTCAGCGCCGCCCTCTAAAGGCGTCATTAACACCCATCAAATAAACACACGTCGCTCAGCGTCGCCCTCTAAAGGCGTCAGCACCAGTCAGAGGATGGAACTTTGTTGTTTTTTTTAAGACTCTTGATGCATCAATGAATTATTTTAATGCTTTCTTTTATTTACATGCAGCAGCTTCAGACAGTGTTTATGTAATATCTGTGCTGAAGGCTTCAGGCATTCTTAAATATGAACAATGACAATAAAGAGCAGAAATAACAGACTGCAGAGGAAGAAGAAGACGCTGAAAACAGACGGAGAAGACGCACAGAGCTTGTACGGGTTTGCGTTGTCCTGATAATGTCGAATGTGATCTATGTGTGAGCGTAACTCCCACTGCAGGAGAGTCTACAGGCTAACATGCAGCGCCGGCCTGGTCATTCTGTATTAATGCTAAGGCTGTCAGCCGCTCTTTGATGGGCCATTAATATCTGCAGAGCACACTGTTCACATCAGCCTGCTACATTTATGATGAAGCCTCAATCAGATTACCTTTTTATTATATTTTTTTATTAGGAGGAGGCTGTGGGAAATATATGGACACAGTCAGGTGGCTCAATGTTTTCTCTTATTCTGCTGTAGAGAAAGAAACAGAGAAAAGAACGGAGAGAAACACGGTCACATCTCCTCCTAGAAACACAAATCTTTCTAGGAGTAAATAAAAATAAAATTTCAGCAAAAGTGTGTGAGATGTAATCAGAGTGACTCAGGGTGGTTTGGTGTGAAACGGTTCAGATGTCTGTACAGTGGTGGTGATAGGAACCAGGGGTCGCCATGACTACAACACAAATATAGACATTTTATTTACTATCCAGAACCACCAGTGAACCTACACGAGTCTTCTGAGTTTATATGGAATGTTGATGATGGAAAATAGTGGAACATCTGAAATAATAAGTTTTCTTTGGGGACTATTTTGCCTCACAGCGCCCTGCATGTATCCCTCCACCATGAATGGAGTTAAATGTATGGAGAAGATATACATTTAAGACCAAATCCTTCTCAACTATTCAAAAAGATGGTTCTTCAAGGGTTTTTAGTAAAGGTAATTGTTCTATTATATATAGCTCTGCATGGTGCAATGGTTCTTCAGATTGACTGAGAATGTGTTATATATGGATCTATATAGCACCAAAATTGGTTATTCTGTTTTATACAAGCTTGTCAATGGCAGAACCTTTTTGATGCTATGAAGTACCATATACGGCACATTCACCATTGATCTGAAGAACCATTTTACCAAGCATGAAATGGTTCTATTTTGAACTTATGGTTGAAGACATCACTCATAACCATTTCATGTAGGAACTTTCTGTGAGGGAGCTTTTAGAGGTTGACGTCTGGTTCCTATCACCACCACTGTGAACAGTTCTGACTCAGTAAGTTTATCTAGAACAGAACATTTCACACCAAACCACCCTGAACAACTCTGTTTACATCTTAAACACTTAATTATGTGGTCATTTAAAAAAAAAAAAAGGTGGAGTTCCCCAGTCGTTGGGTGTACTACACTTTTCCACCACTAGGGGGTTTCCTGTGATCACTTGTTCAGCAGAAGTTCTAAATAGGTCTACACAAACCTTCACACACAAAAAATTTGCATATGTAAAGTTTACACATGAAATCGGGAACATGCACGATTGTCAAACTTGACCCCGGCAGGGTTTAGTGATGGGTCAGGCTCTAGAACCAAACACCAAAGCCAAGAAATGTTTAGGAACCTTTGTTTTTAAGAGTGTAGGTTGACTATTTTTGTAAAAAAAAAAAAACAGTTTGAAGTAACTCCAGTCTCCAAAACTCACTTGAGTGAGGAGCTTTGTTTTTGGCGATGACGTGAAGAAAAAACCAAAGACTTTGAAACGCTGACAGCGAGAGAGTCAGACTGTAATCGTGAGCTGAGTCTTAAGAATAATAAACTCTCACAGGAGGAGAAAAGGAGTGAGGAGAAAAGAAGTGAGGAGAAAAGGAGGAATGAAGAAATGGCAGTGAAAATGTTCTGGTCACTCTGATTGATTTGTAGATTGGTGTCCTGGGTGGATGAAGATTGGCTAGATGGAACATAAAAGGGGGAAAATCTCAGACGAGGCCGTCTCCCACCACAGGGTCGTTCGGCAGGCGCGCCGGGGGGTCTCAGTACACATTTCAGGTCCACATATCTGTGATGATGTGACATTTGCAAATCATTATCCAGATCGTTACTAACAATTATGCAGTATGAAAATGGCACAGAGTTGATGAAAATCAATGCTGCTGCTGTAGCAGAACTGGGATTGAATAAAGATGATTGTTCTTAATCAACTGAATATTCATGAGAGAGAATCTTTAAAACAATGCTGAAGAGCCTTAATCTGAAAATTAGATTAATCAGCTGGAATCTATGAGGAGTTTTTCCTCTGTTCTGGAGGGATATTAGGTAGAAAATAGTTATATATGGCACCAAACGGGTTCTTCTATTGTTACAAAGACAAGCTTATAGCAAGAGAAGATGCTACATTGAAACAAAAGTTCTATAAAGTTCTATAAATGGTTCTATATAGCACCAAACGGGTTCTTTTATTGTTACAAAGACAAGCTTATAACAATAGAAGAACGCTTTTTGATGATACACTGAAACAAAAGAACCAATATGTGCTATTTAGAACCAATAGAGCATTTATGTAAATGGTTCTATATAGCACCAGAAAGGGTTCTTCTATTGCTATAAGCTTGACACTGTAATAGCAGAATCCTTTTTGGCGCTATATAGAACCATTTTCAAAAACAACACTTTTTCTAGCAATCATTTCACCATGAAAGGAACCATTTAAGCATGAAATGGTTCTGCTGTTGTTAAACTGTCAAACTTATAGTAGTACAAGAACCATTTTGGTGCTATATAGAACAATTTTTAAAACCAACACATTCTCCATAAATTTGAAGGACTATTTCACCGAGCAAAGAACCATTCAAGCATGAAATGGTCCTATATAGAACTCATGGTTCTAAATAGAACCATTCCCTTTACTAAAGAACCCATAAAGAACCATTTTTTTAGGAGTGAATCAAAAGGCACTCCACCAGTTTCAAATCTCTGCATAACTCAGTGTGTGAGGTGTAATCAGAGAGATTCAGAGTGGTTTGGTCTGAAATGGTTCAGATGCCTTTACAGTGGTGGTGATAGGAACCAGGGGTCGCCATGACTACAACACAAATATAGACATTTTATTTACTATCCAGAACCACCAGTGAACCTACACGAGTCTTCTGAGTTTATATGGAATGTTGATGATGGAAAATAGTGGAAAATCTGAATAAGTTTTCTTTGGGGACTATTTTGCCTCACAGCGCCCTGCATGTATCCCTCCACCATGAATGGAGTTTAAGTTCTCTAAACTATCATAAAACAGTGTCTCAGTCATCAGGCAGTGAATTCATAACCATTTCATGTAGTAACTTTCTGTGAGGGAGCTTTTAGAGGTGGACGTCTGGTTCCTATCACCACCACTGTGAACAGTTCTGACTCTCTAGAACAGAGCGTTTCACACAATCAAAGGAATCTGGCTTTAAATATTGCTTAATACATTAATTAATACATAAATAAATCAGAATGGAACTGAACTGAACCCTCCAGACTGTTTCTGAAGGTTTTCTCTATGTGTTCTCATTTAAAAACCTCCAGACCGTGACAGAGAAGCATATCCACCGAGCTCCTACCATCCGTTCTGTGTCTGACTGTTGTTGTTCTGTCACAGAGCTGCGTCTGATCCTGTACCTGCGCGGGTTTGATGAATCATAATGAACGTCTGGTATGAAAAGCCGTCCTCCCACCTTCTCACCCATCACCCCTGAGGAAAGCAGCAGTGCTACGGCAGTGACACATCCGCTGCACCTGTGCCCAGCGTCGCCCGATCGAGCCTGATCCCACCGAAACACATCCAGCTAGGCTAATCAGGAGCAGCAGAGGAGCCGGAATTAAAGGAAGCTTCCAGGTACGCGCCTTGTTCCTGCTGCGGCTGTGTGTCAAATCAGGCCTCCTTTGGCATTTGGTAAACTAAACTAACTGAGGAGTCAGAAATTTGGTTGCAGGATGTTTTTCCCTGTGATTTCTTTGAGCTATCTCATTGGTTAGGCTGGCTGAAACTTACACGCAACTTTAGTTGCTCAAAACTTACATGAAATAAATTGCGATTGAGTTGCATGTCGCAAATCATCCCGCAACTCACTTGAAACTCAGTCACAACACACCGTTTTTTCATGACACAGAAAGTCAAAATGTAGATGCATCACTTTAGTTGCTCGGAACTTACATAAAATAAAATTGCGTTTGAGTTGCATGATGTAAAGCATCCTGCAACTCACTTGAAACTCAGTCGCAACACACCGTTTTTTCATGACACAGAAAATCAAAATGTAGATGCATCACTTTAGTTGCTCGGAACTTACATAAAATAAAATTGCGTTTGAGTTGCATGATGTAAAGCATCCTGCAACTCACTTGAAACTCAGTCGCAACACAAGCTATTTTCATAGCACAGCAAATCAAAACGTAGATGCATCACATGATTCATTTCAAACAACACTCACTGATCTTAAAGAGTCAATGGGCATGAAAATGAAACAATCTGGTTTATTGGGTTGCTGTAAATGATCAACCTCATGTAAAGTTGGTAATTTAATCAGTTATTGTTTGTCTGTCCAGTCTTGTCCAGTTTGTAAATTGTTGAAATGTAGTTTTTTTTTGTCTTTCTTCTTCCGTCTTGTCTCTCAGTTATCTTTGTCTTTCCTTTCACTCAAAGTGGTGGGATGGGTAGGTGGGGGTTTGCTGGTTGGAGGGGGAGTGACAGTGAGTGGAGTGGTTGGGTGGTTGTGGTACCACATCACCTTATATCTGTATGATTATTAATTAATGATGAGTTGTGACATTAATAGTGAAATAAAAAATAAAAATTAATGTCCCTGTAAAAGGGGGGACCGGTGGTGTGGCCAAGGATTACTGGCCTGGGGATTTAAACAGCTGCTGCTGCAAGTTTTACCATTTATTCTTCTTCAAATATAAAGTAAAAATAAGATTCATAGATATATAAAAGAACAGTAATGACAGCTGGAGAAATGAACATCATAAAATGCTGCAAATGCATAAATTACACGGTTCTGAGTGTGACGGTAATAAGTGTAACATCCTGTCTTGTCCTGCTTCTCTTTCCTTGTCTCCGTCTGTGTCGGTCTTTGTTTATCTTCCCTCATGTGTCTTACTTCATGTGTTTTTGTTTACGTAGGCCATGTGCTCTTATTGTTGCTCTGGTCTTTGTCATTTGTCATTTGTCCCACCTGTCTGTTGTCTGTAGCCCTCTCATTTGTCCCAGGTTTCTGTTTTGTTTCTATATTTACACCCCTGCTTTGTGTTTGCTTGGTGTTGTGTTCTCTCAGGCCCTGTGTTGGTTCTCTTTTGTTTGTTTTCTAGTTCCTCTGTCTTTAGTTTTCTTTATGTTTCAGCATTTTGTTCAGAATTGCTCTGTTTTTGTTTTGTCATATTTGTGCATACATGAATTTTTAATAAAACAAAGGTCCTGCACTTGCATCCTGCCTCTTCGTCTCTCCCAATCAAGTGTTTAACAATTATGACGGCATTTAAAAATGATAACGTGTCAAATTTCTAGTCCACACCTGAACAGCCAAATACACCATTCCACCCATCTAGAGCCAAACACAAGACATTCCTATCTGGCCCACAAAAGCATTTAAATTTTTGATTAATATTAGCTCATTTCACAGTGGGCTGCACTACAGTCCCCAGCATGCACTGCAACATAATGTGCTCTGACTTTCCTACCCAAACAACAATCTATGGGACAGCAGTTACACCTCAATTGTATACAATTGTACACCAGTCTTTTCACCAAACACACTGTGTTTCAGCTGCAGTTCAACCAATATAAACACTCAGCGTCCAAGTCTTGATGAACTTGCAGAAAAGACTGAGCTCCTGGGGAAGTTTAAATTTTGAATATTTCACGTATTCATGTAATATTTCAAGGCCTACTGCGAGTGTCTATATTTTACTGCTGATGTTTTTGCATATTTTGAATAAACAGTTTGAGTTATAACACAACATAATTAAAAATGAAATAAAACCCTTTCTCTCTCTGCCCCACAGATTTGATGAGATTTTCTAATATGGCCCTTTTACTCGTTGAGTTTGGTGATACCTTGTGATACCTCAGATACCTCAGATACCTCTCAATTAACACAAACCCACAACGGTTTGTGTGGGAAAAAATCATACAGGGATTCTAGCCAAAAGTATCATGTTTTTTTGGCTGAGTTCTGACATTTATGGCCTGAACTGAAGGCTTCGCTCTCGGTTCTCGCTGCTTGTTTGGTGCACAAAGAGTCTTATGAGCTGCCACGAAAACAGAGCGAAGCACTCTTTGACTGAGAAACTCAAATATTACCATGGGCCGCATTTGTGGGTGGACCACAGATCGATACGTTACAAAAGCATCCTGCTGTGCTCTGAAAAGTACAGCCGTAGATCTCGTTTTGTGGGTTTTTCCAGGATGTCAGGTTGTATAGCGCATCCTGAGGCAGCAGGGAGTTTCAGAGCGAGAGAGAGCGAGAGAGAGAGAGAGAACGGCAGGTGCAGGTGCAGTAATTTGTCCCTTTTGATCCTCACACAGACACACAAATACACTTCTCATAGCTCTGTTATTATCCCCCCCAATACCCACACAAGCGTTCATTCTTTTGTCCGTCCTCATCTCTTTTTTTAGCACTCCGTTCCTTTTGTCTTTCCTCCGTCCTAATTTTGTTTTTCGCTCTTTTCTCTTTCATTTCGTCCACTGAAGGTCCGAAAAGAAACCAGGAGGGTTCGAAATGGTTTTGAACAGTCGTCGTGTCTCAATACTCGCAGTCATCACTTTCTCTGCATGGATGTAATTGTCTTCATAAAAGGAGGCCATTTCAAACTGGATACATGCCGAATGATGGACAGTCATCCACCCCCCCCGAGTACTAACTGCACAAAGGAAATTGCAGTGGACACTACTGTAATTGACATATTAGTTGGGCGCTGAATAGTCCTCCTGTTTTTCGAACAGCCTTGTGATTCAGCAGCAAGCAGCTTTCAGCCACAGGGAAGAGAAAACCAGCTTTTAGAGGATTTGCGCTATTACTCTGTCTAGCATGTTAAAAGGAGCGCTCGCCAAATGGAAGCTTAACCAATAAACGTTATCTCTACATGGCTGTCTGCCTTCCCAGAAGCAGAATTTCCGAATGAGAACATTCCTTCCGAGTAAGAGCCCTTCAGACGGACCGCATCTGTCTGGCCGCCCTGCGTGCGGCCTTCTGTACGGCACCATGCTGTCTGCTGCGCTTTTAAGGACGCTACGTGCCGCCACACTCTGCTGGCCTTGATGCCTGATGCGGTCTGTTGCCGTTTCTGAGCGAGCTTGGCCAGCAGTCGGGCCACATATGGCTGATTTTTTGATATCAGAAACAGGCATTCCATCAACTTAACAACAGATCTGTCTGTGTGTGAAATATAAACCCTCCATGAAATTTATGCTGCCTGCTTTTTTCCTGAGTTTGTTTACTTGCTTGCTTCGGCAGCCAGCAAGAATCAGGCTTTGCATCCAAACCCGCTCCTACATACTCACCTCTTACACGCAGAATATGAAACGCTGTGTCAAGAGGCTCCTCGCAAATGTGTTGAGCAACTTCTAAGATACTGGATTGAGTAATATAAACTGAATAGATTCACGTAAATCACACAGAAGTGACTTCATTAT
The DNA here is from genome assembly GCF_904425465.1 of Colossoma macropomum. Lineage (NCBI taxonomy): Eukaryota > Metazoa > Chordata > Actinopteri > Characiformes > Serrasalmidae > Colossoma > Colossoma macropomum. The sequence goes on from NW_023494805.1 coordinate 42,475,128, forward strand.
AGGGATGCATTGAAATGCACAGAGTTTGTCATCAGCAAGTGGCACTCGAAAGAGAAATGGTCAAAGTTTCATGGACACATAGCAAAGTGTATTTAAATCAAAATGTAAGACTTAGCATATACATTTATGGAAATACTGACTGAAAACATTGGGCATCATTCTCCAATATCCTCCTAGGTTTGTTCTTAAGTGTGTTCTTGATAAAGATCCTAAGAAAAAGTCTCCGTCAGATTCATGACGTGTTCTTAAAGCGCAGAACTGTTCTCACTTTTGTGCTCGAGTGTGTGTAGATTCTGTTCTTACAACAAATCCCAGATAAGAGAACATTGGTGAATGACAGAGTCTTCGTCTAAACTGCATAAGAAAAAATGGTAACACTTTCTATGAATGTCATGTTTGCAAGCATCTATAAACACATTTATAACATGTTATAATGCCTTCATACGGCATTATAAACATGATTATAAACATTTATACAAATTAATTACACTTTATAGCCATGTTTATTATACATTATGAATTGTTAATATAATGCATTATAAGCAGTGTTGATAACATGTTATACTGTCAGTGCCAAAGAAGTCAGTCCCAGCTTGGAGAGCGTAAAGTAAAAACAAATACCAAGCTAACGGTGGTGAACATTACCTTTCCCACATTGGGTAAAACACTGATGGCAGCTCTAGTTTAAACTCTGACATTTGAAGCCTGTAATGTGCTTTACTGTGAATGTTTTAGTGTTTCAGTAAAACCTTCAGTAAATACTTCAACTTGAAGCCTCACTCTGAACACTGGAGGAGGCTTTAGTACAGTACGCTTCACTTTACTTAGAGCGGACAAATACCACTTATGAGCTCTTATAATTTGTTATGATCAGTACTTATAATGTATTATGTTAACAATTCATAATGCATAATAAGCATGGCTATAACGTGTAATGCATTTTTATAAATATTTATAGCCATGTTTATAATGCCTTATGAATGCATTATAACATGTTATGAATGTGTTTATAGGTGCTTACAAAGGTGACGTTCATAGAAAGTGTTACCGAAAAAATTTCTTTTCAAGAACAGTTGGTGAATGAAGCCCATTGTGCAACGAAGCTGCAGCAGATAAACCGTGAAAATATCAGCGATATGTAACTTTTACTGTTTCTGTGAGGAAGAAGCACAAAGTGTATGATCTATCGAGAGAAGATACAACACCCAAGAACTTCTCCACTACAGCTACATCTAAATACGATCCATATGCAGAACACATACAGCAACCATTTGTACACTCAGTTTATGAAATGATGAAAAAATTCATGACAGCCAAAGTGCAAAGAATAACCAAAAACAACAGAATTCAATGGCTTGGATGATCAGCTGTTCTCTGATGCTGAGGACATTGGACATTGTAGCACATTCTGTAGCTACTTTCTGCAGTCATTTTAGTTTAGCCAAGAGCCAATGAGAAAAAAGTGGGTTTTGCTGAACAAAGTTGCACTAAAACCAACAGATTTCAGATTTCAGATTTTTTTTGCTCCCACCTTTAGAGCTGGAATCCACTTTTTTCACGAGATGTATCCCTGAAGCTCTACACTAGGCTACCTCCACGCCAGGCCTTAAATTTCATAATTTAGGCAGCAAGACCATTTGGTCATTGATATCATATACTGATAAACTTATATGTCATAATCTCCCCAACATCCTCCAAACCGGCCTCCACATAATCTGCCTAAAATCATCCAAACCTGCCTCCTCAGAATCTCCCCAACATCATCCAAACCTGCCTCCTCAGAATCTCCCCAACATCATCCAAACCGGCCTCCACATAATCTGCCCAACATCATCCAAACCTGCCTCCTCAGAATCTCCCCAACATCATCCAAACCTGCCTCCTCAGAATCTCCCCAACATCATCCAAACCTGCCTCCTCAGAATCTCCCCAACATCATCCAAACCTGCCTCCTCAGAATCTCCCCAACATCATCCAAACCTGCTTCCTCAGAATCTCCCCAACATCATCCAAACCTGTCTCCTCAGAATCTCCCCAACATCATCCAAACCTGTCTCCTCAGAATCTCCCCAACATCATCCAAACCTGCTTCCTCAGAATCTCCCCAACATCATCCAAACCTGTCTCCTCAGAATCTCCCCAACATCATCCAAACCTGCTTCCTCAGAATCTCCCCAACATCATCCAAACCTGTCTCCTCATAATCTCCCCAACATCATCCAAATCTGCCTCCTCAGAATCTCCCCAACATCATCCAAATCTGCCTCCTCAGAATCTCCCCAACATCATCCAAACCTGTCTCCTCATAATCTCCCCAACATCATCCAAACCTGCCT